>NW_013525024.1:3077306-3105915 GCF_000836215.1 Papilio polytes | reverse complement strand
AAAATGGCGAAGCGACCGCTGCCCATAGACATCCGCAATTACAGATGCGTTGCCTACCCTTATCCGACGGAGGAGGAGGCGCACATAAAGAGGATATTTCCCCTTCTTATGCATCTCCTCCACTGTCAAATCCACTTCCCCTTCCCATCCTCTCCTTATGAGAAAATGGTGGTAAGGAGTAAGGGACTTAAATTAGGCCTCCGGCACCACACTCCTCAGACGAAACACGGAATTACTTCCACTTCACGCCTGTCTTCTGTGTGGTCGTGGTATTACACCGGGCGTGCCGGCCCATTCGTGCTAAGATGTTAAGGCGGGCACTACCACTGTTAATGTGTTAGTACACGTAATATTAAGGATATTTAAAAAATACCACATATGAAATATATCACTTTTACGTAATTCAGTATGGAACAGGCGAGTGGTATTTTCAAGAGGAAGCAATCAAAATTTTTAAAGGTTCTTCATGATCCCATTAAGCGTAATTTAAACTTTTCATACATAAATGACCCCTCAGTATTCGAGTGGTCCAAAAGCTTTTAGAACATGTTAGAATGACCTTTTCCTTGTTTCTGAGAGCCCTCCACATCGTGATATACTGATGCTATTGTGCGATACGCGACCCAGATCTTCAAAGTTTACTTGGAACGTTTTTCTTCTTTGTTTTAAACAAACTCAAACCTTGGTATATACAATAAGAAAAGTATGAATTTGTTAAAGAGCTTTTATTCATGTTTATTTTTTTATTTGAGTAAGTTAAGTGGTAGAGCCCGCTTTAACATTACACTGTAGGGCCGGCTTGCACCGTACAATACTACGACTACACAGAAGACAGGCGTGAAGTGGAAGCAATTCCGCGTTTGGTCTGATGAGTGTGTAAATTTTGTGTGCCTTTCTCATTCTACCTTTTTGTTATCAAGAAAGGATGGGAGGAAAGTGGATTTGACGGTGGAGGAGACGTATAGGAAGAGGAAATATCATCTATTCATGTTTCTCCTCCGTCAATTAAGGTAGGCAACGCATCTGCAATTGCGAACGTGATAGATACTCCGCATTGTTGTTTAAATTAAATCTTAATAAAACACAAATTAAACTAAACAAATGAATTAAGAGAGCCGCGAATTTCCAAAGACATTTCCGCTTTTCGTAAGCGTATTGTATTACTTCGTGTTACCTCTTGAATGTGAAATTGCGGTCTGAATGTCTACAAGAAGGTATTGTTCTATATATCATTGTGATGTTTGCACAAGATTTATTTCACTTTAGGGTCGCTTTAGTAGCGCAATTAGATTAATTCTATTCCGTTTACGTGAATACACAAAGACGAAACAAATAACAGTAAAGGAAAAACGAAAACAAGTAATTTACGGTTCATAATTTACCAACTCCGGGATAAATGCATATTAGGTTAAGACATTTAAAGGTTAGGAAATTGCAATTTTTAATATGACTTAGCAAATACAGAAACTCTCAGCATGAAATAATGCAAATGGTTTACCATAATCTATTCAAATTCTCATTGTTTATATAATTAAATTCAGTTTGCATTGTTTCTTCGAAAATGGTATACGTTTTATTAAATTTTATTTTATTAACATACGCCGCTTTATTCCTAAAATGTCTTTGTTGTTAAAATTTTACTTTAATGAATATCACGGAAATGCAGACAACTGGAATAATTTCTGTACGTGTTCATTGTTATGGAATTAACTTATTTTACACGTATAGACAAAAATCTATATCAGATTAAAGAAGTACTACGAGTATGTCATGGACGCCACTATAATCATTTGAATCTTACTAATATTATAAATGCGAAAGTTTAGATGGATGGATGTTTGTTAGAGTTTGAAGCCTAAACGGCTAAACAGATCTCGATGAAATTTTGCACAGATATAGAGCATAGTCTGGAAGAACACATAGGCTACACACTTTTGTTTTTTTTAATACTACGCGGACGGAGTCGCGGGCGAAAGCTAGTATCCTATATTTAAATGAATATCAATAAACAATAGAATCCAAATCCCTGGTATCGATCCAATTTCTAAAAGTATTAAATGAAAATTTCTTTCCCGCTATCAAATTATCGAAAGAAATGAATTTTCATTTCTCGTAACTCAAAGGAAAGGTTTGATCCACATTTTTCAACGCTCCCGAGAGAAATAGCCCAAAGTACCGAGGACGTGACAAACTTTCTGTGTGTTTTCTGAACCGTTGGGAACGATGAACGTTGTTTCGTTTATAATGAATTATTGATTCACTTGTTTACTTATTGTACGGGAAAAATTGTGAAAAAGGGGCTACAAACTTTCTAGTTCTCGACTGTTGTTGTGTACTCCTAATATTAGAATCACACTTTTCTTTTTAGAGAAGGAGGCAGACAAGCGACGGGAAAATCGTGGTCAATGACATGTGGACTTAATATTTCAAGTATAGATTTTCTGAAGTCTTTGAGGAAATTTTTTACTATAGTTTTTATAAGACAAAAACGTAAGTAATTAATGCGATAAACCAAAAAGTTGATTCCCCTTTTACAAACACTTGATACTGGCCCAATCCGCTATGGGAGAGTCATAAACAAGAAATAGAATAAATTCCCCTTTTAGCTCTTACCAAACAAAACAGTAGCACATGTGAGATAAAATAGAAATTCTAATCTCATTGGAAATCTACTTCACAAAGTCTGTTAAAAGGAAAGAAGTTGTTTGCTGTTTTTGCATATCTGTTACATATATTTAATATTTATTCTTTTTACCTCAGTAACACTGTGAGAAGGATTGTTGAGACTATCTCAATTTATCAAAATGAAAAGGGTACTCAGAAATAATGCACGTACATTTACAATGTCGTTCTTTCCTCTTTAATATTTGACTAAAGTTAAAATATTACAAAAAACTACTGGATCTGACAACGATTTTTGGATAAGAAGCTAAAAGTAGAAAAAGTGTGAATTAGAATATTAATTCCAATAAATCAGATTTTTAGCTTTTTCAATTCCCATTTGAATAATTTAATTTCCTTCAAGTTTCAACTGGTAAAAGGCAGACTTACTTTTATTTTAGTCTTCATTGAACGAGAATGAAATTTTTGCGAAATTAAAAAAAAATCTTAAACCAACTATTGATGTAAAGCAAAATTTAAACCTTAAATACAGATTACAGAAAGTATAATTTTAACTGAAAATGACACCAAAATGTTCTAACCATAATGTACAATATTCTAACCTTAGTAGCACAATGACAATACGCTATTTAATCTAATAACAACATACAAATTGTTACTAATATTATCAATGCGAAAGTTTAGATTGATGGATGGATGGATGGATGGATGTTTGTTAGCGTTTATAGCCTAAACGGCTGAACGGATCTCCATGAAATTTGGCACAGGTTTAGAGCATAGTCTGGAAGAACACATAGGCTACTTTTTATCCCGGGATAAGTTACGGTTCCCGTGGGATTCATTAATTTAGTTTTTTAATGTTTACTCGATCATTCTGCAACAGTTCAACATATCTTATTGAAATTTGGCACAGATGTAAAATAAAGTCTGGAGTATACATGGGATAAGCTTCATCCCAGAGGTGTCCGGTTCCCGAGGGATACGTAGCTTTTTGTTATTATATAGTTCGTATGTTTTCTAATACAACGCGGACGAAGTCGCGGGCAACAACTCGTGTTCTATAAAAAACACAAAGTGCGTGCGCCCACCTGAAACTAAACTATCGCACAACTATTCAGTCTCGTTTTGATTCCTTTGACCTTATATGTGTGCACACTACTCCATTTTAAATTGTGCAACTAAACAATTGAATTGGCTTCAAAACAATCGACAATCGCAGAACAAATTGTGCGACACTTTAGTCAACGGGCGCACCGTTCTTAATATCTGACATTATTTTCATATAATCGTTATTGTCTACGCATATTCAAAATAGTTATAAAGCTTTTACGTGAGCGACATTTTCCTGCATAAAGTGGATTACAGACTGAAAATTACATCGTGCGAGTTCCGCGATATTCCCGCGTCATCCGGGGAACTGCATATTCCCGGCCCCTTTAGTGCTTCCAACGTAACGGGTAATGTCAACGTGTACATATTTTTAATCATGATAATATAGTCGCTATATAATCCCTGTATACAAGACTAGCTGTTACATGCGATGACGCCCGCTTAAAATAAATTAACAATAAATAGAGCCTATGTTACTCACGTATGATTTTAATGGTGAAAGAAGTTTTTAAATTGGCCCAGTTGATTTTGAGTTCAACACAGACATAAATACAAATCTTCCCTCTTTATAATATTAGTATAGATAATGACTTTTAGTATAAAATTGTTCTAAGGTGATCATTATAGTTATGCAGCCCTAGAGTTAGGGAAAGTCGTAGTTGGACAGAAAGGGATCTGTACTAACGACACAGTTCGGCACTAGCCTGTTTAATATTGATGTAGGGGAAGGGCATAATAACTGGTATCTCTGCAGAAAAACAAATGAAACTAGAAATGCTTCCATACTTAAATAGCTATATTGCATAGCCTCTGTCTGCCTTGTAGAGGCATTTACAGATTAATCGGGCTTGAGGTGGCTGAGCGCAGCCAGAATATGTAAATGCCTTTTCAGTCATAAAAAAAGTAGAAATCGCTTCTATCCTTTTAAATCTAAATTGTATATATTCAAGGCAAAATGGAGAATGTTGCGCTACGTTTAAAGGAAGTAGAATTTTGAAATTAATCTAACTCTCCAAATGACAATTTAATTTTATATCCTGGTAACTTCTACCCTATTTGACATTACGTCGATTTGAAATAAGAAGCGACGAAGCGAGAAGGCGGGATAAGCGGGTGGGAAACTCGAAGGCGCAGAACGGAGTCTTTGTCGGCAAAAATTACTTCTTCACTTCGCGTTGCTGCAAATTTTATACGAGACGTGTAGAGCTTCGTTTGATTCGAAATTTGATACTTAAAATCTTTTTAAATGACATCAAAGTTTCTTTTATTCACTAAACAGTTTTTGATTATATTACAAACTAGCTTTCTCCCGCGACTCTGTCCTCGTGGAATTAAAAAATGTAAGTAGCCTATATATTCTTCAAGATTATTCCGAAATCCGTTCAGCCGTTTCGGCTACAAACTCTAACATACATCCATCCATCTTAACTTTCGCATTTACAATATTACTATGATGGTTGTTAGCATAGTAACTTGAAAAACAAGTAAACATTAACGAAGTAATACGACGATAACCCTAAAGTTACATCAATATAAAAATACCTATGATACTCAAAGATTTTGCATTCCTCCGTTTGTTTATTAAAGATACATTTTATTTAAAACGCACCCTCACATTAGAGGTTTAAGATGGGAGTCAAATTATAGTACTTCATGTTAAGATGTTAATATTATGTGGTAATGAAAAATGAACTTTCTCTCTTTGGAGTAGAGTCGTAATTTGTGTGCCTCCAGTCATAAGGAAATGAATCTAAAGGAATATGACCTAGTAAATTTCTCAGAATGTGTATCTTTAAGACGTTTATGATGTGGCAAGCATTCACTATATCTACCAGAAGTATTCATAAAGTTCTAAAGAGTGTTATTAAATTGGCGCACCTGGCCCCTGGTACGACGACGAATTTATGTTTTAGTAAGTATTTAAACTTACTTTACTTAACTATTATTGGATAACATACTGTACTATCTTTCGCTTGCGACTTCGTCTGCATGATATAAAAAAAAACAAAAGTAAGTGGTCTATGTGTGCTGCCAGACTATCCTCTATATATTTGCCAAATTTCATCGAGATCAAGTCAGCAGTTTAGGCTACAAACTCTAACAAACATCCATCCATCTAAATTTTCGCATTTATAATATTAGTAAGATTATCTTTGATAATAGTCGATTTATTAGTATTTAGTGGTTAAGCTAGAGAGCACTACGAAACTATACATATCTGCGATATTTGACAAAAATTAGAAATCAGATTTTATCTGGACTAAAATATGCTAATTTTGTACTTCTTTATAGATTCAAAAATCTAGAGATTTCCCGGGAAATTATAAAATCTTTCAAAGAAAGTGTTCCTCACTAAATAAGGAACCAAAACAAGATATGTCTATTCTATACAGTATATTAAGTTCTTTCAATACTTTAAAAATGCAGAAGATGATATGGTTTTTGTTGAAATTGTCGACATACCTTTTTAATTATTCCCAAAAAGCCATTTTCATTAGCAAAACAGTGTCGAATGGGGTCAGTAACGGTGTGTTGAAAAGGCCAGCGATGTCGTAATTTAAAGCACATCCAATAACAAACAGGAGTAGAGTGGGTCTGTATGATTCAAACTGAGATTCCTATTTTCGCTTTTTGTATTTTTGGGACAGTCTGTAGCTTGTAATCATTACTCTTTGACCAGTCTCATACAAAACCAAAGACATTTAAGAAATATATAGACTAGGCATAGTGAACATAAATTTTTCGCCGGTACTTTTTCTGGCAGGTAATATATCAATTGTTAAGAATAGTACGCCGCGCTACTCGTGTCCTTGTATTGAAAATTTACAAAATTATAATAAGCTCCATCTATTGTTGTATAATTAACTTAAAACGAAATGTAAACATTTAAATAAATTTCAATGTCAGCAGTTGGCGATTAATTTAAATAAAATAAGTTATATTGATGTGAGGTATTGAGGATCTACCAATAGATGACGTCAGTGAGATTATTTAAAAAACGTTTCAAGTAAAGTTGCAACTATGTCTACTCTATATACTTTTTAATCTCTTTGTAAATCCAGATGCATTTGGTATCTTTGAGTAGTGTATGTCGCGTTATTTTCATCCAATATCACTATTGTTTTTTTTTATAGATTGTACATAAACTTAAGATATTTCGTCACGTAATCAACTTCGAATAAAGCCAATTTCTCTCAGCTATGTTACAGTTGCGATCCGGGAAATATCAAGCCAGGGTCAAAGAAGTTGAACTATTTAAGATGTTTCTGTTGAATTTGTCTCTAATTACAAGTTAGATTTCAAGTAGGAATTTTGAGCAAAAAACTCTGAAAATGTTAAACTTTTTTAGGATTAATACTTTATTTCGTTCTAAATTATCGAGGTGAACGGTTTAGTGACATAACATGGAGGCAGCCGGTCGTGTCAAGGGCCGTATCACATTTTTCAATGTTCCCAAGAGAAATAGCCCGACGCGCCCGATGAAAAAGTGACAAATTCTTTGTGCACACATGGAATGTACACCCTTTAAAAACGGATAGAAAAATGTCCAAAAATAACACGAAAATCGACGGCGAGTACTCTGATATTTTTGGGATGTGACCAATAGTATAGTTTAAAACAAACATATTGAACAAAGATACCTTGTTTTAAATGATACTGCAAAGATATATCTAATTTAGATTTATCGAAACATTACTGCCTAAGACAACCGGACAATCTGGACAAACTGGTAGAGGTTGAAAAAATCGAGGGCAAAAGGTCACGAGGGCGTTCACCTACCCGATGGACCGATCAGGTGCAGTCCATACTGGGACTCAACATCCCGACTGCCCTGAGACGAGACAGGGCGGCGTGGAGGCAGCTGGTAGATGAAACGGTAAAGGCTTACCAGGGCAAGCACGACCTTCAGCAATGAGGATACGAAGAAAGAAGAAGAAAGTACCTATGATTGAAAGCGCGCACATATTGACAAAACTATCGCATAACAGTTTAATCGCGCTTTAAATTCTATTAGCTTATACAGAGGTTACACTACTCGATGTTTAGTTGGGCAACTAAACAGTTGAATTGGCTTCGAAACAATCGACAATCACACTATAGTTATGCGATAGTTTATTCAAAGGTGACCGTCGCCTTTCAAAACTAATCTTACGTCACTGATATCGACCAGTATTTCGTCTTCGAGACAGATTTACCATGAAGATGTGAAATCCTTAGAAGCACTAATTCTTATTGTATTCCCACTGATATTTCTATAACGTATTATTATGGTGATAGCCAGGTTTTTAATTACTTTTTGCTTGTTAAAATTGGTTGTATAAAAAACTTGAAAGTAGTTTTATTTTCAACGCAAGTATAAAAGCATTTTGTTTATTTCGTGACACAGAATCCTGTACACCCGCATAGTAACACAATGGAGGCCAGTGTATCAAGCTCACAATGCTTTTAAATAACAAAGAAAAGGTTTTCAAATTTTCTTTTGTGTAATTCTAACCTTACTAAATATATTTTATTTATTTATAACTATGTATAATGAAGACGACGGAGCATAACTAAACCGTCAACTAGGTTTTCTAATTCAAAGTGAGTACTCGTATGAAAGCATATTCTTATTCCACTAAAACTCTTAAAAGAGAGAAATAATTCTTCTTTGTATTGTTCGTCAGTCGTCAGTGGAAATTGACGGTTAGATAATAAACAGATGCTTATTTACACAACAGGTAAATTTGCTTCACGCGATACCGTTAAGCGCCCTCTGTTATTTACGTAATGAAATATGTTACATTTAATATGAATGTTTTAAATGAAATTAACGCCATCTATTAATCAATACTTGCAACTTTAACCTTTTCAAAATGGTTCTGAAATTATTCCAAAGATGGCGTTGAAAAAAATTCAATAGTTTAAAAGATGTAGTTGATTATTACTTACGTGACATAAATTTATAGCCTATTTACAGTCTGTTTCCCTAATATTTTACACTCACTTTAAATTTTGATCACGTAACAATCTCGTTCAAAACTTTCAAACTTCAAATACAATTATATAAATTTAATTTACGCCTTCACTATAGTTCAAACTGATTTTATTTCAGTACTTTCTAACTTTATGGACATTGTTAGATTAATCTATTTGAAATGGTCATTGAATTGAAGATTAATTTGTTTGTCGCCGCGCAGATCGGATCGGTACCTCGGAGATGAATAATTGATCGAATGCAAACACACCGGAACCCAATCCGTCGTGTTTGGGCGCACCGCGCACTATAAGCCGAATTATATTACACTAGCTATTCCCGTGCGGCTTCATCCGCATAGAATTATTAAAAAAAGATTTTATTGTTTACATTTGTCAAATCAAATTCTCAATTGCAAGTGTCAAAATTACCGTTACCATAATAACCTTGCTACCTTAATGTTGGCAGCTTAGAGTTTACGGTCATTGCCCACACTATTATTTTTTTCTAATTTAGTTGTTAGTGTAGGGATTTGCATAAAAGAAAGAATTATTGTGTTGTGTTATCCAATGCAATTTTATATGAAACGTGCAAACACAATTTACATATTCAGTGTTACAATATATATTGTATTGTATGTAATTAAATAGATTCTTTCTTATCTGTAAAAAAAGTGCCATACCAATAACCTTTTTATGTATAAACATTTAGAGGTGCAAATTCTAATTATAAAATAAACATTTAAGATCTACTTCCTATCTCAGTATCTTATAAAATAACAAAACATCGTTATGATTTATGAACAAAACACACGAAAGGCACATAATGACGACAAAACAACATTAAACTCAATTAAGTAGCGTTTCCCTGAGGATCTCGTGGAATGTTGTTCTTGTTACGCAATGAACTTAAATTGTTGGTCTAAAATACAAGCTTATCGCAGTAATATTAAAAACTAGCTGTTGCTCGCGACTTCGTCCGCGTTGAAATAAAAAATAATAATAAAAATATAGCCTACATTACTCACAAATAAATTACGTCTCCAATTACGTATTTCTACCTTGTTCCCGGCTTGTCTCAGAGCTTCTTTCAAATTTTCAACTTCTTTACTACTCTTTATTAGTTGCATTCTTCATTCTTCATTCATAGTTCATAGTTCATAGGAGGCAAAGAGGAGAGCCACGACCACGAAGAAAACAGGCGTGAATTAAAAGCAATTCCGCGTTTCGTCTGATGAGTGTGGAGCCGGAGGCCTAATTTTAGTCTATTTCCTTTTCCACCCTTTCTTAAGAGGTAAGGATAGAAAGGAATAGTGGATTTGACGGTGGAGGAGACGCATAGGAAGGGGAAATAACCTCTTTATGTGCGTCTACTCCTCCGTTAATAAAGGGTAGGAACCACATTTGCAATTGCGGATGTTTATAGGCAGCGGTCTCTTTCCATTCCTTCTATTCAAGTGGCCGCTTGCTCGTTTGCCACCTTATATTATAAAAAAAGTCATATTTCACAATTGTCAGCATTTAAATTGTTAACCGCAAAAGTCTTTATATTAAATGACGCATTATAAGCTTCCCTTTGACTTAGGGTCAGTCTCCTGAGCTTTAATATACCATGTTTCGTGATAATCACTACGCATAATGTGGGTATTATATATCTTGCGTGTAATAAATTACGTCTTGTAAGTTAAAAGCAATTAAAATTAGGTATTTTTAGAATTAAGGATAATGAAATATCTATACAAATATGAGGAAAACTTTGTTTGTTTGATTGTAAATGGGCTCAAAAACCGGACCGATTTTAAAAATTCTTTCACCGTTAAAAATGTAATGTAATGTAAAAATTTGTAAGTAACATAGGCTACATCATTTTAATTTCTTTGTTATTTTTAAATTTCACGCGGTCAAGTTCGGGGGAAAAGCTAGTGTAATATAAAAGTTGTTCCTACGCAATTAGATAATTCTTAACCTATTTGGCTTATCACCGTTAACTGTGTACAAAATTTCACAAACGTTGCCTTCAACCTCAAACATACAAAGGAACACAAAAATACGGTTTTAATTTCAATAAATTTATTATGAAAACAGAAAAATTTCCTCCATAAATAAATCTAAAAAAGGATTTTGCTCTTTTCATGATAATTTATTTAAAACAACAAAGGCATTTTCACTTGCAACGAACAATACATATTTTAAATTTCCATAAGTTCCCTAGGGGTACATAAAAACGGACGAAAGCGTATTAAGTGTTAATTACACATGTAAAGAGGATAACTCCCAAGTGATATCTCAGTGAATTCGCGTGGATAAAATTTCGCTATTCTCATTAATGATTCATTGTTCTTTAGTTGAAAATGTTTTGGAACATATCTACTGTACTTAAGCCCGCAACACACGTTCCATTTTATCTGAACACAATTCAGATAAATCTAAAAAAACAGAACTGAACGTGTGTAGCGGGCTTTAACAATCTCTTCATAGATGTGCCGTTTGAATCTTTGAGATTAATTACTGTTTTATATATATTGATAGAATCTATACTAATATGTCGTTTATGTGCCATCTGTACTACATTCTCTACATATAATAAAATTGGAGTGTCTGTTTGTAATATCAAAAGAAGATATTTGCTTGCTGATAACAAAAATCGCATTGAAATATTTTATGTCTCTCTGTCCGCTAGTCGCGTTTGTTCAGAATAATCTCCGAAACGGCTGGACTGATTTCGACCTCACTTTCACTAAAGGGTAGCTGACATAGACGGGTCTATTATAGGCTACTTTTTATTAATATTGCGTGGATGACGTCGCGGGCAACAGCTAGACTAAAATAAATTTAAAAACAGAATGAACTATATTTGACGGATGGGGAATTCAAGGAAGGGGACATATTTTTCTATGCGTCCTCTACCCAATTGATTTTAAGTAGGCAACGCATCTATGACTTGATCACTTCGCTATTTTAGCGAACTCATAATGCAAAAAGAACCTTTTTTGATTTAAAATAATATTGTGACATTGTATGTCGTTACTAGTGTAACTGGTTATTGATGTGTAAAATGGTTACTAGTTAAAAGCTAAAAAAATTCACTCCATTTACCGAATTCACTCAACTCTCGATGATAAAAAAAAACTAAAAATTAGTCAATAGAATTCTGCCAAAGCTCGTGTCGGCGGCCATCATTTTTTTTTGGCCGTCCATTGGAAACGTTTACCGGTTAAAATGGCACGTATATAGGACCGTTTTCGTTTTTTTTCCTACGTATGTGAATTTTACATGACAGTATATGATACATTTTAAAAATGTTGAAAGTTTAACATTTTATGGCAAACGTTTTGAAAGTACTATTCCTTTTCTAACGCAACTAAAATGCGCTGTTTTTTTTTCTTTTGCTATTTAACAGCAATTTACTATAACATTCAAGACTAGTAAGCAAAATTTTCATAATTTCATTTAGGACTTTCTCCAATATGTGGTACAGTTCCTGTCCATGTTATCTTCGCGTCTTGCCATCTGGAAATTAAAGAAAATCGATTAAAACCCAAGAATTAAAAGCATCAACTCTTAGGAACTATAGAGAAGGAAACTGTCTGTTTGGAAAAAGAAGAGTAAAAGAGGTAGAACCTCACATTCTTAGAGTGCGCGCCTTTGACTACTGTCTACTGTCGCACAAATGTTTGGTCTCGCTTTGCTTTCTATGAGTTTATATGGAGATGGTTGTGTAACTAAACAGTTGAATTGTCTTTTTTTATTATTATAACATAAGGTGGCAAACGAGCAAGCAGCCACCTGAATCCGCCAAAATGGCGAAGCGACCGCTGCCCATAGACATCCGCAATTGCAGATGCGTTGCCTACCCTTATCCGACAGAGGTGGAGACGCACATAAAGAGGATATCTCCCCTTCCTATGTATCTCCTCCTCCGTCAAATCCACTTCCTCTTGCCATCCTCTCCTTATAAGAAAAGGGTGGTAAAGAGAAAGGGACTTAAATTAGGCCTCCAGCACCACACTCATCAGACGAAACACGGAATTGCTTCTATTTCACGCCTGTCTCCTGTGTGGTCGTGGTATTACACCGGGCGTGCCGGCCTTTTCGTGCTAAGATGTTAAAGCGAGTCTGCGCGGTTTGTGAAACAATCGACAATCGCACAACTGTTGTGCGATAGTTTAGTCAAGGGTGTGCTCCCGCTTTTACTTGGTATGAATCAGTTTCTCCAAGGGCGTGGCGCTGATATCATCAGAGCGCAGGCCGCTAACGACGTCCTCGTGGCTTCTGGTGTCCACGTTGAGGACCACGTGGCAACCACCGCACGTGTAGTAATTGATGTCGAACCTTGATAAGATATCCAAGTTAAGTTAAATCTACATAGGTTAAGAAGATTTCAACAGATCGTTATAAAACGGCTGTAATCTATGTATTGCTTTGTTTCACTATAATATTTGTTGAATAGTGTTTTGGTTCCTCATCTATATTGTACTAATATTGTAAAGTGAGAAGATTTGTATTTTCATATTTTTTGTATTTCTTGTAACATCTCAAAAATACTAAGTAGATTACAAAAATTCTTTCATCATTAAAAGCTACGCCATCACTGAGTAATATAACCTATGCTTTTATTAATTTAAATTCCAGGCTGATAAAGTCGCGAGCTGCAGCTAGTATGTATTTTAAAAACTTATTAAAAACTGTAAGATTTCTCACCGTCTTTCTGCATGATAATTCCTGAGTAATTCGCGATTTGTGTTAAACAATATTCCGTAATGTCCAGAACAACAGGTAACCTGAAAACGATCTACAATAAATAAATATCTCAATCTCTTTAAATATGTAAACAGTATCGGATAGACGAAGTTTCACTTAGACCTTTCCGTCCTAAAGTAAATATTAATGAAGGCTCCAACCACATCGCTAGCAAAAATATTTTTAGTTGCGATATTTTCCGAACCCTTTTATCTATCGTTGGTAGATTAAATCTAAAATTGAATGCTTACAGGATTTCAGTTAACAAAAAAGAATTATTCAGTATCAATTTGTGAAAATAAAATCGATTACTTATTCAACCATAATCTGTACAGTGAATTCCACAAGCTTTTTTGCTGTAAATACCATTTGTTATTTATTATTCCTCTATCATGTTACGTAGAACGTTCATCTAAATTTTACTTAAATGTTTTTACTGGTCTGAATTTTTTTTACCCATATAGGCAATGCAGGCGTCTTCAATCTGGAGCCTGGATGTTGCTTGGTGAGATGACCGGTCCCATTATCGTCACTCCCATACCAGACAAGTAAACCCACTAGACTGCGATACAGTACTCCGAATTGTGGCATGGCCTGAAAGAAGAATCTAATTACTATATTCCATTAGAAGAAAAAGTACTGCGCTAAAGGATCGGCGCAACACTAGATAAATGGCTTATACTTCCCAGGTCTATCTGTCAATCAGAAGGATTCAGAATAAGCGCGCCATTCTAGTGGGAACAAATGGTCTGGATGTGGAAGTTAATTACTTTGTTACAATTATATTAATGCCTAAACATTCGTAGACCGAAGAAATACAGAAACTATCATCTTTCCGTCCTTGCTTTGTTAAAACATTTGAATCTTTATAAAGCTTTGTTTTATATTCAGGTAATGTAATGACTACTTATGCTGGGACAAAATTGTTTTGATATAAACACAATCTACTTTGTCTTATCCAATTCTTTTGAATGAAACTGGAAATTGGTAGAAAAACATAAACAGAGCAATAGCTGTTTTCATCCCGCACGAATGGTTCAGTTTATCTCTATCGGTACTCTATCGTTTACTGTTTTGCCAGACAATTGATGTTGAAATACAGCGATGGCGATCTCGATGTGGACATAGAACTAGAATTTGTGACAATCTATCGAGAGACGTAAACCGTATTTATGATTTGACACAGTTACTTGTGTTTGGCAGCTTTATGATCAAGATAAGCTAAACTATTATGCTTTACAATGATTAGTAATGTATTTTTAATTTAAAAGTGGGAACGTATGTAAGGGTATTTCCAATACATTTGATCTTATACTCTTCAATCTACTAATCTCACTAATGTTAGAAATTTGGACGGATATTTGCTAGAAGTTGAGGCCTAAACAACTCGACAGATATCGATGAAATTTGGCATAGACGTAGTGCATAGTCTGGAAGAACACATAGGCTACTTTATTTCTTAATTCTTAGCGAACGGTGTTGCAGGCGAAAGATTTAGTACTTTATTTGTGCTACAAACTAATGAACGAAACTAAAACAAAAGAACTTTTACTTACATAATGATCCTCATCACCTACATACATAACGCCATTATGTAAATACGGAGTTGCTCTTCCAGTAAGTATCAGCATTGTCACATTGATGGAACCTTCCACTTGAGTAGATACTAAATAATTCAATTTACCATCAAGGTCTTTCATGATGCTGGAATTAAGAAAATATTAAAGGAAACAACAAAGTAAAATAGATGGAAGACTTAATAATCTCCGGATTTCAAATTGCGTAGTAATTATGAACAACTTTATACTCAAAGTCATGTTGAAATGTATCGATCAAACTTAAAAGCCAATTAGTTCTCTTTGAATTCGTCGAGCTTCGTTGCCGTCTATAAACGATAAAACATCAGCCTTTGAAGTTATTAACTTTGTTACCAAAGAAGGGAACATAATCTACTTAAGTGATTATAATGAATTACTACTTACTTCTCACATCCTCTGGATAACACAGCAGCATAAAGAACTAACAATGCACCAGCACCTTCATCTAGTTGGAACTAAAAATTACGAAATAGTTTTGAATATCCTGGTCAAATCTCAGTAGTCTACTAAGTTTTGACTATGCTAATCAAATCTCAATAGTCGACTGGTTTTGTCTTTGTCTAGTGAAATCTTGATAGTCTACTAAGTTTTGACTGATCATCATCTTCCCTGCCTTATCCTTCTCCCGTAGGGTCAGCGCACCAGATTTTCGTCCTCCAAATAACTCTACTGGGTTTTAATTATGCTAATTAAATCTCAATAGTCTACTAAGTTTTGACTATGCTAATCAGATCTCAATAGTCTACTGAGTTTTGACTATGATAGTCAAATCTCAACATTCTACTGAGTTTTGACTATGCTAATCAAATCTCAATAGTCTACTGAGTTTTGACTATGATAGTCAAATCTCAACATTCTACTGAGTTTTGACTATGCTAAGCACATCTCAATAGTCTACTGAGTTTTGACTATGCTAACCAAATCTTAGTAGTCTGCTAATAATAGTTAAGTAGTTTACAGAAATACATACCACATACAAGTACCGCTTTATGAAGATCTGCAAATCTTCCAGCTTGTTGAATTCAAATAAATGCAGCTTGAAAATATTTTAACAAATTAAAAAACCATGTTCGGTAACGATACGAACAATTGATATCGATAAATAAAAAATCTGTAGGAATGTAGTTTTCATTTTTATATTCTGTAGAATTTAGTTATTGGACATTCATTTTTTATTTTCCACTACTCTCGTTTTAAACTAAGCGGATTGACCCGAAAAATGTAACGGCTTTTAAAAACACTACATACATTTTCTACGTTTTTTTTTTTTATTTCAGGTATCATTAGATCCGTGTTTTAGGTAATATTTGCTTTCGTTAATATTTATTACTAGTATATCACTTATCTATTGATGATTAATTCTTTAAAAATCTACACTTTTATTTGATCTCAATCTCTCTACATTTACTTTACACTAGCTGTTCCCGTGCGGCTTCATCCGCGTAAAATTATAAAAACTTTATTTTATTGTTTAAATTTGTCAAATTGTCAATTGCAAATGTGAATATACTATAATAGTATAGCTTTTATTGTAACAACTAACACTGCTTGGTGATTCATTACACAGGGCGCCACCCTAGTTTGGGCACCAGTCCCCTGCCAAAGGGGAAAGTTAATAAAACTATTTTTTTTATTATTTTACTGCTCTTACCTTTTCAGTAACTCCATCCTGATAATACTGTGCACTATGTTGCACGTACGTTTTCTCCGTAGGCAGGGCAACAGTAACCTTTGTCTCTGGATTTTGTGAATTGAACCCGCCGCCGCATCGCCAAATCACTTCACTACACGCCCGCCAAAGTGCTTCCTCCTGTCGTTCGTCTGACGGACGCAAATAGCTGTTGAATTGCACAGATTATACAATGTTAACTATGTTAAAATATATGAAAGCATTAGCTGTTGCCTGCGACTTTGTACACGCTATATTAAAATAATAGGGCCCAGCCGTTTCGAAGATTACCGGGGACAAACGCGGACAGACAGACAGACAAAAAGAGATTAAATGCGATTTTAGTTATCAGCAAATACACCATCTTCCCGAAATCTGGATTTTTTTTATATTGCAGACACTCCAATTTTACAAATGAAATATACGTTAATGTGGAATTATCGTAAATAGTTAAAGATACAGGATGATCTCCATGAATCCCTTCCTATTATATTTCGATAGAAATTATACCTGAACTGAAGTCTTAAGAAAAACAATTGGATGCTTCAAATTTTTGTTTGTTATTTCTTATGATGTGTTTTAGTGATGTGTAGCACCTTGGATAAAAAATAGTAAAGAAAAAGTTACATATTCCCTTGATTACTATGCGCACTTACATTTCTGCCGCAGAAAGAAACCGGGCTCATTTATTTTGAATAGGGCATGATTTTGAAAAGGCCACGACGAAGCGTAAGCCATTTTCAAACTGTAGCCGCGTCGGGTTTTATACATAAATGTCACCACCAGATTTGGAACTTCGGAAGTTTATGAACGTATTAATATCAGAAAGCAAAATTTTAACTAAATGAACTAAAGTTAAGTGACCTTAAATGGTTTTGAAAGTCGGAATTGAAATGGTACAGATTAGATGACATAGAAATATGGTTATCTATTTACTAAATACAAATCATCATCATCTTCCTCCTAATCCTACTCCCGTAAGGTCGGCGCGACGTGGTTTTGTCCTCCACATAACTCTATCATACGTCATCTCAGTCATCACTCCCTTTTTGATCATGTCATCCTAAATACTAATCATACTAATATTGTAAATGCGAAAGTTTAGATCGATGGATGAATGAATGGATTAGATTAGACTTTGTAGCCTAATCGGCTGAACAGATTTCGTTGAAATTTGGTATAGATGTAGAGGATAGTCTGGAAGAACACATAGGCTACTCACTTTTGTTTTTTTTTTAATTCCACGTGGACGGAGTCGCGGGCGAAAGCTAGTATCTAATATTTGTAACGCAATTAAAACGGTTGCATTTGTTTACTGCAACGGATTTCCAAAGCGAATTTAAATTAAATCTAGAAAATACTGTAAACTGACGATATTTGTAATGTTACGGTAACATACACAGGTGTCACTAGAGACGATGTAGCCTTTAAAATATTTATGCTTTTATTTCACTAGTACTTACACCATAGTTTGTCTATTATAAAACATTTTTACCCATTAACATCTATTCGTTTTTTTTTATTTACATCATAAGAGCGCACACCTGAAACTAAAATCGCACAACTGTTTAGTCTTGCTTGGATTCCTATGAGTTTATATGGAGATGCGCACACTACAAGATTATTAGTTGTGCAACTAAACAGTTGTATTCGCTACGAAACATGACAACCGCACAAAATAATTGCGATACTTGAGACAAAGGTGCTCTTTTAAATAATATATAAAAAAAGGATAAAATATCTCAAACCTTTCAGGTGGTTCCGTCGCCTTATTATCTTTAGTCATTGGTCTGGAATCGAAGAGTAGCCACTTGATGAGATGAGCCTGTAGACCGGATAGTAAAGATCTGGTTCCATTACGAGGTGCAGCTAAACCGTAAGCGAGTGGCTGATCAGGTGCTCGAAGGACCAATGGAGAGTGTATCCATTCTCCACGCGGAGGGCAAGCGGCTGTACCGAAAGTTGTCATTCGAAGCTCCTAAAAAAACTACTGAATTAGGGTTGTACCACAATCATTTAATGTTAATTATCACTATGTATGTATGACTAGTCTATACATTTCTTTAAAGTCTTTGACACTTTCTATACCTTTCTTAACAACAAATTTTGTAAAACTCTTTTAAATAGTAAAGTAACAATTTAAATATCAACTTAGATACATTTGATATGTATTTGCAGTACTTACGATAGCAAGCTCCTCAGTTATAGGTTTCCCGCCTGTCACAGCCGGCTTAGAAGCCGAGAGAAATTTATTTCTTGCATACAGCACTCGCTCTGCAAATAAAGTGAAATTTATTAGTTCTATGTATTAACATACATTTGAATATTCCCATGTACTCTTGGAACGGGAAATAGAAACACAACATTTACACGGAAATACTCGAATTTAAACACACTCTTACGAAGCATATTAATTTCTACAATTGTTAAGAGAAATAAGCATTAATTTCCAAATAACCGTAAAATTCTTCTTGGGATGTTCCTAGAACATTTTTTCTTAACATCTTTCTATGTCCCGAGTAAATCGTTTGTTAGCGCAAGGAATTAATTTCAGATAGTTAAATTCATGTTAACCGGCTCACAAATATGTCAATGAAAAGTGATATGATTATTTTTAATAAGATAGTCACAATTAGAATATCTAAAACTTTCAATTACTAAATTAAAAGTAAGGCATAAATCTTAAAAGAAACTTAGACTCTCGTCTACGTCCACACATTTACTAACGTTCAATCGATGCCATATGGAAGTATTGTAAATTGATTTTAAATAAATCGAAGCTCCATCCAATGCCAAGATCGTATTCACAATGTGACATTTCCTTGCGGCGTTGTGAACGGCATTCGAAGTAATTGCGTTCGTGTCTCACGCTTCTAACGTCAGGTGTCTATTACTGCTGCA
This sequence comes from Papilio polytes, assembly GCF_000836215.1. Lineage (NCBI taxonomy): Eukaryota > Metazoa > Arthropoda > Insecta > Lepidoptera > Papilionidae > Papilio > Papilio polytes. Next base: position 3,086,319 of record NW_013525024.1, on the reverse strand, counting down.
TTTCATACATGTAAACTTGATTTAAATCATACTAATATTATAGATGCGAAAGTTTAGATGGATGGATGGATGTTTTTGTGTTTGGAGCCTAAACGGCTGAACGGATTGCGATGAAATTTGGTATAGATGTAGAGGATAGTCTGGAAGAACACATAGTTTTTTTTATTCCACGCGGACGGTCTCGAGTGAAAGCTAGTATGTTTAAAAGACTGGTATATTAAACTTTTAAATATTTAGATATCTTATACACTGGATAGCATAAATTAGAACCCTAGAAACGCTAAAATGTCAGTGGATCCAGGGATGTAATTGAAGAGTAACTTATTAGGAGGATAAATTGATGGGTGTATTCACTTCGACTTTGACGTGACATATTTTATTTTATGAAAAAATGATATATTAAAAAAACACTTAATTAAATTTATAAATGTAGTTAAAAGGTAAGATGATGTCGACAGCATAAGCAAAAGATCTGAAGATTGAAATTTATAAAGTCGTCTTGACGGGGGACGACCTTGTTAGGATAGTCCTTTCGAGCCCTATTGACAAGTTGGATCACAGCGGTCTTTAGAAAAGTGCTTTTAAAATATTTTATTTAGATGTTGCTAAAACATGAAAAGTATTAACGTAATAGTAGTCTAACAGTAATCTGTACATACCTTCTAAGTGTGTTGGAGGACGTTCCTGATTTTCCCGCAACATTTTATGATATTTTAACTAAATTCAGATGACAAACACTTTTGTGCCGAACTGTACACGAAGGTGACAAAGTGCTATGAATATTCTGGGAATTTCAATTTGCACTTGGAGTTGATGGAATATCGTATAGCGTTGCAACACGTCAAACCGTTGTTGAGTGTGAACTCAAAATGGTTGCAATTTAAGGTGTTTACTGTGGTAACCGTGAAATCTCGTTTATTGCATATGTGCATTGCACGAACGCTTTTAGTGGAAAAGCGGCAGCGTCAAAACAAACACGACAGTCTGATTGATACACTAACGCTGTTAATGAGTTTTTGAAATTAACTAACCAAAAGCATTGAGAATGTCGGGCTTATTGTCAGTCAGTAAATAATTTTATTTAATGAATTTGGCAAATACAAAAGTCTTAACGCTACAGACGGTATTAAAATTAAATAAAGAGTAAATTAAATGAATATCCATCAACATAATTAAGCGCACAAATTAAGTGCCAATAGCCTTATAGTTTGGGGTACGGACTACCGAGATCTTGCGGTTGAGAGTTCGAATTCCGCCATTCGACTATTGTCGTGGACCATATCCTAGCACAAGCTTAGTTGAAATGGTTAAAGGAAATATAAATTAACAAAAATCTACTAACATTTAAAAAAAATGTTTTACTAAAATGTTACATGCAACGTTTGATACCTTAGGCTTTAGCTGGTTATAATACTCTTAGAAAAAGTGTTCAGGAGTGCGCTTGGTGTAGTGGACTTCTTTGAATACTCTAAAATCCAGTAAAGATCATCCTCTATTTTATTTTGTGCATTATTACTTTCATATTTATTACTCTTATAGGGCTACCAATTAAATTGAATTTTCCGATCATGCGAAGAGAAATTCGCTGCTTATTGCAAGCTCACCGCGTATCGACCTTCTACTAAATTAACTTGGTATTTGTAGCCATGACTCTCATCAACCTTCAAACTGAATACCGCCGTCGATGTATAATATGTACATATGTATGTATGTATGTATGTATGTATGTTGTGTGCTTTATAGTACTAATGAAACAGCGTGTAGACGTGTTCAAGTTAAAAGTATTTTTGATATAAGATTGGTGTAGTAAATGCACAGACGAATTGAGTACCTCCTTCTTTTGGGAAGTCGTTCAAAAATCAACGTTTTGTTCTATTTTCTTGTCATAATAAATATAGAAATTAATAGTGTTCACTCTAAAAATTGTAGATATCTAAACAAATGCAGATTCAAATTTCCTTGTTCATATGCGTGATTGCACACTATTCGTTGGGTGCAGGCATTCCATCTGATGGTATAGTTTGCACCGTTAAAGGTTTAAGTCACGCTTGAAATTGAGTAACTGTCGATACATGACTTTAAAGTTATGCTTAGTTGAAATTCAAGGTTTCTGGATTCATAATAGTAATGTACTGTGAATTATTTTCAAAAATATTAGGTAGATTACGGTAAAATAATCCTAATTAAATCATGAAGTAATTAATTGCAAACTCGTGGTATTATCATCGTCTGTGGCTGAACATAACAAAGGTAGGTCAGTTCGTCTAAATAAATAAAACATAAAACACACTTTATAGTGGTAGTGCCCGCTTTAACATCTTAGCACTGCAGGGCCGGCACGCCCGGTGTAATACCACGACCATACAGAAGACAAGAGTGAAATGGAAGCAATTTTGTATTTCGTCTGATGAGTGTGGTACCGGAGCCCTAATTTAAGTCTCTTTGTCTTTACCATCCTTTTCTTAAAGGAGAGGATGGAAAGGAGAAGTGGATTTGACGGTGAAGGAGATGTATAGGAAGGGGAAATATCCTCTTTATGTGCGACTCCTCCTCCTCCGTCGGATAAGGGTAGGCAACGCATATGCAATTGCGGATGTCTATGGGCAGCGGTCGCTTTGCCATTTTGGCGGATTCAAGTGGCCGCTTGCCCCTTTGCCACTTTATGATATAAAAAAAAAACTTTAGAAATGGAAAGATCTTGATAAGTATCAATTGAATATTTATAATTCTATAAACATTGAAAAAACGGTCTCAAGTATACACAAAGTTTAAGTAAAACAAAGTTTTCGCACTTGCATAACGCGGCGCGAGCACGATTCGTTGCAAATAGAAATAAGAATTCGACAGCCGCAGTTGCCTTGCTCGCTATAATCCGAACACCATTTTGCACTTTACCAACAGTCGTCAGGTTTCACATGGATCTACGCAGCGTAAGTTTCGCATCGCATCACACAAACGTAGATGTATGCAAATGTTTTTACCGCTCTGTAAACGAGTACCTAATTTATGTGTTTGACAATTTATTTGATAAAACGTAGCTTAGTTTAATGCTTCATATGAGACATTTGATAAATAGTTCGATCAAGCGATTTTGAGCCACCAAATATTTATTTTTATTATGCAGTTTAGACATTTTTTAGAAGAAAATGAACAAACAAATGAATGAAATGAATACTACAGAATTTTGATTAGTTGTAGTAACCCGTGTTTCAATCTATTGTTTTATTTTAAAACGTTAAACTTTACCGTGAGTATTATATTGTGTTTTTAGAGCATAAAAATCTTAATATTTAATTTTGAAATTGTAGTAGAAGTTGCTCAATTTAAGGCTCATTCAGGCGTCTTATAGCTTTAGGTGTTTACGACTAAACGACTTGTTACTACCCTCATAAAAAGCCGCATGTAGTCTTTATATTGAAGTCTTTGTGACCATAAACGTCTATATCAGACGTTCTTAATGTTAAGGGTCTATGTCTATATTTTTAATAATTTATTGTCTAGACCCGAATTTTATTACGATAGCGAAGGGTGACACCGATAGAAATAGACGTACAAAGAGATGAATGGATTGCGTGAAAGGTGACATGATCAAGAAGGGAGTGATGACTGAGATGACGGATGATAGAGTTATTTGGACTTGGACTTGTACTTCGACGAAAACGACGAAAACTCTGTGCGCCGACATTACGGGGAAGAATAAGGTAGGGGATATAATGATGACTGTTATTGCGTTTTCACGTAATCACTTACAGAAGCTTAATTACGGCAACAGATTTATAGTTCTCGTGTCTATGATCTATATGAATTTCAATTTATGTTATCTTACCTTCGTACATTTTCTCCAAATCGGGCGACAAAAGTAACATTCTCTTATCAAACTCTTCACCAGTCATATTCTTTTCTCTTTTCTTTGTCTTCATTTCTTCATAGTTCAAGCTTGTTCGGCTTTCGGGAATTTTGTTGTACACAATAAATTTTGTCAGCTGATCCATTTTTAAGAATATATTAGATTTAGAAAACCAACAGACAAAGTTATCTATGTTAAAGATATTAGTGATGACGTAATCAACTTAACTAAGTTAGGAATAGATTCGAGATGAGCAAGTTGAATTGAAATATAAAGTATTAAAAACGAAGCAAAGTGAATAGAAGTAGCTTTGAAAGACGAAGAGCACGAACGAGCGTTGCTCAATTAAGAATACAGAGAAATGAAAATTGTTTTGCTAAAACTTTATGATACTTGAGTAACTTTGCACGAATCACATATAGCTAAAGTTACATAGGCTATAAAGCCGAAATCAACACGGTTTGGTGATATCAAGCAAGTAGTAAAGGTAGAACGACCTGCAGGTGTGAACGCCGCAAACGACAAAATAATTCTGCGAAAACACGACATGGTGTAGAATGCTTATGCAAATAACATTTCGTATCCTACATATGCTTGAATTTTAAGCGACTTGACGAATTTAAACTTCCGTGTAGTTTAATCGTTTAGACATAATGTGGTTTATCTGCTTGAAATGCAGCAGGTAATTTTCCATATTCTATTTACATTCTTTAGTAAGAACTAGTAACTACTAAGAATATATTATTTGATTTTTAAACTTACCAGATTTTTGTTTTTGGAGTACACTAATTGCTCTCTATCAGGATGTGCATTTGTTTGTTAATTTAAATAAACTTAACATCAAATTAATTTGAATTTAGAGCGTACCTTTTGAATCGTTTCTTTTTGTTGTTAACACATTTTTCCATCTCTTGATTTCTTTACTCATATTTTCACTTGTTGAATTTTTATTATCATGTATTCGATTAATTTATGTCTGTGTTAACATTTAAATAATATTTATGTTAAAATGGTTAAAAATCACTCACTTTTACTATAAAACTTGTAACAATTATACGTTTTTACTTTACCATGCAAGGATAGACTACACTCGCAGTGAGGTACAAATTGAAAAGAAGTTAAGCCTTTTGTATAGCGCTTGGATATAATTTGTACGTATGCTTTTCAAAGGTGTTGGTATTCTCGTTTTTATAGTTGGATTAAGCGTGCTTGAGCACGCCATATTAAAAAGTATTTGCATCAATTAACAAATAAAAATTAAGAAACTTACAAATGTTTGAGGTAAAGGGATATTTAAAATTAAGTGTCTTTAAAAAGCACACATCACAAAGTTAAACAACATGTTAAATTATTCCTCTTAAGCCAGTTTGTAAATAGGTAAGTACTATAGTGTTTTAAATAATGTTGCAATTACATTATAAAAAGATTTAAATTTAATATATCACAAAGTAATAAAGTATCAATACCCTTTGGTCATAGTATAATTCGATTTAAGGATCGCAAAAGGTTTTTATAGTAATAAAGTTTAGCCTGCGGCGTTACTCGGTTATATAATCTTCTTATTAATATAAATAAACTTAAAAATGTATGTCGGTTAAGTATTTTTGGTTTTTATGAAATAACCGTTTTTAATATATAAATTGTGGAGACTTTGCAAAAGATAACTTCATTATTATTTATTGAAACATCATCAGATGTTTTAAAAAATATTGTAACTTGAGCCAAAGACAAATGTTTATAAATGTATGCGGGATTCTTTCTGTTTAGGTTCTAATAAAAATCTGATTCGTCGTATTTATCTATTTATTTGCTTTAATGTTATAATTAACACTTTAAGGTCACGCGCACACACCAGTCGTCTTGCCTTCCAATCTGTCATCTGTCAAACTCCCCTCTCACTTCCTTCCCCGCACATCCGTTCTGTTTCACACCATCGTCTATCGTTTTATCTTCCAATCCTACATTTATGTAAATAAATACGTAAGTAAGGAAAGTATCCTCTTTATGTGTACTACTCTGCTTATAAAGGTAGGCAATACATCTGCAAATGTAAATGTCTATGGACAGCGATCGCTTAAAATTTTGACGAATTCCAGTGGCCGCTTGTTTGTCAACCCTTTTTTTCCTTAAACTATAAAAAAATTATAACAGACGTACAGACTAACCTCAAACACATAATAGTTAAGACCATACTAAATGTGCTTATTCATAATTAGCAAAAAAATGCCTTTGAAATTCTAAAAGTAGTCATTAATAGTACATAAAACATTCTTTTGTATGTGAAAAGGCAATTTTCTACTACACAATTTTATGTTTAGTGCAAAGTTATTAGCTTTTTTTAGTGGAAATAGGTCAAGTGCCACTAGACGTGTGTATGAGTTATGTGAATAGAAAATATAAATAAAAACTATGGAAAACGTAAGTAAAATATTAGAAATTTCAAATAAAAGCGTTTAGAATCGAAATTAAAAGAATTGAAAATACATTAATACTAGCTGTTGCTAGCGACTTTGCCTGCCTGAAATAAAAAAAATTGTGCACAATATAACCTATGTTACTCACAGATAAATTACCTTTCTAATGGTGAAGTAATTTTTAAAATCGGTTCAGTATATTTTACGTGAATCAAATACATACAAAAATAAAAATCTTTCTAAATAGTACTAGCTGTCGCCCGCGACTCCGTCCTCGTGGAATTTATAAAAACAAAAATAAGTACCCTATATGTTCTTCCAGACTATCCTCTACATCCATTCCAAATTTCATCGAGATCCGTTCAGCAGTTTAGGCTACAAACTCTAACAAACATCCATCCATCTAAACATTCGCATTTATAAAATTAGAAAGACAGAAGATAGATTAATAATAATTTTTCGCTCAATACTTAACAGTTTAACTGAACAGTTTTTAATTTTATGAATCGTCTATGGCAAATAATATTAAATCAAATAATACATTTATTCTTAATAAAAAATGACTACTTGCTTTATTACATTTTTACAATCTCAGCATCAAAATTTAATATCGTACCTAGGAAATATTTCAATTTAGTTTCCACTTTTGACAAATAAATTGGACTGCCACAAACAACCGTGAAGTCTCGTGCATATTTTATAATACTGAACGAACATTAAAAGCATATTCTGTTGTGAATGGAAATTTAAAAATATTTGATAACAAGATTAAAAGACATCCAAATAACTATATAATGTTTTGCTCAATAAAATTAATAATAAAATACAATTTCTTATACGTAGAAGTTATTTTAAATTAGAATAAGCATGCTGTATAACTATGCCATTAACAGAAACAGTGAAATTTAAACATAAACTAAAAAAAGACAAAATAAATTTATTTTACATTAATTTATCTCAAAAGTGACAGCCCTATCTATATCACATTGAATATCCTACAATGTGTAGTGTACAAAGGTATTAGGGTTGTACATATTCGAAAGTATTGCATCAATTTTACTATGAAAAAATAAACGTCCCAAAGAGACACCGCCTTAGAAATGATCGATGAGGCTAACGAATTAAATAAATGGTAATTTATCATACTTGTGCTTATGGCACGAATCTTTTTCATCTTTTCCGGGGGTTATTTTTTACCATTCATTTTTTAAAGATCGTGTGACAAATTATCATTTAATGTCTCGAAGATGTTAATTCTTATTCATTCATCAATAGAGTAATTATTTAGAAATAACAGATAGTCTTCTTATCTGAAACATAAGACAATAATAAAGAAAAAAGAATTGATATAAGATAAATTGTACAAATAATACAACACTAGAGACATAATACACTAGCTTTCAGTCGCGACTCCGTCCGCAAGGAAAAAAAAGAAGTAAGTAGCCTATGATTCCAGATTATTCGTTTGTTACTACGCATCTCAAAAAGAACTCAATGTAGAAAATAATCTATAACAACACATAAGCTAGTTACTTATTTTTTTTAATTCCGCGCGGACAAAGTCACGTATGACAACCAATCGAGTTAAAACCAATGTTATAAAGAGGAATGATTTGTATTTATATACGAGTATTTATTTGATTCACGTAAAAACTACTCGGCCGATTTTAAAAATTGTTTCACCCTTAGAAAGGTCATTTCAGTGTAAGTAACGTAGGCTATATTTTTAACTTCACGCGGACGAAGTTACGAGCAATAGCTAGTGTAAGATAATTTATTTAAATTAAAGCTATATTTTACTTTACAAAAATTCTTCCCAGATGATATTGTAAATTAAATTTTAGATATACAAAATCGAAATATTTCGTAGCTGTCGTCGAAAAGCTTTAACTTTCACTCGTTACCTTTTTATGACATCAAAGCACGAATCTCATTTGAAATCTTCACGCCGTGAACAGCCAGCTTTGCTATGAGTTTTTCCTTTCCGAATTTCAATAGGTATTCTAAATTACGAATTCTTTGTACGGTTAATTCTGGATAAAGTCTGCCAAATTGAAATTTGAAAATTTTTGTGAAGGTCGAACGAGAAATTTATTAATAAACGGTCTATTTGTTACTAGACTATTACAAACAAATGAAAACGTTGTTTTATTTTATGTTAAACTTTCGCTCGCGACTCTGTCCGCGTTTAATTAAAAAAAAAACAAAAGTGAATATGCCTATGTCCTTCGAGACTGTCCTCTACATCTATGCCAAATTTCATCGAGATCCATTCAGCAGTTAAGGATACAAATTCTAAAAAACATCCATCTATCCATCTAAACTTAAGCACTCATAATATTAGTAAGAAGTAAGATGCTTCTAATATAGTTATAGTTATCATACAGATAATTATGCTTGTTATAAACCGCACGGACGTGAACCATTTTATATGCCTTTGAAAATAGTTAAAATACGAGAAAAATAAATGAATGACAAAACTTATTCCTATCTCTATCACATTGTCAGTTAAATAAATAAGGGCCTGTCCCACTACTGGCTGATAGAGGCTCAGATAGCTTAATTGACGTCACTGTCAGATAAAGTAACAGAATCCATTATTTCCATCACATATTTAACACGGTGAATTGTTATCAGACAATTTGCAATTTGGTGGAACTGGCCCTAAATATATTAAATAAGCTGGTTGTATAACCGCACAAAAAATTAAAATTAAAATACGATTTTCCTCTACTATCTATATTTCTGTTTC
>NW_013525024.1:3008837-3077294 GCF_000836215.1 Papilio polytes | reverse complement strand
AAAAAAAAAAAGTGAATATGCCTATGTTCTTCGAGACTGTCCTCTACATCTATGCCAAATTTCATCGAGATCCATTCAGCAGTTAAGGATACAAATTCTAACAAACATCCATCCATCCATCTAAACTTAAGCATTCATAATATTAGTAAGAAGTAAGATGCTTCTACTATAGTTATCATGAAGTTATCATACAGATATTTTTGTTTGTTATAAACCACACGGACGCGAACCATTTTATGTGCCTTTGAAAATAGTTAAAATAAGAGAAAAATAAATGAATGACAAAACTTATTCCTATCTCTATCACACTGTCAGTTAAGTAAATAAGGGCCTGTCCCACTACTGGCTGATAGAGTCTCAGACAGCTTAATTGACGTCACTGTCAGATAAAGTAACAGAATCCATTATTTCCATCACATATTTTACACGTTGGATTGTTATCAGACAATTTGCAATTTGGAGGGACATGCCCTAAATATATTAAATAAGCTGGTTGTATAACCGCACAAAAAATTAAAATTAAAATACGATTTTCCTCTACTATCTATATTTCTGTTTCGGAGGACAAACCGAGAGGCGGCCGGCACTCGCTGAATAATTCAAGCTAATCTTTGTTTCGGCAATAATTTGTTCATTTGTAATGTTTTTGTTCTAAACAAAACAGTAGGACGTTTTCTAGAATAAGGAAATTCTAATGTCCGTATTCTGGTCGTATTGATTCCCGGTAAATAAAAAAAGGAACGTTAAAAAAAACCTTGAATACATCATGCACAAGATTGACGTCTGATTTAAATTTGTCGACAACTGACAATTTTATCGCAATCTCAAAACAAAATTGCATAACAAATCATAACGATAGAAATATTTTACATTACAAAGGTTATAACTAAATGTAAAACTTTAGAGGAATGGATGGATGATTGTTAGAGTTTGTAGCGTGAACTGCTGTACGGATATCTATGAAAATTTGCATAGATGTAGAGAATAGTGTGGATTTTTTTTTAAATGACACCCACACGGAGTCGGGGCGAAAGTAAGTTTACATTAAATGTGATTTTGTCGACATTTCTGAGTAAAAAATAGCTTTATCGCGTTACAATCAAGACAATTGACCATGAAAACTTTATTTTTATTAGTTTTAAAGGTTTTATTTGAATTTTAACCAAAAAACCGCACATCTTTAAAAGTGTTTCGATGTCGTAGAAAAATGTAAGAGTCAATCAACCGTCAATGTTAAGGAGGTTAAAACGTGCTCACCTTTTTTTTAAAAAAAACAACAAAGATAGGACTAACAAAATTCAATTTACTATTCTGAAAATACTAAGTAATATGAGGCGACGAATTCAATTCTCTTATATTAGAAAAAACTCGTAGTTTCAAATTTACTTTATTGAAATAAAAAGGCCGTTGTAAAGAACAATAAACATCTGGAAAAACTGATTATTTAAATCTTTTATTCTTACATTTCATTAAAAACGAAATTCAATTTGAATAAGAAATAGTTTGCTTATTTATTTTTATTTATTAAGAAATGTAAAACGATAATTTTGTTCTGGGAATAAGACACATGGCCTACGGATAAAAGAGAAATTTTGTTTGCCTTTATTTAATACATTCTATAGTTTATTTTATTTATTTATCTTATTGTCAGTACATCATTTGATATGCTTAAAGTTAATATTTTACATGTATGTAAATATAAGCGAAAGCAGCCCTATTTACATGAGATTTCTTTTTTTATAATAATAGGTGGCAAAGGAGCAAGCGGCCACTTGAATCCACCGAGATGGAAAGTGACCGCTGCCCATAGACATCCGCAATTGCAGATCCGTTGCCTACCCTTTAATTGACGGAGGAGAAGACGCACATAAAAAGGGAATTTCCCCTTCCTATGCGTCTCCTCCATCGTCAAATCCACTTTTCCATCCCATCCTCTCGTCTTAAGAAAAGGGTAGAAAGGGAAAGGGACCAAAATTAGGCCGCCGGCACCAAACTCATCAGAGGAAACGCGGAATTGTTTCCACTTCACGCCAGTTTTCTGTGTGGTCGTGGTATTACACCGGGCGAGCCGACCCATTCGTGCGAAGATGTTAAAGCGGGCTCTACCACTGTTAAAAATTTCTACCGGGCAACCTGGTTTACAGGTTTATTTTTTAGATAAACTAACTGCTAGTATGTTAAAAAGTTGTTAAGTACTTTTCTTTTAATTCGTTTAAAATATTAATAATTTATGTGCCTCATTTGCTCGTTACGTAAATGGCGGAGTCGAAATAAATAATGCAGATTCACGAGCCGACCGGACGAATGAACGAAAAATTAAAAAAAATACAATTTACAGCTATTGCGTTTAATTCAGTTAAAAACAAGAAACGGGAGAGCGTTACGAAAGTTTCTGAATAATTTAATGTAATCTTGGTTGCAGGAGTTATTCGTTGATTCGTTGTAATACTCAGTTTAATTTTACAGTCACGTATAATTAATGATTTTTATAACGACAAAGTTAAACGTATCTTTAATCTTACTAATATTATAAATGCGAAAGTTTAGATGGATAGATGGATGGATGGATGTTTGTTAGAGTTTGTAGCCTAAACGGCTGAATGGATCTCGGTGAAATTTGGCATAGACGTAGAGGGTAGTCTGGAAGAACACATAGGCTACTTACTAACTTTTGTTTTTTTGAACTCCACGCGGACGGAGTCGCGGGCAAAAGCTAGTAGATATATAAATACTTTCTTGTAACATAGATAACTACACAATGTAATCTGCAAATATTTGAAAACAAATTCAAAGATGTTTGTGAATCAGTCGGTTACTGCAGCATGTTATTCTAGAATTGATAGAAATCCGTTACTTGGGAAGGATTGTTCAACCGTCACTCTGCTTTCTCTGCCAAAAAGTTTCATTCGTCCCACCTTTTAGTCCCACTATCACCAATAAGGTGACAGATGGATGGTTATAAAATAAGGGGTGGGACTGATGAAACTTTTCATTCTCATCTGTCTCCATGTGGGGACAGAGCGGGTGGACGGTTGGGAATAATCCCTTAGAAAAGTCCCATGCCCTAAGTCCGAAGAGTGAGTGAGTGAAGTATTGATATTAGTGAAAACCTCCAGTTAAATTCGCCAATAATGGTAATTTTTGCAAACATTTGATTTATTTTGGGTACACTTGAGTATACTTCGCTAAATTGTATTAAGAACGTCTTAAGTACTTCTTAACAATTTAAGTATTTTCGGCGCGAACTGTTGTTGAACATAAAATTTAACAACGCAATGTTACTTCGAGTTACTTAAGTCGTTAACTGAATTGTTTGATGAGCAAGCTAAGTGGTACTTGCTAATTGCGATTAAGCTATTATTTTTTATTAATTTAATTGCTTTAATTAATAATTAAAATATCTACTTAGCATGACATCTACATAATAATTTAACAGCTTTCTTTTATTGCGATATCAAATCTTCAGCTCACTATACGTCCCCACCGAAGGGCTCGGAGCCTACCCTAATAAGGGGTGACTAGGCCATAGTAAACCACGCTGGCCAAGTGCGGGTTGGTTGACTTCACACATACCTTTGAATTTCTTCGCCGATATGTGCAGGTTGCATCACGATGTTTTCCTTCACCGTAAGAACGTCGGGTAAATTATGTACATATGAAAATTCGAAAACATCGAAAATCACATTGGTACATGGCGGGATTCGAATCCAAGACCTGTTGATTACAAGTCAAGTGTTCAAACCACTGAGCTACCGACGCTCCTTAACTTAAACTTAAACATACTTAATTGCGTTTAATTTTAATCTGTAATTTTACGTGACAACAATATTTTAAACAATGCAACTTAATCTAAAAAATAACTATATGATCCCACAAGTGTAAACCACAGAAAAAACAAACAGTTTCCTCTGCAAGCCGTCCATCTGGTTTTAAAACTTTCTAACGGAACTTTAATCTTGACTAACGTAATTGCTAAAGTTGGAATACAAAACCGTGTTCGCGGAATGCGCAATTTAGTGTCAGACATTTTGTAATTGATGTAGAGGCAGTGGTACTGTTGTTTTGAACTATTGCACCCCTTGTTTTAGACCGCGAGCATTGATGTATCGATTTAGTTAAGACTCAATAACGACTATTATTGTTCAAGTTTACTTATTTATGACTCGACATCTAAATCATTTGTTAAGTGGTACTTTAAGTTTGAGGTAAATTCGTTATTCTTAGCACTAGACAGAGAACTTCTTAAGAAGCTTCCATGTGATAGAATACTATCTCACCTATGATTTCAAATGCCCTAGAACATGGAGCTCAAGTATCTAGTTTGGCGTCATTATTATCCAAGATTTTCTTTCCTATCTGATACATAGTAAAGCTATGTAATTATTGCACAATGTCATGACTACATGACAAATATTTTTTTTTTATAATAAGGGTGGACAACAACAGAGAAACTACAGGTAAGTTGCCGGCCTTTGAGGAATTGATAGGCTTGCTTCTTGTCGTACTGGTTTTAAAATACCGTCGACATATTTTATATTGACAGGTATCGCTTTTATATATTAACTAGCAGTTGTCCGCGACTTCATCCGCGTAATATTAAGATAAAAAAAAAGCCTGTAATATGCTCGTCAGCTATCCTTCAGTGAAAGTCCGGTCGAAATGGGCTTAGCTGTTTGGACATTACCAGGAACAAACGCGGCTTGTGGAGAGACAGACAAAAAAAATGCAATCAACAACGCAAATAAATTATCTTACCGAAATCTGGAAGTTTTCTTTTGATATTACAGACAATCCAATTTTCTAAAATGTATGGATAGGTTCAAGATACGTACCACATTCTGGTATTTAAATAGATTGGTCGTCGAGACAGTGTGATTGATATCTCTAGTTTATCTTTCGGACAAACTGAATGATAGGTCGGTTAAATGTTGAACAAAGGTCGATGGTAATCCAATCTATTCTTGTCTTCAAATTTATTAGTATTAGGGCCTGTCCCACCAGATTGTAAATTGTCTGATAACAATCGAACGTGTAAGTTATGTGATGGAAATATCGAATTTGTTCCTTTTTTGAAATCTGAAATCAGTGACGACATTTTTAAGCTATCTGAGACTATCAGCCAGAGGTGGTACAGGCCCTCAAAGTTCTATTTTTAAAATATAGTTGCTTTTTTGCATTATAACCCTGAAAAAAACTTCAAGTGACTTTGTTTCTTCCTGTAAATATGCAGTTGTACAAAATGCGCTCCATTTTAACTGTCACAAAATGCATAATTTGCGCACTCACGAATTGCAAATGCTTTATGCATAAAAATTCATGAAGCTTACAGCGATTTTTTTTTTATATTTACATTCCACGTCCTATTTACATTGCCAGATATTTCTTTACAGTTTTGTTATGTCTTCGTTTTTAAATTGAGCTACTGTAAATAAAATTTACATATGTAACACTGCAGTTTCACTAACCTTGATGATCTCGTTTCTCTCGCCTTTTATTTGTTCTATTCTCTTATAAAATGTTCTTAAAAGTAAGTGGTTTAAAGTTCACAATTAGGTTATTTATTTTAAATAAAATTATTTGTAGTTTTTTGTTAATTTACTAATATTTCTTTTAACCATTCCAATAAACTAGGCTTGTGCTAGGATATGGTTCACGACAATAGTCGAATGGCGGGATTCTAACCACAATATCGGTAGTCCGAATCCCAAACCTTAGGCTGTTGGCTTTTCTTTTTGCTTTATTTTCCATAAGAGTTAGGTTAGGAAACACCTACTTATTTTTAACAGTATTTCTAACTATCCCACGTCGTCAGAGACGTCAGATTCTCAACAAATCGCTTAAATGGTCTGTTACATTGTGAACACATAATTCGTATGCATTACGTGGATAGTGTACAAATATACGATGTACGTATGTCCAGATATCTCTTGAAGAGTGGATTAGTTGCGACATGAAGGACGCCTTTCCGCTGTCCGCTGACCCTAAGATTCATTTGGAATTTATCTAATTGTAGAGGAAATATGTTTATGTGAAAAATAACTAAATACTATAACTAACTATAATATATTTACATTCTTTATTCTATGAACATATTGATTTTGATTATTTAATTTTTTAAAAACAAACTCAAATTTCTGATAAGAGCGGGCACCCACCTTTGACTAATCTATCGCATAACTGTTGTGCGATTGTCGATTGTTTCATAGCCCATTTAATTGTTTAGTTGCACAACTAAATATCGAGTAGTGTGCGCACTTCCATATAAGCTCATACGAAGCAAAGCGCGACTAAACAATTGTGCGTGCGCTCCTACATTGTGACACATAATAGGAAAACATGATGCCATCCCACTCATGTTCACTGAGAGAAAAGAGATAGCATGTGTTTATACCGGTAGTAGGGATTGTTTGAACATTTTCCGCAGGTAAAGCCTATAATGAATACTGAGGACGTTTTCCCGGACGTTGACGAATCTCGACATTTATTTTGCTAAGCCGAATTACGTTCACGTACGCTTTAGACTTGTTAGATACAATAAATTACCTATTTTGGGAATTGTTAATTAAGGGAAATACCGATTAACATCGTCTAATTGTTTTTCTTCTTTTATTAATGACTATCTTTTGCTCGTGATTACAAGGAAATAAGAAATTTAGTAATAAAGATAGTCAATGTTAGTATTATGTAGTTTTCTAATGATAAAATAATATTTGAAATAATTTTGGTAATTTTTAAGTTTACTTGTTACATACAAAATCCAAGTCCTTCCTCTTTATAATATTAGTATATACGAAGCTGTTTTATTGTAGATATAATTTTACTTCTTACTAAAATTATAAATGCAAAAGTTTAGATAGATTTATAGATAATTTTTAGAGTTTGTAGCCAAAACTGCTCAACAGATATCGATGAAATTTGGATGTAGAAGATAATCTGGGAGAACACATAGGCTGCCTATTTTTGTCTTATTTTTTAATTCTACGCAGACGGAGTCGCGTGCGAGAGGTAGTATAATCTAAAAGCAATTTCAAATTTCATTAGCACATCAGTAAAGTGACAAGAAATAAACTATTGAAGAAAATAAAATAAAACACAAAAGTTAAATGTCATTTATTTATTAAATTACTACATAGTCATTTATGAAAATGGTTTTAATAACTCATGTAAACAACAAAGCAGTTTAAGTACATTATTCACATAAGCATATTAATTGAATCTTTGCTTTATGAAATTAAAAAAACGTCTGTAACAAATGTAAGTGCTATTTGAGTATTAATTTTAAAAAGTATGTTTTCATTTCGACGAATCACCAATTTTATTGTTTGTAGCTGCCCATGTAATTGTCGCATCTTGCCATCTGAAATTATAAAAATTAATTTTAGAAATAGTCTTTAGTAAATTACTATGAAATGCAAAAATTCCTAATCTACTACTTTGACATTCTACTTTTTTAAAAACCACTAATATAATAAATGCAAAAGTTTATCTGGATGTATGTTAGAGTTTGCTGCCTAACTGCTAAACTGACCTAGATGAAATTCGGCATTGATGTAGAACATATTTTGGACGAAGACACAGGCTACTTTTTTTTTAATTCGACGACGAAGACACGGGCTTAAACTAGTACATACTAATAGGAAAACATACTTGGTGTGAATGAGTTTCTCAAGTGGTGTTGTATGCAGGTCGTCTTTACGTGCAGTCGCTTGGCTCTGCACTCTGGTGTCAATGCTGAGAGGTACGTAGCAACCGCCGCAAGTGTAGAAGTGAATATCAAACCTTGAGTAAGATAAACTAAAATAGTATAGTAAGATCGCGCACACCTCTGACAAAACTGTCGCATAACTTTTTAGTCTCGCTTTGATTTAATGAGCTTATATGCGCACACTACTCCATTTTTAGTTAGTCAATTAAACAGTTAAATTGGCTGCGAAACAATTGACAATCGCTGGACAGTTGTGCGATTGTTTAGTCGAAGATGTGCTCCCGGTCTAACATAAATTAATAAATGTAGAGTCAATCTAAGATAGGAAACAGGCATGTTATAAAACTATTCACGATGTTATTTTTTACGTATTTTTAATGACTTCAGATCGAAGATATAAATACCTTTTTTCCGCTTGATAATTTTTCAATAATTCCCTATTTGTGTTGAATAAAACACCAAAATGTCCCGACGAACATGTTATCTGTAAGAAATAAAAAAACATGTCATCCACGAATCATATACTAATATTATAAATGCGAAAGTTTAGATGTATGGATGGATGGGTGTTTGTTAAGAGTTTGTAGCTTAAGCGACTGGACGGATTTCTATGAAATTTGGTATGGATGTAGACGATAGCTTGGAAGAACACGTAGGCTATTCTTTTTGTGTTTTCAATTCCACACGGACGGAGTCGCGGGCGAAAGCTAGTATTATTATAAATGTGAGATTTTAGATGGATGCATGTTACTACTACTACTACACTACTGAACGGATCTCGATGAAATTTGCCATAAACATAGAGCATAGTCCTAAAGAACACGGCCCATTTATTTATTTTAATTACTTGCGGACGTAGATGCGGGCGAAAGTCAGTATTTTAAATAAACAACTGAGTAACATGTAACTTTATGATGTTTTAATACAGACCCATATGGGAAACGCTGGAGTTTTAAGTCTCGATCCGGGATGTTGTTTAGTCAACGCGGATAAACGGTTGTCTAATCCTTCGTGCCAAAGCAAAAAGCCCACAGAACTGCGGGCGAGTACGCCGAATTGTGGTAGCGCCTAAAAGTACATATATTTTTACATTTAATTTTAAACCAAGATATAAATTAACATTTAATTGGCTTTACCAAACTTGCTAATATTATAAATGCGAAAATTTAGATGGATGGATGTTTGTTAGAGTTTGTTAAACGGCTGAACGGATCTCGATTAAATTTGGCATAGATGTAGAAGATAGTCTGAAAGAACACAGGCAAACTTTTTTGTTTCCTTTAAGTTCCATGCGGACGGAGTTGCGGGTGAAATGTAGTACCTTATAGTTTAATTTGTGTTATATACTTTTCTTACCAATCACTGCACTATAATGTTTGTAAATAATTTAGCCAGAGAGCTTAATTAAGTAGCTCTCTACTAGAAATCAGTTGAACAAAGTTGATTGTAACAAACTCACATAATTATCCTCGTCTCCTACGTAAACAACTCCATTGTGCAAGTACGGCGTTGCCCGTCCTGTTATCACCAGCATAGACACATTCAAAGATCCTTCTGGTTGTGCAGATACTAAATAATTTAGTTTACCGTCCAAGTCTTTTTTAATACTAAAAAATAAATATATCTATTCAAAATATCAAATCTAAACTATTAAGTGTATATTATATTATTATTGTTTTCTGTAAAAAGTTCGTTAATATTTGTCGTAGTTTTCTTCTAAATAATCAAACCAACTTACTTCGCACAACCCCTAGTTAACACCATAGCATATAACAACAACAACGCCCCAGCGCCACCGTCTCCTTGAAACTATAAATGCAGGATTAAATTATTTTAAACGAAAAGTCAAACTATTGTAACTTATTTATAAATACTTACTAAATACAGGTTGCGTTTGATGAATATCTGTAACTCTTCTAGACTTTCCAATTCAAATAATTGCAGCTTGAAAATTAAAATAAATAAATAAATTTTACATTTTCTAACACTATATGATCTAATTTTCACTAAGCTGGGCACACGAATTCAGTTACACTGTAGCTTTATGTCAGAAATCGCGCGGCTAATCAGTGGAAATAGGTACTAAATGTTTGCTTGTTACCTTTTCGGTGACACCGTCCTGATAGTACTTGAGGCTATTGTACACATACGTTGTGTCTGTAGGCAGTGCGACCACAGCCTTGCTTTCTGATCCGCTTTGCGAACCGCATCGCCAGATGACGTCACTGCAGATTCGCCACAAAGCCTCCTCCTGAAGTGCCTCACTAATACGTAGATAACTGGAAGTTATTTGTGTTTGAACTGTCACGGAAATGCGCTTGTTCTTCAGGAAAAATTGCCTTGTTTATTGCAATGAGACAAACTCCGTCTCTTACAAATAACTATTTAGATAGCAGTGAATGCAAACCAAGAGATGATAATAAAAAAAAACTAGCCGTGTTCCCACTCTGTCCCCACATGGGGATAGATAAGATTAAAAAGTTTCATCCGTCCCACCTTTTGCGACTCGGGGACCGTTGGAACTTATTTTATTTCATAACGGTTCCATCTGTCACCTTATTGGTGATAGTAGGACTAGAAGGTGGGATGGATGAAACTTTTTATTCTCACATGGAGATAGAGCGGGGTGACGGTTGGAAATAATCCCGTGTATCACTAACCGCCTTTTTTCGTACACATTTATAACTTGCGTTATATTGATTTTTTTTCCGCGTCTCGATCCAAAAATTCAAAAGATTGTAGCTTTTTAGGTGGTGGTGGAAGTTTCTCCGAGTGTACAAAATTGAGTGTGAAATTTCATACAATATACAACTTTGATAGTATCCTTTCATTTTACCTTTCAGGTGGTTCCGCCGACTTCTTGTCCATAGACGGTGGACGGGAATCGAATAAAATCCATTTGATAATATACGCTTGTAGACCAGTTAACAAAGACCTCGTACTGTTGCGTGGTCCCATTAGACCGTAAGCAAACGTCTGGTCAGGAGGTCTCATCAATAATGGTGACCTGATCCATTCACCACGAGGCGGGCATGCGGCAGTGCCGAATATAGTAATACGGAGTTCCTTTTGAAATTAACAATAATTAAAGATTTTAATTTTATTCCTTGTCTATTCTTAACAACGTACATTGCTACATAGCCCTTTTATGGTTGTTAGAGTCAATGGGTACTACACCTATTTAGTATTCTATACTAAATGATATAATATATTACAGATATTTATTTAGTTTTAATTCTTTAGACCCAACTTTGGTCCCTTTTAGTGGATTTGAAGGTGAAAGAGACGCGTAGGAAGGAGAAATATCCTCTTTATGTGCGTCTCCGTCTATTAAGGGTAGCCAACGCATCCGCTATTGCGAATGTCTATGGACATTACAAGAGATAAAATGACTAATGCACGGTTTCCCAGCTACGTAACAATTCGTTAGTTTTTGGTTCGATAAATTCATGAAATGCGTTTCCGAACGTAACTTGAGTTTTACTCCGTTGAAATTAGGTAAGATTTTTTTTTAACCTAATTAGATCAAAAAGGTGTGGAGTGTATCGCTGATCCTTTTTTTTTTGGACGACATTCCGAATTAGGTAAGATAGGTATAGACTAGAAGAACACATAGGCTATTAACTTGACCTTTCTTAATTCCATGCGGACGGCGTCGCGGACGAAAGGTAATAAAATAAATGGAAACTAGGTATAATTAAAATGATCGAATGACTTACAATAGCGAGTTCTTCAGTAATAATTCTGCCGCCTGTCACAATTGATTTATTAGCGTGTAAAAATTTATTCCGTAAGTAAAGTGCGCGTTCTGGAAATAAAAGAACGATTTTCTTAAAATAACTTTTCTAAAATTGTAATCCAATAAATTAGCTTAGTGTAGGCATCACCAGATTAAACGTATTAACCTCAGATTGTAATTAATGTTTTCTATAAAATTTAATTGTTACTTTTTTGTTTTCAATAAAATACTTAAATTTTTGAATAGATCTAGTAATTTCTTAAAATTCTACCTTCGTAACTTCTACCTAAGTCTGGTGACAAGAGAAGTAGTTTCTTGTCATTCTTGTCAATTGAAGATCGATCGCCTCGTTTTTGAGTAGTCATTCTTAGATGGATCTGAAATAGGTATTTATGTAAATATTGATAACTAGCTGTTGCTCTCGACTTCGCCTATGTAAAATTAAAAAATATATCCCATGTTACTCACAGATAAATTACATTTTTAACGCTGAAAGAATTTTTAAAATCGGCTTAGTAGTTCTTAAGTTATTTCAATACATACAAATATACAAATCTTTACTCTTTATAATATTAGTTTTGTTTAACTGGTGCTGTTGTTGTTAGTATGTTTAACTTAGTAAATTAACATTAATTAAATTGGTTAGATTAAATTATAAAATAAATTGTCTAAATTAGCAGAAACATCAAGATATTTCGAATGATTCTTTTACATTACAGAGACTGGAAAAAACAAGTTAATATGAATATTTTTACGTAATTTATCTTAATATTTTGTATATTAATATGCCATGCAATTTGCACATTAATTACATTTAAATTTCCGTAAGATAATTAATTAAAACTTCAGACAACCATAATATTTCATACGTACTTGAAATCCTCAAAGAGCTTTTGTTTCCTGATTTGTTTTGACAAAATATTTTAATCTCCTGTATTTTCGTTTTAATTTTATTTTAGTATTCTGACTTCTTACCACCGAAGCCTGGCAAGGAATAGCACCAAGAGTCCCAATATTATTTATACGTTAGTTTTCATAAGGGTGTTAACGGTATGCATATCATATGAGTTTAAACAATCTTGGTACTTTTTATATTTCAACTAAAAACATAATTTTTTTCGACAAAGATTTGATTACCAATTATGTATGTCTAAAGGGATTAGATTATAATTAAAAAAACTTAGTTTCTATTACAAAGTATTCTCCTAATATTTGGTTATTTGTATGGTTATTTATGTAAAAGAAATAATAAGAAAGGACTGCGTATTTTATAAACAACTGCGATTTTATTGTACGGATGCAAGTAACTACGTAGACAAAGGAAGATAAATTTAAAACTTTGTTGATTACCCTAAAGGCATGCCAGTTATCTTAAATTATTGTTTCCTAAACATTTAAAGACTCAATACATGATCAAGACTCCTTAATCCATGTATAAATCGATGCGAGTGTCGTGTAAGCGGTTAAGTCGTAAACTTCCACCTCGGAGCAATACATTTTTTCTTCTTATTGAAAAGCTTTGCCCCAAAACCATTGGCAGACACGATTCTAGAATAACTGGTATAGCTGCAGTTCGTGTGACATTTTCACATACTTACCATATTTTGTCTGTGGCTTTGTTTTTTTTTCGTAGAATAAAGCGAGAATTGTCACGTAAGTAAAAATGTATTACGTATCTCTTCTTTCACGTTGTCCGTTCTTTGTTCCTTTTTTATAATGTTACGAATTAAACTTTTTATCTGATTATCATTTTTAATTGTACTTTTCTTTTTAATTTTGGACTATATTTGTATTGTTTAAATTGATAATATACAATGACTTTTTATTTAACTGAAAACCATACAATCACGACTTCAAGTAGCAAACAATAAAATATACTCGAAGAGAAATTTCCAATTTGCTTCCGTCAAATGTACAGTCGAGTAGAAAATCGCTTGAGACAACAATGCAAGCGCGGTAGATAATTGTTATGAAATATCGAATAAAGTCTTTGTTACAGCAAACTGTGTTTGTTTTTAATTAAAATATATCGCGCTATTCAATCAAGAGTCTTACTCTCAACAACTTGTTAAGGAAGAAAAGCCATGAAATTTTGGCTATTACAATAAAAATACGATTTGATTAACTGAATAAAATAAATTTATGTTTTTGTTTAAATAATTTAATGCGTAAAATTGGCCTCATAAATAAAAGTTTATTTTAAAGTAACAATGTCGCTTCCCCTTATCTGTCTACCCTTTTTTGCTTAGATGTAACTACGTAACGGATTGTGATGCAGTTTTTTTATATACAGAGTAATTCAAAAGTTAGGTTTATGTAACAAAAATACCGTAAATTGTTTCCTAATGTGTTGTCGTAAATACTTTTGGACAACATTGGAGACGTGCGAAGCTGGGGTGAGTCGCTAATAATAAAAAATGGGTTAAAACAGTACTGTAATAAATAAAAAACTGCAAATTGGTCAACTACGACGACTGTATCAGGTATACAAAGTTTATTTCATAACACGAATATTTTAAATTCTAATAAAACGTAAGGAATCTTAATAAACTCACTGATTAAATTAAGAAGGGACGACAAAGTTTTACTTGTCTCATAAATGCCTTTGGCGAGAATAATTTTTACTTTAATAAAAGTTTACGACAGTTGTAACTTAATTTTCTCGAGCAATACGAAACCAGTAAAATGAAATTTAACGTTTAGTTACAACTAATATTCTCTGTGCTTACTTTTACGATACAGCCTGCGGGGAACATCGTTTAAACTTATTTTCTACCTGTTATTAGTATTTTATAGTAGAATTTATAAAATTATGCATGCAAGGAAGCTTGATAAACATTTTGTATTACACACATACATAGAATGGTACGTAATTTTTTATGTATAATACTGTTAAGGCTGGCCATCGCCTGCGGATATTCTAGGCTTTTTTTTATAATATAAGGTGGCATACGAGCAAACGGCCACCGAATCCACCGAAATGGAAGCGACTGCTACCCATAAACATCCGCAATTGCAGATGCCTTGCCTACTCTTAAATGTCGGAGGAGACGCACATAAAGAGGACATGTCCCCTATGCGTCTCTTCCACCGTCAAATCCACTTTTCCTTCCCATCCTTTCTCTTAAGAAAAGGGTAGAAAGGGAAAGGGACTAAAATTAGGCCTCCGGCACCACACTCATAAGATGAAACGCGGAATTGCTTCCACTTTACGCCTGTTTTCTGTGTGGTTGTGGTATTACACCTAGCTCGGTCTAAAGTGCTTTTTATAAAGATTTTACATTTTGTTTTACTCATGGAGGTAACTGCGTCCTCTTTGCAAACCCTTGGCGACGCCCATGTTTCTATGAGAAAAAATATTGCTATTGAATAAAGCTTAATTTCACCAAAAGTAGCCAAATAATATTTGACGATTGTGTAATCATTGAAAAAAATAATTAAAAACTGAAAAGCCACAACAAAGAACTTTATAAAATAATGTGTTAATTACATTTAAAATGTAATAATGTACAAATTATTTATTACACTGAGTTTACAAACAGGTCGATGGCACCCTTTCAATTTCGAGAATACTTTAAAATTTACGACCAGAAAGCGGAATTGCTTATTTATTATTAACAGTTCGTCGTTTTTACTTTATATGTTTTACTTTTTAAGCTTCGAAAAGCTCTTCTGTCCTTTAAAGCTTTCAGTAAATTCAAGTACAAGAAAATGTGTAGTTCTCTTTTAATGCTTAAAACGATTTCTAACATGAGGCGTTCGATTTTTAAGATTTGTACTTTTTTTTTTAATTTCGAATGTCAATTGTCTTCTTATCTTATGTCACAAGTTAATTTTTATCATTCTCTTGCATGCCTTAGTAGTGTAGTTAGTTCTATAGCTTTTGTTCAGAACAAATTAAGGAGTGTCTTGGCATGCAGTTTATTTAGTTTAATTGATAACATGAAAGGAGAAAATCTAAATGATACGTCACAACAGAATCGAGGTACATCGTATCTCAGGCACGATGAAGCTGCCTCGTTAATAACGTAACTCTCTCCAATCCCGCGTGTCTATAAACTGAGTGACCGCAACTATGAACCTTAAAGTCGAAGAAAACTCGAATTTACAACGCTTACGTTTAAATGTTATTATTTTCTGTTATCGATTGAATATTTCTCTATATTTAAGGGAGTGTTCGACTTGTTTTGGCTATTTTTTAATTAGTATAAGCACATTATTCTTTTCGGTACAGCTTTATATTCTCTGGCCTGTAATTCTCTTGAATTCATGAAGTGAAAGACGTTTACTATTACATAACATACATTTAAATATCTTATTGCCTTTAACTCTCAACTTTGTTATCTGATCGAGAAAAAGTCGAAAGTAATTTAAACTTGCAACCGTGATTGAATTTAATTTCGAGTATCCGTAGTTGTGGTTTAGTGAATCGATTCATTCAAACGGCTTCACTTAATACTTTATACAGTGTAGATGGGGAATTATGCGAGCGCCTTGAGGGTACTTTCCCAAAGGTTCGACTATTTACAAGAGCCTATACATACATCGTTCATATTAAGTTAGTACTAAATTTATTTGCCCAGGACCGGTGTTGCGGATAAGCAAATATTTTAACAGGATGTTCTTCAGTACTTACATATTTATTGTTGTTTGAATCTCTTTAATTTGATATAAATTTTAAATCACAATCTTTCACAGTTTCTTATTTATTTTGACTTAAATCTATACTAATACTATAAAGAGGGAAGATTTGTACTTTTGTATGTATTGAAATAACTCAAAAAATCGTGAACCAATTTTAAAAATTCATTTACCGTTAGAAAGATAATTAATCTATGAGTAACATAGGCTATATATTTTAATTTTACGCGGGCGAAGTCGCAAGCAACAGCTGGTATTAGATAAAATGTATTCTGTATTAAAGGATAGCAACATATTAATTGGATTTTTAAAAGCTTCCAAGTTAATCAATTAAAATAAAAAATAGATGAGAATCCAATATTTACATGTTCATTGTTTTATTGAAAAAAATTCCTTTTCGTTTTACACTTCTGAAAAACAGAGTTTATTGTACTCTTCCACGTATTTAATAGCTTGGATGATTGTTCAATTTATTTCAAACGCGTTACTGACGTTCACACGTGGACTACAAATTAAACAGGACTCGTATCACTGCGCACAAATTGAATATAAATCCTTCGGGCGTGCTTAACTGCACCCGATCCTATAAAGTGACCACTGGAAACCTTGCGGTGCTTATATTGGATTTACATTTACAAACCAGAAGGTTTACTGTTACAGAACATTCTAGACTATAGAGTGTATTTTAAATAAAACTAGCAGTTGCCATGCGGCTTCATCCGCATGAAATTGTGATAATTTTATTTCAAATTATCAATCACAAATGTCAAAATGACATGACATGATGACAAGGAAGCAACTTGATTTTGGCAGCAACTTATGGTCTCTTTCCCACATCAGGGTTTTATCCAAAATATTTACCCCTAAGTTTGATGGCGTTAAAATGTATAACCTAAAGCGTGACGCAAGTGTAGGGCTTTTTATTAAAAAAAGAATTATTCAAAAACATGCTGTAATTGCTGACATCTTAAACAACAAAGAAGTGTTTGTTTACGATTTATAAAATGCTTTAGTATAAATGTAGGAGCGGGCACACACTACATTATCGCACTGTTGTGTGATTGTCGATTGTTTTGCAGCCAATTCAACTGTTTAGTTGTACAACTAATAATCTTGTAATGTAGGGCTGAGGGAGTAAACAAATGAAGGAAGGAAGTTGAGCGAGGCGACGCGAAGACAACCCAATAACGAATAGATATGTGAGCACTTTATATATAAGGTCATAGAAATCGAAGTGAGACTAAACAGTTTTGCGATTTAGTCAAATTATGAGCGTGCTCTTAATGTGAAAGTAAGATTATTCTTTGATTAATTTACTATAGTATTGACACATTGAAAACATAGTCAAAGGTAAAAGGCTGCGTATTTATTTAAAAAATATTACAGTAACTAAATTAGACTTCATTTTAGGAAACTCTGTTTAGACTTTATAAAATTACAATATAATGTTGACTAAGGAGACGGGAAATACAAAAATATTGAACTATTTCGTTAGAACAAAAAAAACTTTTAACTCATATCGTAACATTTTAAAAGCTCGGTTACTATCAATAAAACGCGTCAAAAAATATGTTCTGAACAAGCATGTTATATCATGCGTTTTTATTGCCAGTTCGTGACGGCACTGTAAAAACTATTCAATATTGGATCTTCATGGAGAGTTCAGCCTGCCATTAAAATAAAAATAGCAACCAAGTTCCGTTTTATTAAGGCTGTGTTTGATGTTTTTTTGATTTAAAGGACCGTATGCCGAATTTTTTTTTATTATTCTTACTAGCTATTCTCGTGCGACTTCATCCGCATGAAAT
Source organism: Papilio polytes (assembly GCF_000836215.1). NCBI lineage: Eukaryota > Metazoa > Arthropoda > Insecta > Lepidoptera > Papilionidae > Papilio > Papilio polytes. The sequence goes on along the minus strand of NW_013525024.1, from coordinate 3,059,401 downwards.
TATGAAAATTTTATTTTGTTGTTTACATTTGTCAAATTATCAATTACAAATGTCAAAATGACACGACACGATGTCAACCTTGCTTCCTTGATGTTGGCTGCAACTTATGGTCTCTTTCTCAAATTAGGGTTTTTATCCAAAATACTTACCCCCTAAGTTTAATGACGTAAAAATATATAGCCTAAAGCGTGACGTAAATGTAGGGCTTTTTATTTAAAAAAGGATTATTCAAAAATATGCTGTAATTGCTGATATGTTAGGCAAAGAAGTGTGTGTTTACGCTTTATTATAATAGTATAGCTTAATATTTGGACAAGATATAAATTGCATTCAATAAGTTATTACTAAAGTGACAACGTATTTTTAAATAAAATGGAATCTTTCAAGAACGCCTTACGACCAATATTTCAGCGACGCCCGTCAGCTGCAATACTTAACCATTTCTCTCAGACTCAGAGTGACAGTATAAAAATTACTATCGTTCTATTTCACAATCACTCATTGTTTATCACACTTTAGTGTCGCGTTCAGACGAAATTCACTTATAGATTACGAGCGGGCGCACACCTTTGATTAAAGTATCGCACGTGTTGTGCGATTGTCGATTGTTTCGCAGCTCATCCAACTTTTTAGTTGCACAACTAAAAACGAGTAGTTTACCTTATAAGCTCATAGAAGAAGCTTTTCACGCCATTAAACTTAGGGGGTTAATATTTTGGATAAAAACCCTAATGTGGGAAAGAGACCATAAGTTGCTGCCAACATCAAGAAAGCAAGATTTCTAAAGTTTGTCATGTCATGTCATTTTGACATTTGCTATTAATAATTTGACAAATGTAAACAATGAAGTATAATTTTCATAATTTCATGCGGATAAAGTCGCACGGGAACAGCTAGTGTATCAATAAAACCATGTTTTATTTTTTTACTCTGATGCATTTAGAAGCAAAAGTTTAACTTAATTTTATGGTAATATGATTAACGGATTTTTCAGCTATCTGTAGAATTAATACGAGAACGAGAACAATGTAATTAAAATTACATTTTTTAATTTAAATCCATCAAGCTGAAAATGTTCCGGCATTGTCTGGTGCATTTGAGGATTATCACTGTACTGGGAAATTAAGCTTGGGAAAGTGTCGGACGGAAATTTTAATTTTCCCTTCACATATTTCATATTAACTTTTCATTTCAATATTTTATTATAATTAATTTGATTTGTTTAATTTCTTTACTATTAAAATATAAAAAAAATGAAGACTCATTACATCAGCACAACATTTATAACGGATCTATAGAAAGGTTGATAATCTTTAGATTTGAATAGTAACGCTGTTGGCTCTCAAAAGGTCCTGCAAATTCTAAGGAAAGCGAATGCAAGTCGTTCATAAATTAAATTATTATCTCAGATAAAAGTACATCTTTACCTGTATCTAAAAGCAGATACGACAAGTTACGAATGTATTTATTAGCTGCATTTACGCGCTTATATTATCTATACCTATACTAAGTAAGTAATGTATGCTATGGAAGAACGGGACATTCTGTCACAAGTAAATAACTTACTTGCAAGAATGTCCCAGCACCAGAAATCTACTTGTAAAATATGTATGATTTTAAGTAATAAATTATTATTGTTATTATTATTACTAAGTAATACAGCGTAAACAAACACTTCGTGGCGTAGAATGTCAGCAACCATAGTATATTTTTGAATAGATTTGTGTTTGTTAAAAAGCCCTACACTTACGACACGCTTTAGGCTATATATTTTCACGCTATTCAGTTTAGAGGGCAAATAAACATGAAAGATGTAGGAAATGGACCATAAACTACGAGCTGCCAATATTAAGGAAGCAAGGTGGTCATACATTTTAATTTTGAGATTATAAAATATAAGCAATAAAAGAAAGTTTTTATAAAAAATCGGATGAAGCCGCACGGGAACAGCTAGTTAGAACATAAAAATGAATCTAAACAACACTTCTCATACCCGAGAACATAAATTCCCTGACAAGAATGTGGCACGTCGCATCCACATTTCTCCACAATGCAGTACACTAAATTTAAATAATGACTTTAAACGAGTCGTGTTTATGATTATGTTTTACAAAGTTATATAGCGTTTGCTGCAAATTTTAAGTTTGCCAACAGAATAATAAGACTCTTATCACTTGAATTTTACATTTAAATTTTAAAAATATTCTTTAAAAACTAAAATACATCTATTGTACCTCAGTTCTAGAATTTTTTTTAATAACTAGGTGTTACTCGCGACTTCGCCCGCTTGTAATTAAAAAGTATAGCTTCTGTTATTCACAGATAAATTATCTTTCTAATGGTGAAAAATTTTTTAAAATCGGTCCAGTAGTTTTTGAGTTATTTAAATACAAAAATACAAATCTTTTTTATGTAATACTAGCTGTTCCCGTGCGACTTTATCCGCCTAAAATTATGAAAATTTCATTTTATTGTTTACATTTGTCAAATTATCAATTACAAATGTCAAAATGACATGACACTATGACAACCTTGCTTCCTTGATGTTGGCAGAAACTTATGATTTCTTTCCCACATTTGGGTTTTAATTTAAAATATTTACCCCCTAAGATTAATAGCGTGAAAATGTATAGCCTAAAGCGTGAAGCCAGTGTGGGGCTTTTTATTTAAAAAAATATTATACAAAAATATGCTGTAATTGCTGACATCTTAGGCAACAAAGAAGTGTGTGTTTATTAGTATCGACAAGATGCCAAGCCAATAAACTTTACCTAAGTTTGATATTACATAAATTTATACCCAGACCTATTTAAAAAAAAGTACAGAGTGTGTATTTGATAAAATGGTATTCGGTCTTAAATTGCAACAAATATTTAACTATAGTGAAAAGTCGGTGTGAATCCTGGATTGACTTAATCCAAAACTATTGTCATCACCGCATTCGCGTCATTACGAATTATTTGGAGAATTTAAATTCAATCGAACGCGTCATGATTATTTCAATCGATGATAAATTGTTTTCAACAAAGCGTATAATTTTATGTCATTATCCAGATTCATCAGATTTATGAAACTAATTAATTTTGACATGATCCATGTTGAATATTAACAGAAATAATAATTGAATACAAAACAAATAACTTCATATTTACATGACACAATTAACTTCTGAAAGAACTCATAAAAATAACCTCTCTTTAAAGCAGATACATCAATTTAAAAATATTTTTTTAATAAGAATAATTTATTGTGGACATTCTTAATCTATACTTAATGTTATAAAGGGGAAACATTTGTATTTTTGTATGCATTAAATAACTCAAAAACTACTAGGCTGATTTTAAAACTTCTTTCAAAAATTAAAAAGCTACGTTATCAGTAAGTGACACAGGCTATATTTTACTATTATTTTAAAGTTAACGCAGGTGAAGTCGCAAGCAACAGCTAGTTAATAATAAAATACGTTACTTTTATTACACCAAATATTTATAATTTACAGCTCATTTTCATTTAATACAGTAAAATTAAAACGAAAAATATTACAAAACATACAAGCATATATCAAGACTGGTACTCCTAACAAATATTTCGCAAGGTGTGTCTACAGCGATATCGGAGGGGTTTTTCAAACCACAAACGAGGGAATATAAATGACTAACGCTCCCTTCACAACCGGGCTCTATATTCCTTTAATAAACGACCTTACGGAAACGCTGCGCTGAAGTAAATAGCTTCGGGGATACCGCGCGAATTACTTTTCAGTTTTGTAATGTACCGGGTGGCGCTGGTCGCGCTTTGAAAGTATAGCTATAGTACTCAAGTATACCCACTAAAGTTACTAATATTTCATAGTAAAATTAGAGAAAACTGAGGTCTATCACGAACGCGTGATAGTTGCGACAGCATATTCGTAGCGTCATCCACTTTGTATAAGATTTGTCGCCGTATTATACGTCGGGAATAGGCGTTGCATATTTCTAATTATAGATTTTAGTGATAAATTTACGAAAACATTCTCATTAATATTCCTGATAAGCCCTCTTATTAATTCGAATATCACTTGTCTGTATTATTAACATATAATATTTTACATGAATACTTTATTAAGTAACAGTAAACCACCAGTTTACAAATATTAACAAAATAATACTGACAGGTACATGATAACTTAGCTGAGTTTTAAGTTTATTTTAGTACAATACGCTGCCTGCTTAAATATTTATAGAAATCATTTATTCACCTTTAGTTTTCCTTTTCAGGCATCTAGATGAGAAAACAACAAAACTGTCAAAAGGGAATGAATAAATGATAACTATATTCGAATAGTTTATCGTCAGAAAATGTTTAAAACATCTGAAAATTGTTGCACCATGAGTTTCCACTTTCAAAATACTTGTATAACAACATCATGTTTTCCTGATAATTTGTTGTGATACAATATTTTGGTGGACTTTGATGGTGTTTCTACAAAAATACGCAACACCAAAAAGTATTCGTTTTCCTCTTTAAACGAAATTATTCGTAATTACATGTTGCGAGTTAATTAACTCAAATTTCATTTGTAAAATACGTTAATTAAGTATTATACTTTGGACGTTCATGAAATGTTTATAACAGAGTAACGAGGCTAATTAAATTGTTTCAAAAAATATTTTCATATACAAAACGATGAGATGTAATCATACTCGTACATATATCATAAATGCCAAAGTTTAGATGGATGGATGTTTGTTAAAGTTTGTAGCCTAAACGGCTAAACGGATTTCTATGAAATTTGGTAGAGATATAGAGGTCATTCTAGACGAATACATAGGGTACTTACTTTAGTTTTCTTTGATTCCACGCGGGCGAAGTCGCGGGCGAAAGCTAGTAGTTCATATAAATAAAAAGAGAAGCGTATACTTAGATTGTATAGTAATGTTGTAGTTTTGTAATCTTTTTTATAATATAAGGTGGCAAACAAGCAAGCGGCCGCTTGAATCCACCGAAATGGGACGCGACCGCTGCCCATAAACATCCGCAATTGCAGATGCGTTGCCTACCCATCATTGACGGAGGAGGAGACGCACATAAAGAGGACATTTCCCCTTTCTATGCATCTCCCCCACCGTTTCATCCACTGTTCCTTTCCATCCTTTCCTCTTAAAAAAAGGTTGGAAAGGAAAATGGACTGAAATTACGCCTCCGGCACCACACTCATCAGACGAAACGCGGAATTGCTTCCACTTCACGCCTGTTTTCTGCGTGGTCGTGGTATTACACCGGGCGAGCCGGCCCATTCGTGCGAAGATGTTAAAGCGGGCTCTACCACTGTTAAACTACAGATCTTGGGTTTCCACAGTGTACCAAAGTAATTTTCAAATTTCATATAAACCTAATTTACTGTACGTTTTTACTGTGAAGGAAAACATCGTGTTATACATACCTTAAGAAATTCAAAAAATGTGTAACTTAACTTATAAGACAGTTTAAAGAACTTCACAGTCTTTTAAATCTCTGCGCAATACTGTTAGAATTAAGAGATTAAGATTTTATGCGCGATATCTAAAATTTCAGTGTCCCTTTAAGCAATATATTATCTACAATAGACCCTAAGACATTACTTTTAAAGACTCATTGAAACGAATCATTAAACTTTGTGCTTAAAACGAGAATGGACAGCGGAGCGGAGCGTGGCGCTAATGTGCTCTTAAATCTACAGACAAGGATCTGTGTCTTCGAAGCGTTTCCACTGTTGTTAAACTTGTAGGAAACATATATGCATACCTCTTATCCTAATAGATGTAACCGCGACAACATGAATGTAATTCACGGTTAAATTAACTCAAGTGGTTTTCGAAAATTTTATGTAATTACTTAAACTTTTTCCTTTTGCGTGACTTTTTTTCTTAGCCTAACACGTTTCATTTTCTTTAAAAAGTACTTATAGCATACATATGTTGACACACAATCACGTTGACTTACTTAATATAAAACAATAATACTGACGTTCAATGACTTTTCATCATCATCATCATCATCACCAGCTCACTATATGTCCCCACCGAGGGGCTCGGAACCTACCCTAAATTAGGGTGATTAGGCCATAGTCAACCACGCTGGCCCATTGCGGGTTGGTCGACTTCACACATATCTTCGCCGATATGTGCAGGCATCACGATGATTTCCTTCACCGTAAGAACGTCGGGTAAATTATGTACATATGAAAATTCGAAAAATCGAAAAATCGAAAATCACATTGGTACGGCGGGATTCGAATCCAAGACCTGTAGATTACAAGTCAAGTGCTTAAAACACTGAGCCACCGACGCTCATCTGTTCTAAGATCTAAATTTTTGTTATAATACAAAATGATTAGAATATGTATTATACTCTTAAGTTATAAATGGGGTTAAGTTATAACTAAGAAATTAAACACTGTATTACAATTACTTGGAATTCTTTTCAATATCCAACGCTATTTAAAATTCCATCACTTATTTCAAATTAACTCAATTTTGACATTTACAAATTGCAAATTGTCTATTGAATTCGCAAAGGGCTGATCGACCGGTCGTATAATTTCTTGGACTGGTACTTTCAAATTAGTAGAAATCGCACGTACACCAGGCACGATCTTACTCTGGACCTTTCTTAGGCTTATTATGTCTGTAATTGCTATTTTAAATGGTCATTTATTATGAAACTCTATTAAGACATTAAATCCAATAGCTTCGAATAAAAGTTCGACGATGTAAGGTTCTGGATATATTCAAAACATTTGGCAAAGATCTATCTGCGTATATACTCAAAATAATATACTATCTATACTAATATTATAAAGAGGAAAGATTTGTATCACTGAGTAAAATAGGCTATATTTTGTACTGTTATTCCACGTGGACGAAGTAGCAAGCAAGAGCAAGAATATAATAAGATGGAAAGGAAATAAAATTAGACCTCCGGCACACTTATCAGACGAAATAAGAATTGCTCCCACTTCACGCCTGTCTTCTGTGTGGTCGTGGTATTGCAATAGCGAGCTGGCCCATTAAAACAAAGACGTTAAAGCGGGTTCTACCACTGTTGAATTTTCTCGTCCTAAACAGCTATAAAAACAACACGTTAACAAGAAAACAGCGACTAAATTACCAATTCCACACTGTGTTGTATGAAGCAAAGACAAACATTATTCGTTTTGACTAATAGGAGGGAAATAGTGCTCGAGAAAACGATTCGATCCGAACGAATGAATATGTAGATTCAATCAACGTCCGGGAAAGCGACGCGGGAATTTGTTATCTCGATACGTGAAACAACATTAACACGAGAAAGAAGAACAAATGACATGCGCATGCTTTGAATCACAAAGAACATTCAAACTGAACAGATTTTGTAATGAAAAACAAAGTTTTGCGGTAAAAATACATGAACTAAGAGAAAAGCATATTATGATCTGATAATCTTGTAAAATTATGTAAACATCAACTCCAAATTGAGCACCAATAGCCTAATGGTTTTGGGATACGGACTACCGATCTTGCGGTCGAGCATTCGAATCCCACCAAGCGACTATTGTCGTGAACCTAGCACAAGCCTAGAGTTTAACTGGAACGGTTAAAGGAAATATAAGTAAATTAACAAAAACCTACTAACATTTTCTAATAAAAAATAAGAATAGCAAATCTTATTCCATTATTATTTATCTACCAACTCCTCTTTCTCTCCACATCTTTACTAAAGTTAGAGGAAAGATTTGTATTTTTATAATTATGTATTGAAATTACTCAACTACTGGTCCTATTTCAAATATTCTTTCACGATTATAAACCTCCATTATCAGTGAGTAACACTGGCTATATTTTTTTATGATTTTTAAATTCTATTTCAATGAAGTCGCAAGCAACAGATAGTCATTTAAAATTTTTATATAAAATCTAATATTAAAACAAATCATAATAAATATCTGTTAATACTTTAATTCCTAATCTGTATTTCTTATTTCTAATTAACAATTCATTCAACGTGAACTGCGAAAGACAAACAGACATTGTACATAATATCTTCATTCCATTACGTATGTATTGAGGTCGTGATTTCCATTAAGCGCACTGACCTGAAAATTTGCATCAAGTAATTGAAGTAATAGATTATATCAAGTGAGATACAGTTTCATGGTTAATATGATGATAATAACGATGAAACAACCATAGCTCGGTTACTAAATACTCCAACTCTCTCAGAAGAACCCTGAACATAGGGTGGATTTAACAGTGGTAGAGCCCGCTTTAACATCTTTGCACGAATGGGCCGGCTCGCCCGGTGTAATACCACGACCACACAGAAAACAGGCGTGAAGTGGAAGCAATTCCGCGTTTCGTCTGATGAGTGTGGTGCCGGAGCCCTAATTTTAGTCCCTTTCCCTTTCCACCCTTTTCTTAAGAGGTAAGGATGGGAAGGAAAAGTGGATTTGACGGTGGAGGAGATGCATAGGAAGGGGAAATGTCCTCTTTATATGCGTCTACTCCTCCGTCAATCAAGGGCAGGCAGCGCATCTGTAATTGCGGATGTCTGTGGGCAGCGGTCGCTTTCCATTTCGGTGGATTTAGGTGGCCGCTTGCTCGTTTGCTACCTTGTATTATAAAAAAAAAGGGACACTCTAAGACTTCAATGATCTATGGTCTTTATAACTACATGTGTAAATTTAATTGCTTGAATATGTATTAACTAGATTTTATTAAATCTTACTTCTTACTTTCTACTAATCTTATAAATATAAAAGTTTGGATAATTGGATGTTTGTTACTATAAATCTCCGAAATTCTAAGGAGTTTACTGAAATTTGGAACATAGTTTAGAAGAAAACATAGGTTATTTACTACGTTTTTATCAATTCGGCTTACAGCTACACAATATTAATACACGCATTTCTTTTACTAAACTATGACACAACCGTTTAGTCTCGTTATGAGCTTATATGGAGGAGCGCACAATACTTTATTTTTTAGTTGTGCGATTGTCGCTTGTTTTGTCACTGTTTAGTCACAGGTGTATGCCAGCTCTTTGTTATTGACTGTGCATTGTAAAAAAATATAATATTTTGTCAACAAAACAAAAACGAATATACTTTTAGAGCGAATCGCTTTTCATTTGTTACGATATGTTTATGAAATATATTCATAGAGAGGTTGACCCCAATATTAAGTGGAATTCTCAACAACTTCGTGTAGAGGGGTCATGACTTGGCAATAAAAAGCGGTCCCTACCACGTTACTTTATTATGAAATACATTTGAAGCGTTTGCAGTTTGATTTAAAAAATATTTCGCAATATTAGGTATATAAATAATGTTTATTATCCAGTTTTACTTTCAATTTGTTACGTTTTTATTTCAGCATCAGGCATTTATACTGTGGGCATTTTTAAAACTGTAAAGAAAATCAATCGCTTACATCACACTTTTAGGAGCCAACGATTTCAAAAGGATCTAATCGAACTAAAATCAAGACTTTGGCTTTCTTCCAAATTTAACGAACTTACTACCAAGTTCCTTAAAAATATTTATTATAGTACAAAACTCCAAAATATAGCAAAAAATAAAGTTTTACTTGACTTATCATCTTTTTAAAGCTATATATAGCTTTCATAGCTTGTCTTAGGAAACCATTAAGAGCCCACATTTTAGAAATTACTGATATTTTCACAGAGTTTACGCCTCAAAAACTACTTCTTATGAAAACTTTGACTAAAACAATCCCACAACTGTCTCGCTTTGATTCCTGTGACCTTATATGGATACACACTATTTTTGTTCTGCAACTAAACAGTTGAATTGACTGGAAAACAATCGACAATAGCAGTTGTGCGATAGTTTGGTCAAAGGTGTGCGCCCTCTCTAAGGCTAATCATCTAGACCTAGTCTAGACCATCTAGCGACGCTTGCGCGTATGTAAAACATGTCCTCCGTCAATCAACGGTAGGCAACGCATCTGCAATTGCGGATGTTTATGGGCAGCGGTCGCTTTCCATTTCGGTGGATTCAGGTGGTCGCTTGCTCGTTTGCCACCTTATGATATAAAAAAGACATGTTTGTCGGCCGTACTGCGAATTTATATGAAGTAAACTTGTAATTAAAGAAAATAACGATATTATCTCATAATATAGGTAATAAGAATGATATATAGTATAAGAAAATAAACACAGCGGGGAGTAGAATACATAAAAGCCTTTATATTTTCCTAAAACATTTTTACTCGAAACGTAGACACTTGGAATGAGTAAATATTATATGAAGTCTCATATCTCGTAGTTCGTACGAATGAGGGCATAAATATGAAGTCACCTTTACATTATAATTTTTCACCGCTATTCATAAGATATGTACAAAAGAACAAAATTCTAAGGCACCGGTGAGGAGGTTATTATGTAACCTCTACGACCTTTGATTACGACATGTTTAAAAAAAATACTAATGAGTCTAAATACTAATAAGTCTAATACTAGAGAGTCATTTAAGGCGATACTAGAAAAGTGTATTACAATAAGTTAAACCAAAAAAATGTAACGCATTTTTTAGGTACATGTGTTCAATTACGACTGCTCCTTAACAATTAAAAAAACATAAGCACGTTACGGGCTTGTTCATTATTTTAAATTATCTCACTTATGTTGCTTTTACGTCTAAAACAACTTATTAAGGAAAACTTTTTAAAACAAATGGAATGTAATTGTTTTTTAAATCATCAATTTGTGAAGTTTAAATCTAGAAGACAAAGTGTAGACTAACACAATATAAAAAACAAACAAAACATCACGGTTTGCTTGTAGTATTTTATTATTAACATCTAAGCATATCTATTATGATAAGTTAAATAAATAAAGTTTAACATCAAGAGAATAAAATAACATAAATTAATATCTAGATATAAATTTATTTACGTTTTTTCTCGTCTTCATTCTTTACTTCGGTTAAACTCAACGTTGATTTCCGAACGTAATGATCGTATTGTAAATCAAGCCGATACGAGTCTAAACTCGTCTGATGTATCATATAACGACTGAGGTTTCTTGGTGCTTGAGATCCAACGTACTGAAAAAGAGCTAACATTAACTTCTTCTAATCCAATTTTTGACATAGACAAATTGTGAATATTTGTATCAAAATATCTACTTACATATCGAGAATCGTACATCTTTCTAAGTTGCCTGATGTAGACATTTCTTGGACCCCATCCTGGTAATGGTTTAATTAAACTTTTGAAGCTCTGAAAAGTAAAACGACAAGTTGAGCAACAACTCTTCTAGCAGATTTATTAAATGTTACTACTGTTTCCACTGCATTAACACACGTAAAACTATTGCCATCTCAGTCATCACAAGGGGAACGACAAAGACGACAATATGTTACACGACATACCTTATTCTTCACACACACGTGCACAAACGAAATGTATATTGCTCCTAACAAGAAAGGGATTGACATTGAGTAAAATATTAGTTCAAAATTGAAGAGTTTTGCGTAATCAGATGATCTGAAAACGTGGAAAAATCCTTTAAACATTTCGTACATTTTTATCTGAAAACAAGATTTATATTTAGTTTCTGTATTAGTATGCTAACCGTACGTAAGGTGACAAACATTTACATTGCTATTTTATGCAGAAGATTAAAACTTACCAAGTAATAAACAGGTACTATACGGAAATTTATAATTCTAAATTTAGTTGGCGACACTCCGTGAAAGAAGGTTATATCATCCACTAGACGTCCCAGAGGATACAAGCAGTAAATAAATATTACTTCAAATGTGGTCACTGAACTTATAGTGTACATGTACAGCAAAATGCGAAACTAGAAAAAAAAATCATAACTAAAATCGACTATTCAATATTTAAAAACAAAAACGCAATATTCTCAATGACAATGAAATCACGTGAATGTGAGACAAATGACGATCGAGTAATGTACAGAAAATTTACTATAAAAGGTACGAGCATGTACGTAACATCATCAGCCTGGGCCAATCTACTGCTGGGTATAATCCTTTCCAGTTGCGTTCCAAAGTATGCGTGAAGTATGCCATAAAATAGTATACTTACAACGAAATACGTGATATAATTGTACATAATACCCAAAATGCACAAAGCGACAGACACCAAAATTCTGTTGGCCCATCTCCATTCAAATATAATTATCTCAATCAGACATTGCATTGTTATTATCTGAAATTTACATACAAATATTATAGTTCGTACATGTACTGATAATAAATAAAACATTAAATAGAACAGCTCCAAATTTGTAGAAAATAAAACTTACTATTGTTAGATATTCCATTAAGAAACTCAATGTGAAATACAAAAGTGTGTAAAAATTCCCCAAGTAGAATGCGGAAAAATATATAGGCCATAGAAATAGATATGAATTTGGATCTGAAATGAAATACGCGTAAAGCATAAAATTGAGAAACACATTACTCAGAGCGATCAGAGGTATCTAATAAGTGGATGACGAACTTCTTAGTGGTCTTTCAACCGATTGTGTCTGTTGTTGGAATGATAGAAGTCGAATAAAGAACTTACTAAATTCCGTTAAAAATATTGGACATTTCACCATGTTTTCACAGTGTATCTTCAGTCTATAGCCCAGTAAACCTCTGAATATGTAGTATAGGGAATTAGACAAGATCATTGCGATACTATCACGATCCGGGTTAATCTGCAATTAAAAATGTAGTTCAGATATTCGTATTAGAATATATTCTGAAAGTGTTAGTAAACTTCCTACAGTAAAGATGAACTGCTCGAACTATGAAAATCAAAAGAACACCACATATTATTAAGCATTGCTTTTGCCTTTATTTGTCTGTGGAATTAAAAAGTAAGGAGTCTATGAGTCATTCGAAATTGTAATCTGTCTGTTCTGAACATCGAGATCCGTTGACGCGATTCAAACAGACGTAGTAACAAACTTATATGCACCATAAGATTAGTAAGAAATTTTGAATACCTTCGAAGTGCTCCGAGACGTCAACACGTGCACGATGGGTGGCGCGGTCATTGATTCTGACAAAATGTCGGTGTCAGCTGCCTAAAAATTATACTTTTTTAAATATTTTTCAATCCGCATACATAGCTAAAAACTTTGCAGAAAGATTAACGTATATCCATTAAAATCTTTGAAGGCTTAAACTAAGTGTTTAACAGTTCCCATACCGCAAATTTAAAAAATTGTTGTCTGTGCTGTAAATCATATGCTGCTTTAAAAAGTCAAGATGTTTGAAACCATAATAGTGACATACCCAAATAATACGGACTTCTTCGTCATAAGTTATTGGTATACTTTTGAGGTCGGTTTCAAAATATGCAATCACTAAATGTGTAAATGTAATTAGGTACAAAGCAGTTAGAATCATTTGCACGTTGTTAAGCATCTGTAAGCAATAGCGTATTAATCAGTAAGATGTAGATTATTTATGAACAATGGAAAAGTTTCCCTTTCTGATTATCACCATCAAAGAAGCCATAATTGAATGTATAAATATAACCATAACAAGAATTAGACCCAATGCAGAGTGATTATCAAATGACATTTCACCTAAAGAAGTAGGAGCCATTTAAAGTGGCATTACTTTAAAAATAGCGTTGACTTACTTTCCAAATACGTCTATTGTACAATTGTTTGTAATTAAATATGGCAGTTATCCAAAGAAATACGAAGTAGAGGCTGGTATTTAGTAAGTCGGCATATCGATGTCTGGAAAGTGTTATACAAATTTAATCAAATAATTAATTCATTCATTGGATTAATTAATTAGTTTTTTATTAAATCACCTGTGATATACAATAGGAGCCAACTGGAACGATACATTTCTAGCAGTTAGATAGATTCCACTTTCAAAGATCAATGTTTCGTTTTTTGTGACTTGATAAAAGTTTTCTATGTCCAAACATTTGGCAACATTTTCACCAATTTTTACGTATTCTGAATAACACCTATGTAGTAAAAATATAAGATAATAAGCTTGAATATAAAGAACGTAACTCTGCAACTGTCTTTACCATCAATGTCATTTTTCTTAGGAGGATTGTCACAGTATTGTTATTCGATACATTAATGTTAACTTGAAAAAATGTCAAAATACTGAAATACCTGTTCCAAGGGTTTTTGTAAAGTATACCACAGACTATGTAATCCAATAGAAAAACCACTGTATCGATGTATAAAACTAAATAAATTAAACCAGCTACAACGAACGCCAAGTTTGTTCCTATAAGTTAAAACATTTGTTAACAGCATAACAGTAATCTTATCAAAGAAGAATTTACATAGATGTAAAAAAATGGTATACAGCTAGCGGGTATTCTCAAAATATCAAAAGTTTACAGTCTATTCAGAGGTCTACAATAATTTAGATTTAAATAGATTTCGGATGAGTCTTCTTTCTTTAACAACCAGGCGACAGGATGTTTGACCAACGGTACCTGTCTTTCCACTAAAGGTAGCGAGGAATTGGAAGTGAATGTGGACCGCTTTCAATCCCTCATTTATGAGAAAATAGTTCGACAGGGACTACTTCACAAATGAGATCTAGAAGTTCCACTTACTACTGTCTTCTATACGGTCGTGGTATTTCAGCTGCAAGATCTAATGTTAAGCAGTTACCATAAGCAAGTGGTACCATCTTCGATAAGAACAAATGTTGATCAGGTACATAGGAACTTAAGAACATATAGATGTACGTGTTGGGCAAACTTTTGCAGAAGACGTTCATGATATGAAACCATAAGTATCTGAAAGCAAAGACGTAATTAGTTCCAACTGTAAGTCGTTTGTCTTCTATGTTTGTGAATATTTTAGACCAGGAATGAGGAACCTTTTCGTATTAACTTGCCAATTTTCCAAAGAAATGTCTGATCAGGTTATCAAATTTGACTTTCTGATTATTGGGTTTTTATTACTGTTATAAAATGTATTTACTTGTTAAACTGAGCCTGCTGCGTGCATATTATTTGTGTTTTACTCGGTGATGAAACGTACGCTCGGTAAAACGCCAGTTTTTCATATACCGTCGCTGGTATTATAGGACGGTTAGTATGAATTTCATTCTGAGAAAATTACACGATTATTAAATGTAGAAGACTAAATATATCCGTATTTATTTTAGGGTTCTTTGGACCTTGTATAGATCAAACAGTACTTTTAGCATAATTCAGCAGTTTATGCTACAAACTCTAACACAGATCCTTCCATCTATTCATTTAAACTTTCGCGTTACAATATTAATAAGAAGCAAGATTAGAAATGTCAGGTTGATCAGTTCTTTGAACTAAAACATTTAATTTCTATGTAACGTGTATGAAATATTTACCGTTTTTAAAACTGTGAGTTGGTTGGAATTTGGATCGATGAGTGGTTTATCAAAATCAATCGACGCTGTTGGTGTGATGCCAGTATCCCAGCTCGCGAATTGGCTAGGTTTTGGCTCCTCTAACTGTAATGTACCCATGTTTATAACAATAATGGCAACCAAGAACTTATTTAAAAAACCTTCTGTAAGATAAGTTCAAATCGGCTCTGAAACTCGTATAAATTACGTAAATCTTTGTGTGGTATTGTTATTAAAAAATAATCAACATTGACAATTGACAAATGTCAATAATGAAAACAATATCTTTAAAAAATCCAGCAATTCTCACTTATAAAGGCAGTTACACACGGTCAGTTTTACAAAGGAGATAAAACCGTACGGGTAGGAACGTGATGATGAAGTGAATAGTTCCTTGCAGATCTAATATTCATAGTACAATCAATACACTCCTATATCTCCAATACTGCCTCTATCTTATACTGGTATACTTAAAATTTTAGCAATAACTTACATATGTCTAATGTAAGCGATTATTTAATCTTTATAGTACGTGAGGGAGTACGAATGCATCGTTGTAAGTTATTGCTTGTTGTTTCCATATAAATAACCTTCATGTGTTTGAAAAAGTAGTCGAAACCTAACTTCTGGGATTACTAGCTATTTCTATCTATCAATATTCTATCAATATCTAGCTATCAATATTTTTCATTAAATTTGTTTTTCTGATTTTGTTTAATTTTATTAATTACAAGCTTTCGCCTGCGACTCCGTCCGCGTGGTATTAAAAAAAAAGAACCCTATGTGTTCTTCCATACTTTGCTCTACATTTATGCCAAATTTCATCCAGATCCGTTCAGCCGTTTAGGCTACAAAATCTAACAAACATCCATCCGTCCATCCATCCATCCATCTAAACTTTCGCATTTATAATATTAGTTTGATGTAGTTAAAATTTTCTAAATACTGTTATGAAAGATGACACAAGAAATGTACGATCAGTTTTTAGTACTTATGTATATTTAATTGAATCAGATTTCCAACACTTAAGAATTCTCGGAGTGGCATGTTTTCTTTTTTTAAATTTCACTTTAAATTGTAAATATGAATTACGGTATTCATGAATTATTCAAAATGTACCTTTTTAATTTAAAAGCATTTCACTTCAGTTGCAGTGCTTATTTAAACATTTAAAATATTAACGTATAAATATATGTGTATATCAAGGATGCAAATTAAATTTTATATTTAGAGGTATTTGTCTATCTATGTACACTTATATGATAAGGCGTAAACACACACTACTTAGTTATGTTATCTCTACAATATTATTAATCAAAAGCCATACATTTACTACATAATTTTAAAACTAAAAAATGCCACATCAAAATACACAATTTACATTCCTACATCAGTGACGTCACTGGCGCATTACACGAGAGCGTTATGAAATTTGCGCATTCATTGTTTTGGAAAAATGAAAGCAAAAAGCAATTTTCCGAAGCATCGGGGAATTTTAACATCACATGCTCCGACTCGACTCTATGAAGCTTACAAAATGTGTAAAGGAAATGTATGCAAAATAATTTCCCAATTTTCACTAAAATCTTCGACATCTTTTTCCAATGCGTGCGTCAAATGAAAAGGAAAAGTCTTAGAATAATTTAATTACAACTATATAAAAACATGCTTAGGAAAAACGGTACTTGTTTTACGAACGCTTATATAGTCGCAACACATAGAATATGTCAAATTAATAGTACAATAGTTAGTACACTGTACTATTCATTTTTAAGGTCAAGACATATGTACTGTACACAAAAATATGCACATTTTTAATACCAAAAAGGGGAACACGAGCGGAGGGAACACCTCAGTGTTCGACGCCTAAAGACATCCGCAATACCAGAGGAACTGCAGAAGCGATGTCGGCCTTTGAGAAGGTGTGTTGGGTTACCATTTAACATTATTCCTGAAAGCCTACAAACATTCACTCAGCTTATATGATAGCCATGCATAGCAGAGATTTACGTCAAAGCGTGTGATAGTCTGAAGAATTATGATCGGCATTTTGCGGGTAGTTTGCGGGTACGGTCGTGTCGGCTTTATGGAATATTTGACAAACGGCTTTTAGTTGAACGACGTTTTACAAGGGAATATTGATTATAAACGCATTATTTTCGCATATACCGCTTACTTGGGCCTTGATGATATAGAGAGACTACTAACTTTCGCCTGCAATTCCGTCCGCGTGGAATAAAAAAGTAAGTAGCCTATGTGGTCTTCCAGACTATAATTCAGATCTGTACTAAATTTCATCGAAATCCATTCAGCAGTTTAGGCTACAAACTCTAACAAACATCCAACGATCCATTTAAACTTTCGCATTTATAAAATTAGTATAAAAAGTATGATTGTTACAGATTTTTTCTAATGTAATATTTATTTGTATACTCTGTAAGTGTGATATTTTTTTTCATTGTTGACATTTGTCAATTGTCAATGTTGAATATTTTTTATAAGAACATTAGATAAAGATTTACGTAATTTATACGAGTTGTAGGGATGATTTGAATTTGTTTAAGAAACGGTTTTTTTTTAAGTAAACTATTTGTTGCCATTATTGTTATAAAAATGGGTACATTACAGTTAGAGGAGCCAAAACCTAGCCAATTCGCGAGCTGGGATACTGGCATCACACCAACAGCGTCGATTGATTTTGATAAACCACTCATTGATCCAAATTCCAACCAACTCACAGTTTTAAAAACGGTAAATATTTCATACACGTTACATAGAAATTAAATATTTTAGTTCAAAGAACTGATCAACCTGCTGACATTTCTAATCTTGATTCTTTTTAATATTGTAACGCGAAAGTTTAAATGAATAGATGGAAGGATCTATGTTAGAGTTTGTAGCATAAACTGCTAAATTATGCTAAAAGTACTGTTTGATCTATACAAGGTCCAAAGAATCCTAAAATAAATACAGCGCATATGAATAAATTCGGATTTAATAATCGTGTAATTTTCTCAGAATGAAGTTCATACTAACCGCCCGATAATACCAGCGACGGTATATGAAAAACTGGCATTTTATCGAGCGTACGTTTCTTCACCGAGTAAAACACAAATAATATGCACGCAGCAGGCTCAGTTTAACAAGTAAATACATTTTATAACAGTAATAAAAACCCAATAATAAGAAAGTCAAATTTGATAACCTGATCAGACATTTCTTTAGAAAATTAGCAAGTTAATACGTAAAGGTTCCTCATTCCTGGTCTAAAATATTCACAAACATAGAAGACAAACGACTTACAGTTGGAACTAATTACGTCTTTGCTTTCAGATACTTATGGTTCCATGTCATGAACGTCTTCTGCAAAAGTTTGCCCAACACATACATCTATATGTTCTTAAGTTCCTATGTACCTGACCAACATTTGTTCTTATCGAAGATGGTACCACTTGCTTATGGTAACTGCTTTAACATTAGATCTTGCAGCTGAAATACCACGATCGTATAGAAGACAGTAGTAAGTGGAACTTCTAGATCTCATCTGTGAAGTATCTTCTCTTTACTACCATTATCTATTACACTAGGGAATGGAAGTGGTCCACATTCAGTTCCAATCCCTCGCTACCTTCAATGGAAAGACAGGAACCCTTGGTCGAACATCCCTAGTTGTTAAAGAAAGACGACTCATCCGAAATCTATTACATTATTCGAGACCTCAAGATAGACTTTTGATATTTTGAGAATATCCGTTAAAATTACTATGTTATGCTGTTAACAAATGTTTTAACTTATAGGAACAAACTTGGTGTTCGTTGTAGCTGGTTTAATTTATCTAGTCTTGTACATTGATACAGTGGTTTTTCTATTGGACTACATAGTCACCGGTGTATTTTACAAAAACCCGTGGAACAGGTATTTCTGTTTTTATATATATTTTCAAAAGACAATGGAATATACCAGCAGCCGTTAAAATCCATTAAAAAGCCGTAAAAAAAAGTTCGTGTGGTAATGAAAAAAAAACAAAAATGAGTAGCCTATGTGTTCTTCCGGATTATCCTCTGCATCCATACACAATTTCGTCGAAATCCGTTTAGCCGTTTAGGCTACAAACTCTAACAAACAATCCATCCATCCATCTAAATTTTCGCATTTATATTATTAGTATGATTAAGGTTCTCTCAAAATTTACAGAGAGGGAAAAGGTGAAGTCCGAAGAAAGTATGAATGGATCGTGTGAAAGGGAATACGATAGAGAAAAGGGAGTGAACTCAGATATGACGGTTGATAAAAATGTATCGAAGAACGTAATTTGCAGACCCTCCCAAGAAAAGAGGCATCGATGCTGAAGACAGTTACAGAGAATGTGTCGTTTCTTGTTGTCCTAAATCATGATAACTCCTTTAAATTCTAGTTTTTTACTTTATATTTTACTACATAGGTGTTATTCAGAATACGTTAAAATCAGTGTATTTATTGCCAAATGCTTGGACATAGAAGCTTTTTATCAAGTCACAAAAAACGAAACGTTGGTCTTTGAAAGTGGAATCTATCTATCGGCTAAAAATGAATCGTACCAGCTGGCTCCAATTATATATTACAGGTGTTTAAATTGATTAAATAATTAAATATCCAATAATCATCGGCACCAGCTCACTATACGTCCCCACCGAAGGGCTCGGACTACCCTAATAAGGGGTGAATAGGCCATAGTAAACCACGCTGGCCCACTGCGGGTTGGTTGACTTCACACATATCTTTGAATTTCTTCGCAGATATGTGCAAGTTGCATCACGAAGTCTTCCTTCACCGTAAGAACGTCGGGTAAATTATGTACATATGAAAATTCGAAAAATTGAAAATCACATTGGTACATGTACATGGTGGGGTTCGAACCCAAGACCTGTAGATTACAAGTCAAGTGCTTAAACCACTGAGCCACCGACGCTCAATGAATTAATCTCCAAAATATCCAATGAATTAATCAATTAATTTTATTAAATGGTATAACATTTTCTAGGCACCGATATGCGGATTTAAAAAATACAAGCCTGTACTTCATATTTCTTTGGATAACCGCCGTATTTAATTATAAACAATTGTACAATAGACGTATTTGGAAAGTAAGTCAACGCTATTTTTAAAGTAATACCACTTTGAATGGATCCTATTTATTTAGGTGAAATATCATTTGATACTCAGTTTGCAATGGGTCTAATTCTTGTTATGGTAGTATTTATATTATACATAGAATTGTGGCTTCTTTGATGATGATAATCAGAAAGGGAAACTTTTTCATTGTTCATAAATAATTTACATCTTACTGATTAATACGCTATTGCTTACAGATGCTTAACAACGTGCAAATGATTCTAACTGCATTATACCTAATTACATTTACACATTTAGTGATTGCATATTTTGAAACCGACCTCAAAAGCATACCAATAATTTACGATGAATACGTCCGCATTATTTGGGTATGTATTAAGGTTTTAAAACATATTGACTGCTCGAAGAATTACAGAAAACATTTTATGAATGTTCAAAAAAGAAACTGCGCAAAACTGACGTAGTTTGAGTCTCCAAACATTTTAATGAACAATGCGTTAATCTTTGCACAAAGTTTTTAATAATGCACCTAGATTAAAAAAAATCTTTAAAAATGTAATCTTCAGGCAGCTGACACGGACATTTTGTCAGAATCAATGACCGCGCCACCCATCGTGCACGTGTTGACGTCTCGGAGCACTACGAAGGTATTCAAAATTTCTTACTAATGTTATAAATGCGAAAGTTATGATGTATATACGTTTGTTACTATTTAAATTTTGAATGGGTCAACCTATCTGGATGCTCAGAACAGACAGATTACAATTTCAAATCGCTCATAGACCCTTACTTTTCCATAGACAGGTGAAGGCAAAAGCAATGTTTATTCTTTTGATTATCGTAGTTGGAGCAGTTCATCATTGTAGGAAGTTTACTAACATTTACGGAATATACTCTAATACGAATATCTGAACTATATTTTTAATTGCAGATTAACCCGGATCGTGATAGTATCGCAATGATCTTCTCTAATTCCCTATACTACATATTCAGAGGTTTACTTGGCTATAGACTGAAGATACACTGTGAAAACATGGTGAAGTGTCCAATATTTTTAACGGAATTTAGTAAGTTCTTTATTCGACTTCTATCATTCCAACAACAGACACCTTCGATTAAGGGACCAACAAGAAGTTCGTCATCCACTTGTTGGATACCTCTGATCACTCTGAGAGATGAGTGTTCTTAACTTTATGCTTTATGCGTATTTAATTTCAGATCCAAATTCATATCTATTTCTATGGCCTATATATTTTTCCGCATTCTACTTGGGGAATTTTTACACACTTTTGTATTTCACATTGAGTTTCTTAATGGAATATCTAACAATAGTAAGTTTTATTTTGTACAAATTTGGAGCTGTTCTGTTTAATGTTTTATTTATTATCAGTACATGTACGAACTATAATATTTGTATGTAAATTTCAGATAATAACAATGCAATGTCTGATTGAGACAATTGTATTTGAATGGAGATGGGCAAACAGAATTTTGGTGTCTGTCGCTTTGTGCATTTTGGGTATTATGTACAATTTTATCACGCATTTCGTTGTAAGTATGATATTTTACGGCATACTTTGGAACGCAACTGGAAATGATTATACCCAGCAGTGGACTGGCCCAGGCTGTTGATGTTACGTACATGCTCGTACCTTTTATAGTAAATTTTCTTTACATTACTCGATCGTCATTTGTTTTATATTCACGTGATTTGACGGTCATTGAGAATATTGCGTTTTTGTTTTTAATTATGTTTTTCTTTCTAGTTTCGCATTTTGCTGTACATGTACACTATAAGTTCAGTGACCACATTTGAAGTAATATTTATTTACTGCTTGTATCCTCTGGGACGTCTAGTGGATGATATAACCTTCTTCCACGGTGTGTCGCCAACTAAATTTAGAATTATAAATTTCCGTATAGTACCTGTTTATTACTTGGTAAGTTTCAATCTTTTGTATAAAAAGCAATGAAAATGTTTGTCTCCTTACGTACGGTTAGCATACTAATACAGAAACTAAATGTAAATCTTGTTTTCAGATAAAAATGTATGAAATGTTTAAAGGATTTTTTCACGTCTTTAGATCATCTGATTATGGACAAATCATGAATTTTGAACTAATATTTTACTCAATGTCAATTCCTTTCTTGTTAGGAGCGATATACATTTCGTTTGTACACGTATGTGTTAAGAATAAGGTATGTCGTGTAACATCTAGTCGTCTTTGTCGTTCTCCTTGTGATGACTGAGACGGTAATAGTTTTACGCGTGTTAGTGCAGTGGAAACAGTAATAGTAACTTTTAATACATCTACTAGAAGAGTTGTTACTCAACTTGCCGTTTTATTTTTCAGAGCTTCAAAAGTTTAATTAAACCATTACCAGCATGGGGTCCAAGAAATGTCTACATCAGGCAACTTAGAAAGATGTACGATTCTCGATATGTAAGTACTTATTTTGATACAAATATTCACAATTTGTCTATGTCAAAAATTGGATTAGAAGAAGTTAATGTTAGCTCTTTTTCAGTACGTTGGATCTCAAGCACCAAGAAACCTCAGTCGTTATATGATACATCAGACGAGTTTAGACTCGTATCGGCTTGATTTACAATACGATCATTACGTTCGGAAATCGACGTTGAGTTTAACCGAAGTAAAGAATGAAGACGAGAAGAAACGTAAATAAATTTATACGTAGATATTAATTTATGTTATTTTATTCTCTTGATGTTTAAATTTATTTATTTAACTTATCTTAATGCTTAGATCTTAATAATAAAATACTACAAGCAAACCATGATGTTTAATTTGTTCCTGAATATTAGTGTACACTTTGTCTTCGAGACATAATCTGCACAAAATTAATGATGTAGGAATCCTGAAATAACTTTGTTCATTTGGAACAACAATTACAATTGTTGATTAATTTCTTAAGCCCGCTACAGACGATCAATTCCGAATGTATAAACTCAACAGTCGAACTGTTTAGTTAGCATAGTTTGTAGCAGGCTTTACAATCTTACTAATATTATAAATGCTAAAGTTTAGATGGATGGATGTTTGTTAGAGTTTGTAGCATAAACAGCTGAACCGATTTCGATCAAATTTAGTATAAATGTATAGGATAGTGTGGAAGAATACATAGGCTATTTTCTTTTTTTTTTTTAATCAATGCAGACGACGTTGCGGGTGAAAGTAATACAATGTGTATAAGTAAAAAATATTAAACAAAACATAAACCTTGCATCATTACATTTAGTTTATTTTATAATGTTTCCCCTTAATATAACAGGCGTTAGACTCGCGTAAAAGAAATATAATTGAGATAATTTATTTTAATGAACAAGCTCATAAAGTGATTATGTTTTGTTGAATTGTTAAGGAGCTGTTGTTATTCACTTATTTACCCAAAAATACCTTTCAGGTATATTACAGCTAATGCTGATTCCATTGTTAATCTAACTAATATTATAAATGCGAAAGTTTAGATGGATGGATGTTTGTTAGAGTCTGTAGCTTAAACGGCTGAACGAATCTGGATGAAATTTGGCATAGATGTAGAGCAGAGTACGGAAGAACACATAGGCTACTTACTTCTGAGTCTTTAGTACCACGCGGACGGAGTCGCGGGCGAAAGCGAGTATGAAATCATTTCACAAACTAACTTTAGTAAATGTACAGTAACAAGCAAAAGTGTTTCATGAGTCTGGAAACTTTTGTTAAAAATTTCCTTTTGCTTGTAGTTTGTAAAACATTTTTACTCCAATTAAAAAACAAACTTTGTTATAAATACCGCTACTCTAGCGTTATTAAAATAAATATTCTTTATTTCTAATATCAACAAATTTTGTGTTGATAAACCTAAAATACTGTTGCTCCCGATTCGTTTGCCCGAAATTAAAATAAATAAGCCTATATTACTCACTGATAATATAGCTTTTTAATATTGAAAGAATCTTTGAAATCAGCCCAGTAGTTTTTGAGTTTTTTGAACACATACAAAAATCGAAAAATCCAAATTATTCCTCTTTATAACATTAGTAATTAATTAATACTAAGATTAATAGGATCAATTAATACTAAGAAACAATAAATGTAAAGTAAAAACATAAATAAAATATCTAAAACACTTTTGAGCAGCACTGTACTTGAAGCTGATGTTCTACGTAATCTTGTAGAACATCTCAAGTTTGATGAGCCAAGTATTATTGGCCGTTTGCATGCTGATGTATTTAGTTGGCTACAACAGACCAACAATAACACTTACGTCCGAAGCAGGACGTTTCCTCCTACAAATGACGATACATGCTTCGAACAGGTTACTGTAAAGGTTGAATTTAAGTATACTGAAATGTATACAATTAACTTATATTTATCCATACATCTATACTATTATAATAAAGCGTGAACACACACTTCTTTGTTGCCTAAGATGTCAGCAATTACAGCATATTTTTGAATAATTCTTTCTTTAAGAAAAAGCCCTATACTTACATTACGCTTAAGACTACATATTTCCACGCCGTTAAACTTAGGGGTAAATATTTTGGATAAAAACCCTAGTGTGGGAAAGAGACCACAAGTTGTTGCCAACATCAAGAAATCAAGGTTTCCATGGATTGACATCATGTCATGTCATTTTGACATTTGCAATTTTATGCGGATGAAGTCGCTTGGGAACAGCTAGTAATTTTATAAAGAGGAAAGATTTTTATTTACATTTTTGTAAGTATTGAAATAACTTAAATACCACTGGGCGAATTAAAAAAAATCTTTCTATACTGTTATTACAATTTTAGTCCTAAATGTAAAACAATCTGTTTATTATCTTGTAATTTTCATAATATATAAAACATTTAAACAACAATAACATACGTTATAAAATTTAAAAGTAAAATGCAATTTAAAGCGCCGCTAACGTAGAGGCAATAAAGTCCAATTTCGCGTCGTAAATATTGCTGCAATTACGTTTTGTATAATAGTTATTTATTGTTGAGTTAATGGACAGAAATCTGTGTGTGTCACGTGTCACGTATCGCTAATTAACAGCCTGCTGCCCTCTGCCGGCCGCTCATTGAAATAGACGGCGATACATTTAGCCAGCGTTTCTGCGATTCATTACGGTCTATTGGGAGATTGTATGATTGTTCATTACTAGTATAATTTCCATTTCTAAATCATGTTATCTATATTTGTAAAGAGGAAAGATTTGTATTTTTGAATTTTTCTGTGTATTGTGATAACTCAAAAACTACTAGGGCGATTTAAAAAATCTTCATTTTTTTATAATAAAAGGGGGTAAACGAGCTGCTTGAACACCAAGGTGGTCAACGACGCCCATGGACATCCGCAATATCAGAGGAACTACAGATGCGTTGCCGGCCTTTGAGGAAATGATAGGCTCGCTTCTTGATGGACCCTAAGTCGTATTGGTTTGGAAATACCGCCGAGGACAGACCGTTACACAACGCGGCTGTGCGGGGCAGAAAGTTCCGCGAAAACCGCACGGTTGTGGAATGCCAGCCATCGAGATGGTGAGGACGGTACCTGGCGGTCTGTCGTGTCGTCCGATGACGAAACTAGGCGGCAGCAACCGTTCCAAACAACTCCTCCATCGTTCCAAAGGAAATTTATCTGTAAGATTTTTTTTAAATAGCACGCTGACGAAGTCGTGAGCAACAGGTAGTCTTAAACATGTTGAGAAAAATGGTTTTGTTTCGTTGTATCGAAAGTAGTAGTTTTAGAGCCTGTCCCACCGCTGACGTGATCAGATAGATTAAAAATGACGTCATTGTCGAATAAGGGCACAAAATCCGATATTTCCATTACATGTTTTACACGATGGATTGTAGTCAAACAATTTACAATTTGGTGGGACAAGCCTTTATCTAGTTTAATTTTAAGACTCAGTACATTAAAAAGAAAATATTACTAACACGTTATTTAGTGAATATAATACTGGATTTCGAAATGTGAAAAAATCGCCAGTGTTTATAGCAAGCTAGCTCAGAGCTTTATACGTATTTATTTTATTTAGTGGTTAAGAAGGACTAATGTGCTTCTGGGAGAGACCTGCTCGGATTATGTTCGTATATCTTCTCGTAGTTTTTATTATTTAACGTAATAGTGGTTAACTGGTTTTTTGATCTCACTTTTGTTTTTAAAAACTGATAAGAGGAATTCTTTTTTCATGTATCAATGCAACAGTAAAAGTTTCGAATCGTTCATAAACAGCGCCATCTAATTAAATTGTTTATTAATTACAACGCCATCTATATTAAATTAATAACAAGAGATTTTTTTAGTTTTTAAACTAGTTTCTGAGTAGTTAGTTACATTTCTATTTTAGATTCTTTCACAAGCTTTTTATTACATTTCCGGTGTAAAAGAAGTAAAGTGCACTTTACTGCCGTACGTTAAAATGATAAAAATGTCCCACAAACAAAAAATTGAGCTCTTTGAATGCACGTAGAGCTAATTACGTGAGATATATGAGCATGATAAACCGACAGTTTTAAATGTAATATCATTACAAACGGCTGGAATAACAATTAAAAGTACTAGTTAACATTGTAATGTTAAAGTCAGAGACATTTGGCCTTGCGCCAGCCGGCGCTGTAAAAGCAGATATTATTTTAATGTTTCCATCCGTTAGCGGTTGCTATTTTAATAAAACTTCTAAAGCCATTCATTTGTCGTTAAAATACAGCTGATGAAAGATAAATTGTACAGATCGCAAAGGGGAATATGCTTCAAAACATTAAGTAATTTTGTCAACGGATTTTAGTCAACAAAAAAATAATGTTCACTAATGTACAAATGTATTAAATTCATGATTGGAGAAACTCAAAAAAAAAACACCAGCAAAATATTAAATAATTGCGACTTCAGTTAGTAATTTACACTAATTTTTTTTTCGTCATCTCTCAATTTCGCATAACCTAAGTAGCCGAAGACAAGTAGAAACTAAGATGAAAGAAAAAAGAGTGTTAGAAAACTTGAATGAACTAATAAACAACAAGAAAACAAGAGATATTTTTGTAAATTTTAGTAAAGAGATAGCGAAGAAAGTGATAAAAAGAAACAAAGTGTAAAAACCGAATACTGGACATATTTTAAGAACTGTACATAGGTATATATTTTAAAATGTAGTCATAATTATAATCTAGTCCTAGTAGTAATAGTAACTTATTGCTTTTTTTTAATGTTCTTTAATTGTAAATAGGTAAAAATTTTAAAATGTAGTAATGATTGTATTAAATTAATAAAAATGTTTTTGAAATAAAATAAAGTAAACAAAGTCCTTGGATTCACCACGCCAGGGGGAGAACGACGAGGAGAACGGGGCGGCGAAGAGCCGCCCAAAAAAATAAAAAAAAGTAGCCGAAGATAACCAGCATATTTACATTCACAAATCTGAGACAGCCTTAAATTCTTCTATTATGGAAGAAGATAAGTTGGTAACGAAAGTATATTTTTTTTTATATATTTTCCCGCCAAAATGGCGAAGCGACCGCTGCCCATAGACATCCGCAATTGCAGATGCGTTGTCTACCCTTATCCGACGGAGGAGGAGACGCACATAAAGAGAATATTTCCCCTTCCTATGCATCTCCTCCATCGTCAAATCCACTTCCCTTTCCCTTCCTCTTAAAAAAAATGGTGGTAAAGAGAAAGGGATCTTCTTATAACAACTTCTACAGACTCGTGGTCCGTACTCTTTTTTGCACAGTTTTTTTTCTTTTCTTTTTTTTTGTTACGTAATCTTTATTACACTAGTGAGTTCCTTTTTTTTAACGAAAGTATATTTTAAGCATTGAAATGTGTTAAAAGTAAAATTTTCGGTAGAGTCAATATATGTTTCGACAATCGCTTGCCAGTCCTCAATCTACAAAGGAAATGCCTGTATTTAAGTCTTATCATATTCACATTAAAAACAAAACATTATCACGGAACGCCACATTACAATAGCGTTTAGTGAAGATATAACAAATGTAAAATGTGGTTCAAGAAATTATTGTATTGTGCTATTGTGTATCAAGTGATTGCCTATTCAATAAAGGGAATGAAAACAAACGGTAATGTGGAAAAGAATCAAAATATAAGTATGTATTTGCTTCTTTTATAAACATGTTTATTTGTGAGTGCTTTTAGTGTAGGCAACATGACTGATGTTTCATAATCAAATACAAGTTAATTCAAATAGTTGCTCGTTTCTTGTTCACTGAATTAAAAAAAGAAAACAAAAGTTAATAGTCTACGTATTCTTCCAGACTATCCTCTAGATCTATGCAAAATTTCATCGACATCTGTTCAACTGTTTAGGCTACAAACTCCAACATACATCCATGTAAATTTTCGCATTTATAACATTACAAGCTTTTGCCCGCGACTCCGTCCGCGCGGAATTAAAAAACAACAAATGCAAGTAGTAGTAGTAGTGTGTTCTTCCAGACGATCCTCTAAATCTATGCAAAATTTCATCGAAATCCGTATAACCTTTTAGGCTACAAAGTCTAACAAACATCCATCCATCTAAACTTTCGCCATTAATATGATAACATCAGTAAGATTAAGAAATAAGATTATACATGTTATTGATTTAACTAATTTATGAGATACAACGGAAATAATAGAAAAAAGACTGTTTAGATTCAGTGGGGCTATCTTTATCAATGTCTTCTATATCATTCCATCCTTGACATCCAGATCTGAAATTTGACACTCACCCAGACTACCAAATCTTTCCATTATTTTAGGTCTGACCTTATCTCTTCGATTCTTTGTTTAATTAGATTGTCTTAAATTTCAAGCGTTATAAGCATCTATTGTTTATTAACTTTATTTCTTATGTTTCAGTTGGCGTACGTCCTACCAACAATGAACTCCCTTGTCTTGCAATCGGTGGTAATTGTTTAAACATCAATACATGTCCGGAAGAAAGACGTTCATTGGTCAAAGGGTTATGTCCTATGCAAGAACAGCACGGCATTGAATGTTGCGATTTAAGTATGTATTGCTTTTTAAATTTACTTCTGCAGTATAAGCTTTGCCATTTAAAATTAGACTTTAATGTTAGTGGCTCAAAGTTGATTTCAATTTGACCGTTGATTATGTTTTGATGTAGTTTATTTTATTGTAGGGTCTGTAACAGGTGAGTCATGTGCTAAAGAAGGAGGGAAATGCGTTCCTCGATATTCAGATTGTGAAGAAAAAATCACTTTCTTTGAAGGTGGGGATTGTTCGATAAATGAAAAATGCTGCTGATTATTACACAAAGTAAAGTAACTAATGTTATTTTAAATACAGTTTATCTAAATAATAAACGTAGATACTACTTCTTTAGTCTTTTATTTAACTAATCGTCGATTGTTTTAAAATTTCCTCCAAAGCCTGTTCTCGTAGTGAAAGATTGTTAAAAATGTTACGCTTGGAGCAGTTGAATGAAAATCATTGAAGAATATGATAAAGGCCCCTATTTTGGTTGTCATAAAGACTAAATTATATCAAAAAGATAGCTACATTAATTATATAGCAAAAAACCGTGTAATAAACAATTGTTATCGAATTGAAAAGTTAATTTGCATAGTACTGATGCGGGCTCAGTGTATAAATGTGTTAGTAGAACCCAACTGAGTATATAAGCGGTCGCAGTTGTGTTTACTTTAGTGTTTAAAATGTTGGTTATCAGCGTTTCAATTCTTGTGATAATATCCACAACATGTGCGTCGGTTTTATCTACAAATAAGGATGATAAAAGCGGTTAGTAATTATTGTTAATGGAATATTTGTTATCCCTAATACTAGAAACATTTAGAGGCGCACACCATTGACAGTTGTGCGATTGTCGATTGTTACGTAGCCAATTCAACTATTTAGTTGCACGACTGAAAATCGAGTAGTGAGTGCAACTCTATTTAAGCTCATAGGAATCAAAGCAAGACTAAACAGTTGTGCGACAGTTCCGTTTCAGGTGTGCGCATGCTGTTAATAGACATACCATTGTCAAATTTTTATTGGTACCTAAAGATATTTACCAGTAATCTTATTGTTTAAGAATATTAGTTAATAAACTAATCAAGGCTGCGCTTTTGAAAGCATATAAAATCTATTTTATTATACTCTATCGTATCTATTCCAGATACATTCAATGAAATACCATGTTTGAGTATTGGAGGTATTTGCATCCCGGCTGTTGAATGTCCCAACGGACATAGATCTATCGGCGGCTTGTGTCCGTTGCAGCAGAGAATGGACATCGAATGCTGTCATTCGTGTAAGTTAACAGCTTCTAAATAACAATACTGATTAATGATAAACTAAATCATCTCCCCTACCCTAACCTATTCCCGTTGGTTGATGCAACGGGTTTTCATCCTCCAAATAACTCTATCATACATAATCTCAATCGCTCCTTTATTGTTCATGTCACCTTTCATTCAATCTATCTCTATGTACGTCTATCTCTACTGATGTACCTCCACACTCATAGATAACCTCCTTGTTAAATGCGATTTCTCCCTTCTCTATGCCCATACCGTTCTAACCTTTTACTATTTAATTTCTCAACCACTGGGTCTTGACATCACAACGAAATCATGACAGGTCTTACCACGGTCTTGTAAATTTTCCCTTTATGTTATGGTAAATGAATAGGTAGGTTTTTTATATAATATAAGGTGCCAAACAAGCAAGCGACCACCGAAATGGAAAGCGACCTCTGCCCATAAACATCCGCAATTGCAGATGCGTTGCCTATACTTAATTAACGGAGGAGTAAACGCACATAAAAAGGACATTTTCCTAAGGGTCTCCTCCACCGTCAAATACACTTTTCCTTCCCATCCTTTCCTCTTAAGAAAAGGGTGGAAAGGAGGAGGTATTTAGTTAATTTAATCTTTATATTTAGTTAATATAATAAAAGCCCGTGCTTTAAGAGTTTTTTGAAGTCGTCCTTTTGAATTTAATTATCAAACATAAGCAAAGATTTAATCCTTTCAAAGATTGAATTTAAACATTCTAGGAATCAAGGTTTGATATGAATCTTGTGAGAAATTTTGCAATCGGTATTTCAATGGAGTAGTTTATTTTGAATATTATTTTTGGTATATTTATGGTTTTCTTTACAGTGCCGTTATCTGAGAATAGATGTCACCGTAGAGGCGGTCTTTGTATGGATAAAGATGTGACCTGTCCAGAAAAACTATTATTTAAAGAAGCCCGCGATTGTGAGTTCAACGAAAAATGTTGTATCTTAGTTGATTAAATTTTTATGTTTTATTGTATTGAACTTTTGGATTTACATTTTTTTAATAAATAGTTTTCATAAACGTTGTATTAGATATTTACATACTTTTATGTACTCTATGCCGCACTTAGAGTCCTTAGTTGGCTTTCCTTTATTTGTATATTCAAGTTTCTAAAAGTGTTTATTTACCGCCAGTTTTCACTGTAGATAAACTTTGTAACGTATAAAATTGTCATACTATATACTAATATTATAAATGCGATAGTTTAGATAGATGGATAGATGAAGGAATATTTGTTAAAGTTTGTTGCCTCAACGGTTTAACGGATTTCGATGAAAATTGGAATAATGTAGAGAACAGTCTGGGAGAACACATAAGCTACTTACTTTTGTTTATTTTAATTCCATGCAGACGGAGTCGTGGGTAAAATCTAGTTATTATTTTTAATCTATAGTAGATTGAAATTAAAAACAATAAACGTAGTGTCAACAAGAAAATCAAAAGTTTGTACGACTTAAGAAATGACTCGTTTTGTTCAAACATTTCTCCGACAGCATTAGTCTTATTGCAACAGTAACATCGCCTTAAGTTCTAGTACTTTCCACTTACTCTTAGTTTATAGTTTCAAGACTGTCGTACAACTTATAAGACAAAGGCAATATTATTTCAGACACGCTGACTAATTTTAATTGTATCACTTAAAGTTTTCTTTTCTGAGAGTTTCTTTATCTATACTATTATAATAAAGCGTAAACACACACTTCTTTGTTGCCTAAGATATCAGCAATTACAGCATATATTGGAATAATTCTTTTTTTAATAAAAAGCCCTACACTTACGTCATGCTTTAGGCTATATATTTTCACGTCATTAAACATGGAGGGTAAATATTTTGGATAAAAACCCCAATGTGGGAAAGAGGCCATAAGTTGCTGCCAACATCAAGAAAAATGGATTGCTAAGGTTTGTCATGTCTTGTCATTTTGACATTTGCTATTGATAATTTGGCAGATGTAATCAATAAAATAAAATTTTCATTATTTCATGCGGATGAAGCCGCACAGGAACAGCTAGTCTTGTATAACTTATTTCAAATGTCGAGAGTTATTTCTTAACTGTCTTGATTGTTAGAATCAACTGTGAGATGTGATTTACGACCTATAAGTGTTAAACCGTTTAGAAGTTGTAAACGTGCGTTTCCACTGGTAAAACGCATATATATATACAAAACGTTTTTTTTTAGTAAAGGATAGGTTTCAGTTTGCTTTTGTTTTGTGTCATTAGTGTTAGAAAAATAGCAACATTAAAATTATAAATATAATAGTTTATATAGACGTTTGTTAGAGTTTGTAGCCTAAACGGCTGAACGGATTTCGATGAAATTTTATGTACCTGAGTAACGTAGGTTTTTATTATTAAATTTATCTATTCCGTGCAGACAAAGTCGCGAGCAAACGCTAGGGCGTATAAAACAATAGCTAATATTTATTCTGCAATTACGCGTTTAATAATAAATTGAATACGCTCAAACTTTTCTCAAAGGTTATATAACAAATTTGTTCGCTTTTGCGGTTTACTACTGGAAAACAATTATGAAACAATTTATTTGATTGTTCGTGCGTAAATGGTTATTGATGGCTACCATGCATGCTTACTTCGCAAACAATTTCTTATCGAGAATACAAGTAAATTCCTTTTCCTAATGCATTGCGGAAAATGTATTATTCGATTGTGAATAAAATCAGACGTATTACTTTGTTATTCCATTCATGCGTCATTAACTTAATCGACGGTGGATAGAATTATATTAACAGCGATATCGTTTTTCGTATATTAAGTTTAGATTCTTTATTTCATTTTCCCAGAAATATGATATTTGGTGAATGTAAATTAGACGTGATTTTACGCTTTGTTTAAAAACATTTTTTAATATTCCAAACAAACAACATCGAGTTTCAAAACGAAACTAACGCCATCTAGTTTTATCCTTCGACATTAAGTTTGAGGTACACTCAATTTGTAACATTGTCACTTAATTGATCCGAGTTACTGTTTTATCGCAGTAAACAAAAGAAGAAATGTGACTTTTGTTTCCTTTTGTTGTTTCATACAGTTCAAGTTTTATGGCAGAGGTGTCGTACGAGGCAGTTAATTTTGCAAACAGTCTCCGAAGGGCATTAGCCTGAATGCAAACTAAACCGCAACAAACTGCAACAAATAATGCAACAGTAGCAGTAACTTCCGTACCGTATTCCACTAAAGTTTGAACTTAAGAAACGACGCTGGGGAATATTAAATCGAAATTGAATGTAAAATTATTTATAAACGTATGTTTGCTTGTTTAAAATTCTATCGTGGAATTAAATAAGAAACAATTGAACTTTAAAACGTTACTATTTGAAAAATTCAAACATTTAACCACAATCAATACTAATATTATAAAGAGGAAAGACCGGTATTTTTATATATATTGAAATAACTCAAAAACTACTGGAGTGATTTCAACAAATCATGCACTGTTAAAAAGCTATATTATCACTGAGTAACAGAGACTACATTTATACTATTTTTTTTAATTTCACGCTGGCAAAGTCGAGCAATAGCTGCCTAATTATAATTGTGACAAAAAAACAGGACGAAATATTACTGCCATTTATGTTTCGGCTGAGGTATACGCCCCATACAGTAAGAATTGGAATACATTTTAGATAATTGTCGGTTATTATCATTTGCCGCAGCCGACTGATTAGTCTCGTCACAGCAGCGTCCCGCGTCATCTGAATTTAGTGATAACTTACCAGAGAAATATGGTGAGTGGGATTAGGTAATTATTATAAATATCTATACTAATATAATAAAGCGTTACCACACTACTTCGTGGCGTAAGATGTCGGCTATCACAGCATATTTTTTAATTATTTCTTTAATAAAAAGCTCTAAACTTATGACACACTTTAGACTATATATTTACACGTTATTAAACTTAGGGGTAAATAAATACAGCAATCATAACATTTTTTTAAATAACTCGTTCTTTAGTAAAAAGCCCCACACTTACACGCTTTAGGACATATATTTACACGCTATTAAACTTAAGGGGTAAATTGGAAAAAAACCTTCATGTAGGAAAGAGACCATAAACTACAAGCTGCCAACATTAAGGAAGCAAGATTATTATGGTAACGGTAATTTAGTCATTTGAGAAATTTAAACAATGAAAGTTTTTATAATTTCATGCGGATGAAGCCACACGGGAACTGCTAGTCTTGTATACACGTGACTCGGGTCTGTGATTTATTTTGTAAAGGTCTTTAGGTAACTTGACTTTGTACATACATAATATCGTTATGTTTCATAAAAATGATTTGTTTTTTAGTCCTTTTTAATAAGTTGAACATATTCCCTATTAGACTGGGAAAAATGTTGCATTGAAGATATTAACATTTTTATATTGAAGGCAACCACAGGTGATCCGAAATGAATTATGGTATTATTATAAAATCAATTAATTTGAGCATTATTTCCGCGGCCAAATTTGATCAATACCGCAGATATAAAGTGCTCGAACCGCAAAATACTAAAATGGAGCACAAAATCCTTAAATTTAATTGTATTACGTCGTTGCCATGACCAAGCGATATTGAATTTTTATCAAATTTTGCTTTCATGTTTATTTATATCAAATCTATATTTTTTAATTTAAATGTTGATTTACTTTATGGATTTTAGATCAATTTGCCTACTACATAACTTTAAACTGTCGTGGTTTTTACAAATATAATATTCGTAAGATACGGGTTTGGCATTTATTCCCTAACTAGCTGTTCCAGTGCGGCTTCATCCGCATGAAATTCAAATGCACAAATGACAATTGCCTCCTTAATGTTGGCAGCAATTTATGGTCTCTTTCCCACATTAGGGTTTTTGCCCAAAATATTTCCCCCTAAGTTCAATGGCGTGAAAATATATAGCCTAAAGCGTGACGTAAGTATAGGGCTTTTTATTAAAAAAAGGATTATTCAAATATATGCTGTGATTGACATCTTAGGCAACAAAGAAGTGTGTGTTTACGCTTTATTATAATAGTATAGATAATGATAATTGCCGAAATGAGAAGCAGGTGCCAAATGTTATTTAGACAAAGTATTTCATGTCACACATTACTGGTATAATCCTTGCTACTTGACTAATGGGACATCGCAGTCATGATTAATGGCACCGGAAAGTGCTGATGAGTTATCGTTCTGTCATTTGGGGTAAACCTTCGTATTCAGTGGTAGTAAATATTGGTTATTTATGATTATTCTGGAGTAAATAAAGGTATTGTAGGCGATATAAGAGCGTACACCTTTGACTGTACTATCTTATAACTTTTTAGTCTCGCTTTGATTTCTATGAGCTTATATGGAGGTGCGGACACTGCTGGATTTTTTTTGCAAATAAACATTTGAGGCTGTGAAACAATCGACAATCGCATATCAATTGTTTCAGGTATGTGTCTGCTCTGAGTCGCAAATAATAGTAGATATAATTTTTTTTTAATACAACATGAATTTACTGCTTCGTTTTAATGCCAGCATGAAATAGAGTATTACTGATAATCTATAGGATCCAAATGGCTTCGATTTAACTGATCGCAATTAAAAGAAAGCTTAAAGA
The DNA here is from genome assembly GCF_000836215.1 of Papilio polytes. Taxonomy (NCBI): domain Eukaryota; kingdom Metazoa; phylum Arthropoda; class Insecta; order Lepidoptera; family Papilionidae; genus Papilio; species Papilio polytes. The sequence continues at coordinate 3,023,012 of NW_013525024.1, read as the reverse complement.
ATTTACGTAACCAAGTCCGTTATTGTTCCAATGTTCTAAGGTGACAAATGAAATAGAAACCTTACTACTACAAAGTTACTTAATAATTACAAGAAAATACGCAAGTGAATGAAGAAGTAACTAACGGCCAAATACTGAAACGATACTTAAATGCATCGTTACGTAAGCGCAGCTAACAATCTAATAGTCGTCTTTGTAAGGAGTTTGGAATTTACACGTGGCCCTATCATTTAATACGCTGTTACATATTTTAATTACGTTTCAGTATTTGACCATAAATTTCATATGCGTAGTCTAACTCACTTCTTTTATCCAATCGCTCCTTCGTCTTTTTAAAAAAATATTAATTACAAGCTATGGCTCGCAACTTCGCCAACGTGAATTTAAAAAATAGTAAACATATAGCCCATGTTACTCGTTGATAACGTAGCTCTTTAACGTAGAAAGAATTTTTGAAATCGGCTCAGTATTTCTGAGTGCGTAAGCGTCGGTGGCTCAGTGGTTTGCACACTTGACTTGTAATCTACAGGTTTTGGGTTCGAATCCCGCCATGTACCAATGTGATTTTCGATTTTTCGAATTTTCATATGTACATAATTTACCCGACGTTCTTACGGTGAAGGAAAACATCGTGATGCAACCTGCACATATCGGCGAAGAAATTCAAAGATATGAGTGAAGTCGACCAACCCGCAGTGGGCCAGCGTGGTTGACTATGGCCTAGTCACCCCTTATTAGGGTAGGCTCCGAGCCCCTCGGTGGGGACGTATAGTGAGCTGGTGATGATGATTTCTGAGTTATTTCAATACATATCTTTCCTCTTTATAATATTAGTATAGATATACATATTACATATCAACAAATAATAGTTGTGTAAAGTGAATTAACCACATAGTCCTTATGGTATTGAGTAACCGCATCATATGACATCCTGACCGCTAAATGTGGTTACGACGTGTTCACACACTTACCGTAAAATTCCACGGCCGTGACGTTTCTGTTGATATGGTAGTCTCTATTTTATTAATCAGCGTGCGCACTCTGAAACTAAACTATCGCACAACTGTTTAGTCTTAGATTCTTATGAACTTATATGGAGGATACACTACTCGGTTTTTAGTTGTGCAACTAAACAGTTGCGGCTGCAAAACAATTGACAATCGAACAGCAGTTGTGCGATTGTTTGGTCAAAGGTTTGCGCCCGCTCTTAGGATAGAAACACTGCAACTTTACTCAAATTGTTTATTGGATTTTTGTTTTGATTGTGAATATATCAACTGTGAACTTTTTATCATAGAATATAAATCAGAATGGTCTTGATTCTAATTTCGATAAATCCAAAACAAATTTGTTAAGGAATTGGAAAGTGGAAGAGAAATGCCGAAGGAATCGTAGGTCGGATGCTCGCCTTTAGAGCGCGCATACTTCTGACTAAACTATCGCAAAACGGTTGTGCGACTGTCGATTATTTCGTAAACCATTCAACTGTTTAGTGGCACAACTAAAAATGGAGTAGTGTGTGCACCTCCATATGAGCTCATAGATATCGAAGCAAAACTAAACAGTTGTGCAATAGATTAGTCAATGCTTTGCGTGCGCTCTTTGACATTCCAAGGTAAGAATTTTTCTACAGTAAAAACCTTCGAGTCACTATTCTTTTTTGTTGTTTTACTAGCTTTCGCCAGCGGTTCCGTCCTCGTGGAATTAAAAAAAAATACAGAATAGCTTATGTGTCCTTCCAGACTATGCTCTACATTTGTGTCAATTTTCATTGAAATCTGTTCAGCCGTTTAGGCTACAAACTCTAACAAACATCCATCCATCTAAACTTTTGTATTTATAATAATAGATTACTGTTAATGAATATTTAGATACTCATTTTAATGTGTGAATGTTTCTTTTATCAATTACTCTCGTCCTCAAAGGCAGAGTTAACAGGTAAGCAAACATCGTTAGCGAAGGTAGGCAAATATTAGAGGGGAAACACTTGGCTCTCGGAAACATTGTATAAACAATATTATATTATTCACTTTGTTGCATTAATGTGTAGTCAAAAGCTTTAACCTCTACAACTACTGTAATACATATTTAAATTTGTTTCCTTGAGTTAACATTGTTACAAAAAAAAAAAATTTAAGAATGATTTTATTTCTAAAATGTTGTTTTTTTTTTTTATAACATAAGGTGGCAAACGAGCAAGCGACCACCTGAATCCGCCAAAATGGCGAAGCGACCGCTGCCCATAGACATCCGCAATTGCAGATGCGTTGCCTATGCGTTGTTTCAAAACACAGAAATGTTTTTTGGTATTTCTTTTATTAGCTCAAATATTTCATTTTAGAAATTAATGAATAATTTAAAATATAAAATTAATTTTCATTCATCGGGAATTTAAATTACAAAAGAATTAAAAATTGATTTTATTTTAAAATATACTCCATTGATATTTAGCAAAAAAGATTATATTTTTAAATGCTTCTTCATTTTAAAAATTGAGAAATCATTTTTTAAATGATAATAAAAACATTTTTATTTACAAATTCTGTTTCTTATTTCACTTCGAAATATTTTTGTGCACCAGAACTTTCTAGGTTTCATATTGCTAAGCAAAGCAGTTTGGGAGCTGATTTTTCGATTACGCTTATTGTTTGTGTTTTAGTTTTTTTATTTTTTTTTATTTCATTTTTTTATACTATAAAAGACACTAATAATCTAAATGAAATTCTCCTGACAACAAACATATTTATTTGGATAAGGATTAATATTAAACCCAATAAAATGACGCCGCAAACGTCATGAGAATTTTATGGTTACTGTAAGAAAACCGTTAAAGATAAATATATGCCATCTCGGACTTTTCTGTAGAAATTTTTGAGAACTACAATTCTTTCATACATCATTTTTATATACCTCTAACGATTTAGTCAGGCTAAGCCGAGAAAAGGTAATACTTAGTGAATCCTTAACGCCAGGGTCTAGTAATACGTTGTTTATTATTGGTTCCTAAACGTTAGTAATAATAAAATATAGCCTATGTTACTCACGGATAAATTACCTTTCTGATGGTGAAAGAAATTTTAAAATCGGCCTAGTAGTTTTTGAGTTATTTTAATACATAAAAAATACAAAATTACAAATCTTTCTTCTTCATAACAATGCCATGGAAGTATAGATACAGAACAATTATAAAATTTTCATTATATAATAATATATATTTAATATATCTAAAAAGTTAGTGTATTAAATACCGAAATCAACAAACAACACTTACTTCCATTAGGAATTAAAATTAATCACAAACTACAATTCCGAGAATGGGCAGTCGGCAGTGCCCGCGACATCTCAAGGGGAATGATTTATGACGTCACATCAAAACTATTAGCTCTCAGAAACTAGGCCAGATTGTTAAGTAACTAAGGTATCCAAGAACCCTTTTATCATAATGTTTACTGTAACGTCGGGAATGGAAGTTTTTTTTTGCTCTAACTTTTTAGGATACAAAAGCATTTATGACTTTTATCAGTTTTAAAATTAGTAAATAAACAAAAGAACATCAGGAAAGTCGTACTCATATTAAAATGTTATAGATTAGCTGTTCCTCGCGACTTCTTCCACGTGAAATTAAAAAAGGAGGTAAAAATGTAATATTTTATACTCAGGATTTTTGAAATCGTCCCAGTAGTTTTTGAGTTATTTCAATACATATAAAAATACAAATCTTTCCTCTTTATAATATTAGTATACATATAAATTGCCTAGTTTCCCATTAGTGTTAGATTAACCTAGGTTTCAAAGACGTAAAACTCAAGTAACGTACTACGGCAACGCATTTTAGTTATTGCACTAAAAATACTAATGAATGGTTAAATGTAGCTAGGACCTAATTTTAATCCCTTTCCCTTTTCACCCTTTTTTTAAGAGGAAAGGATGGGAAGGAAAAGTGGATTTGATTTTGCATAGTAAGGGGAAATGTCCTCTTTCTGTGCGTCTTCTCCGTCAACTAAGGGTAGGCAACGCATCTGCAATTGCGGATGTTTATGGGCAGCGATCGCTTGCCATTTCAGTGGATTCAGGTGGCCGCTTGCTCGTTTGCCACATTAAATTATAAAAAAAAGGAAACCGGACTTAAAGGTAATAAACTAAAGTAAGTGTAGGCTCCGTTCGTCTAATCAAAGTGCATTTGATCGCTTTTAATTAAAGTTCGTGAAGCATAGGCAAAGTTTCATATGTTCTCTACATAAGCCGATTACTAAACTATGATACTAACTTTGAAGGGTGACTGCTAATAAAATGGCATCTTAAATAATTAATAAACACTTTAGCATTAGATAACACTAGCTGTTGCTCGCGACTTCGCCCGCGTGATACTAAAATAATATTAAAAAACATAGCCTATTTAACTCACAGAAAAATTACCTTTCTAATGTGAAAGAATTTTTAAAATGGCCCAGTAGTTTTTGAGTTATTTCAATACATACAAAAATACAAAAACACAAATCATTCCTCTTTATAATATTCGTTTATATGAGACGCTGTTGCGACCTAAATTATCTAGTCGGAAAATAAAGTATGTTTAATTATTTGAAGTATTTGATAAAAGTGTCTCTAAAAAGGGTCTATTCCTGTACTGTCTTCATAAGCAATTTTTTATCTAAGAAAAGGTTGGTCTAAATACAATTGTGATCTGCTGCTTTACTAAAAACTGCTTATCATTCTGTATAGGAGTACACAGCTGCAGTTTTAAATACACAATACTGTAGGAGAATTTTATTGTCAAATTCTACAATACTCAGCATTGCCTACAAACGTTTTGAACTGGACAGTTAAAACTGACAATGTGTGGTAACTTTAATTATTTATTTATTGAAGAACTAGCTGTTCCCGTGTGACTACATCCGCATAAAATTATGAAAATTTTATTTTGTTGTTTACATTTGTCAAATTATCAATTGCAAAGGTAAAGATGTCATGACATTACGGCAACCTTGCTTCCTTGACATTCGCAGCAACTTATGGTCTCTTTCCCACATTAGGGTTTTTATCCAAAATATATAGCCTAAAGAGTTACGTAAGTTTAGGTCTTTTTTATTAAAAAAAGGGATTGTTAAAAAATATGCTGCAATTGCTGACATCTTAGGCAACAAAGAAGTGGTAACAGTGGTAGTGCCCGCTTTAACATCTTAGCACGAATGGCACGCCCGGTGTAATACCACGACCACACAGAAGACAGGCGTGAAGTGGAAGCAATTCCGTGTTTCGTCTGATGAGTGTGGTGCCGGAGGCCTAATTTAAGTCCCTTTTTCTTTACCACCCTTTTCTTATAAGGAGAGGATGGGATGGTAAAGTGGATTTGACAGAGGAGGAGATACATAAGTAGTGGAAATATCCTCTTTATGTGCATCTCCTTCTCTGTCCGATAAGGGTAGGCAACGCATTTGCAATTGCGGATGTCTATGGGCAGTGGTCGCTTCGCCATTTCGGTGGATTCAGGTGGCCGCTTGCTCGTTTGCCACCTTTTGTTATAAAAAAAAAGTGTGTGTTTACGCTTTATTATAATAGGATAGATGATCACGATATCACTATTAGAATATTCCACATCATATTACTGTAAGCTATTTGAATAATCTTACTTCTTAATTCTTACCAATCATACTTATATTATTATACTCATAAATGTGAATGTTAAGATGGATGGATGAATGTTTGTTAGAGTTTGTAGCCTAAACTGCTGAACGGATTTAGATGAAATTTGGGATAGATGTAGAAGACAGTCTGGAAACACACGTAGGCTACTAACTTTTGTTTTTCTTTAGTACGACATGGAGTTGCGGGCGAAAGTTAGTATACATATAATATCAAGTAAATGTGTTGTTGTATTATGTAATGTTGGTATAACATCCCTAACGATGTTTGTCAACTTGTTTGTCTTTGGTGTGAGACCTGTAAGATTAATTGATAAAGGGATATTACGAACAACTTTAAACTCGCAGTGTAACTTTGAGAAGTTTATAATAATGTTAATGTTATGCTCACACATATTTCAAACATAAGTTAAACATTAAGTTGTGTATGCATTTTTGATAATATTTTATTTTGTACTCTAATAAAAATCCGGGCAAAAAAAACCGAATGATTTTCACGACAAAATCTTTCCATCGATTTACAATTTAACTAACTTTCGCCCGCGATTCCGTCTGCGTGGAAATAAATTAATCATAATCGAGTAGCCTATGTGTTCTTCCACACTATCCTATACATCTATGTCAAATTTCATTGAGATCCGTTTTGTCGTTTAGGCTACAAACATCAATCCATCCATCTAAACTTTCGCATTCATAATATTAGTAAGATAGGCATATACAAAAATATGTCTTACGCGTTAGTATAGCAAAACATATATGCGTCCATACTTAATTAATCATGTCTTTAATATTATTTTATAAATAATTATAATAACAAATGAACGCACGAGTAATTCTTTACCATAATTGTAATTAATTAGGGTGCTATATAACTGTAGGTTAGTGGGTTAACCGAACTTATTGTGAGTAACTTAGAAACTTAATTAACACGTGGGAATGTTCTAAACGATGACAAGGTTGAGCGGCATAATTATATGAATAGGGTTTCATTGTGTGTTCATATCGTCTGCTTGTGGTTGGCTCCTTTGTTACCATTATACGTTTTATGTAGGTGAATATTTTACTAGCTTTCGCCCGCGACTCCATCCGCGAGAAATTAAAAAATAATATAAAACATAGCCTATGTTACTCAATGACAACGTAGCTTTTCAATAGTGAAAGAGTTTTAGAAATCGGCTCAGTAGTTTTTGAGTTATATCATTACAAACAAACAAAGTTTTCCTCTTTATAATATTAGTATAGATATATCCTTAGGTAACTTTCTATAGTACAAAATATAATAATTTGAACAGAGATAGAACCACTTTAACATCTTCACACGAATGGGCTCGTTGTTATAATACCATGGCAAAACAGAAGACAGTCGTGAAGTGGTCGCAATTCATCGCTTAGTCTTGTGAATGTACATACATACGTGGCCGACGCCTAGTTTTTGTCCTTTTAATAATATCTAAGACTATTTTATCTGTTACTAGCTACATGTTCTGCTGCATATCCCCGTAGAGGCAGTCAAACCTAGCTTAAGTTAGGAAAAACTCGCTAGGCTTTACTCAACAACATTGGTCTAGTGCGGATTGAAAAAAATATTACAATCGTGACGTGCAGGTTCCGTTGAAATCCGACACGTTGAGAGCCTCTGTCACAGTTCCTTGAATTGTAGACAAATCACTTGATAACATTTTAATAAAAAAATCAATTCGACCCAAAACGATAAAGTGTTACAAAATATACGCATTGCGTGTAAAAGCTTTGCAATATATTTTTTTGTTTCCAAATTGAATTTCATATTAAGATACAATTTAGCCGATGGAAGCATATCAAAGTGGAGTTACAAATTATTTATGAATATGGATATCTCCGATACGTAACAGATTTACGTACGTCGGCGTTCACGTAAATGAAAAGGGTTTGAAATAGGAGAGTAACATAAATAAAATCGCAAACGGAAGCACTTCCCTTTTTATTTATTAAATTGCTTACATTTTTTTCTGAGAAAAAAGTTATTTTCTTTACGTTTTTATACCGTGTTATTAAAATTAAAAAGGCTCAAATACAATTTATTGAATGGAACAAACTTTTTTTTATAATATAAGGTAGCAAACGAGCAAGCAGCCACCTGAATCCGAAATGGAAACCGACCGCTGCCCGTAGGTAGACATCTGTAATTGCAGATGCGTTGCCTACTCTTAATTGATGGAGGAGAAGAACATAAAGAGGATATATCCCCTTCCAATGCGTCTCCTCCACCAAAGAGTGGAAAGGGACTAAATTTAGGCTTCCGGCTCCACACTCATCAAATGAAACGCGGAATTGCTTCCACTTCACGCCTGCCTTCTGTGTGGTCGTGGTATTGGACCAGGCGATCCGGCCTATTCGTGCGAAGATGTTAAAGCGGGCTCTACCACTGTTAAAGTCGCTAACACATTCCTTCTAATTGACGATTTGTGTCTTTAATGAGTTTTATTACCACACTGAATATCAAAAGTAATCGTTAATCCGTTCTTAAGTGTTGATTGCTTACAGACTTACTCTGAGTGATACGGTTGATAGTATTAGAGATGAAACCCAGAGAGCGTAGCAAATTATGTTTGTCAGGAATATTATTTGCATCAATTCCAAAACTATATCAAACTTAACAAGATCAAATATCAACCTATACATAAATTTAATGCATGTTCTATCTTGAATAGTTCATGTTTACTATGTCAACTTGGAAATACTTGTATAATAGGCAAACATTATAAACATACAGAAACAGCCTCGAATAACTTTTTCCTAAATAAATATGCACGAGAATAACTATTTTCTCGATAATTATTCGAAAGAATAACTTTTAAAACAGATTTAAAATGAGTTCAACAGTTATTTAGTTACTGTAAGGAATATATAAATATTTTCTCACATTAAAATGATTTTTTAAAAAGAAAATATTGTTTTAGATTGAATTTATTAACTTTGCAATAATAATTATTGTAGTCTTTATCGCTAAGTATTATTATAAAAGTTTTATGATTGTTTTGAAACTATAAAGTAAGTGGAACGCTCTAGAACTTAAACACAGTGTTACTTAAAACTTTAACATTGGTAGCGCCGGTGCTGTCTCTGCTACTGTCGAAGTTTTATAATAGAAGTTAGTACAATATTTGTTTATAAGATCTATATTACGTAGTATTTACGAGTGTTTCTTAACTGCACTCAGAGATGTTAAATATAACGGTGTTCTAGTGTTTTTTTTTATAATATAAGGTGGCAAACGAGCAAGTGGCCACTTGAGTTCACCGAAATGGAAAGTGACCGCTGCCCATAAACATCTATAATTGCAGATGCGTTGCCTACTCTTAGTTGACGGAGGTGAAGACGCACATAAAGAGGACATTTCCCCTTCCTCCACCGTCAAATCCACTTTTTCTTCCCATTCTTCTATTAATTGTTTCTTAACTGCACTAAGAGATGTTAAATATAACGGTATTCCTTAGTCTACTGTTATTATGCTTATAGTACATAATCTATACTATTATAATGAAGCGTAAACACACACTTCTTTGTTGCCTAAGATGTCAGCAATTACAGCATATTTTTGTATAAATCCTTCTTTAACAAAAAGCCCTATACTTACGTCACGCTTAAGGATATATATTTTCACGCCAATAAACTTAGGGGGTAAATATTTTGGATAAAAACCCTGATGTGGGGAAGGGGCCATAAACTACAAGCTGCCAACTTCAACGAAGCAAGGTTGTCATTTATGCATTTGAATTTTGAAATTAAAAGAAACTGAATGTAATTTCATGCGGATGAAGCCGCACGGGAACAGCTAGTTAACCATGAACTGTTTTTATAATATTTACGCCTGAATACTGAAACTAAATTCAAACCTTACTATTATTATGAATGCAAAAATTTAGATTGGATGGATTGATGTTTGTTAGAGTTGTTTAGCTTAAGCTGTTTGACGGATGCCAATGACTTTTGACATAGAAGTAGAGAGTATTGAAGAACGCATAAGCTACTTTCTTATACGTTTTTCCAATTCCGTGCAGACGGAGTCGCGGACTAAAACTAGTATTATGTAACATAGTTTTAAATGACAAGGTTAACTCCAAATTCCATAATATAACGCTTACGAATGCAAAGAACTTTTTTGTGCTTAATACTTACGATCATTAGTTATGTTTAAGATATTAAGTTAAGCAATTCGTAAGTAACATTACGTTAAATTCTAATATAATCTGAGCCACGTCTCCTGTTGGAATTATTACGTGGCACGTGACATGCATGACAATCAGAAGATTAACTAAAGATCGCGCACAGATGACGACTTACGTCGCTTCATAACTTTGAACTACATACCGTTTTAGAAATAACGACCCGGCTTCGAGAGTCCAATACTGATACGTAAATGTGTTTATTTTCATCACAATAACCTCTAAAATTATCAGTATTGCTCTACTATATTATAAAAGCATTTTACATATAGTCTTACCTGTTGAATTATTCTACTTCTAGCTTTCGCTCGTGACTACGGCTGCATGGAATTAAAAAAAAACAAAAAGAAAACAAAAGAGGGTAGTCTATATGTTCTTCCAGACTATCCTCTACATCTATATCGAATTTCATCGACGTCCATTCAGCTGTTTAGCCGTTTAGCCTACAAACTCTAACATCCATCCATCCGTCTAAACTTTCGCTTTCATACTCAGTGATAACATAGTTTTTTAATGGTGCAAGAATTTTTAAAAAAGGTTCAGTAGTTTTGGAGTTATTTCAATACATACAAAAATACAAAGCTCTCTTTATATTAGTATAGATATAGATTTCTTGATTTTTAGAGTATTTTTCTTTTATAAAATCAATAACAATTATGATAAAACAAACAAGAAATAGGATAAGTAGAGAAAAATCGTAAAGAAATTTAAATAACGTGCAAAGCAAGCAAACTATTACCGAACAAGTATTAATTACTGTAATTTAATATCTTCGTTAAGGCGGACACTTAAAAACTTTACAGCTTTATGGAAAGCATAAATCTAAAAACTTACAACTTGAATTGCTTAATTATGCCTCAGCATGCCATTAAGTCTGTCTTATGACTCAACTACGCGAGGAATCTCAGAAATTTGCATAGGAAAATTTTAATTTCGCCCGACGCAAATACATGTGTAGATGAAATAAAATATTCTATAGCTACTCGTCTGTATTTGTTATAATGCCTACGTCACTGAACTCAAAGTCTAATAAACATTATTGAATAATTCTTAGAATGTGTTCGATTTATTTCTCAATTTGTTGCTCGCGATTTCGTCCTCGTGGAATGAAAAAAAGTAATAAAAATAGCCTAAGTTACTCAGTGGTTACATAGCTTTTTAATGGTGCAAGAATTTTTGAAATCGGCCCAGTAGTTTTTGAGTTACTTTTAATAGTACAAATACCTCGAAAACTACTGAGCCGATGTCTGTACACGTATCTATATACGAAATTCTTAAAATAAATCTTTCCTCTTTACATTTTTAGTACAGATTTATTTCAGTATTTTTAGAGATAGATTGCGTGAAAGGTGACATGATCAAGGAGTGATGAATGAGATGACGGATGATAGAGTTATTTGGAGGACGAAAACCCAATGCGCTGGTCCTATTGTAGTAGGATTAGGTAAGGAAAATGATTTATTTTATTATCTTATTTTAGTTACAGATTACGAACAACAAGAGTGTTTAAAGGTTGTACACGTTTGCATCGGTTCCGCGCGTGCTTAGCGCTGTATTGTATGCCTTAACAAAAGCGGAATTTGCATTTTATTTCATGAACAATGGAACATTTTCACGATTCGTTTCTTTCTGGAAATTTAAAGTAAGTAGATAGGGGAATCTCTTTTTAAAAGTTTGCAAACATTTCGCTTCCGCTGGCTGCGCGACTTTTATCCCCAGTCCGGATTATTGTTTCCTGAACCGCTTTCGAGCTCGACTGCATTATTTTGAATATTATTCAACTTCTACATTTTGTACTATTTAACGACGAACTACGATATAACTATTACTCGGATATCTGTACTAATATTATAAAGGGGAAAAGTTTGAGTTTTTTGTATGTATTGAAATAACTCAAAAACTACTAGGGCGATGTCAAAATTTCATCATTAAAAAGCTACGTTATCAGTTACTAACGTAAGCTATGTTTTTTCTATGTTTTAAATTTCACGCGGACGAAATCGCGAGTTACAGTTACTAAAGTATAATGTATCTTTTTTGTATAAAGTGTCAAACGAGCAAACGGCCACCGGAATTCCGTGATCGCTGCCCGTAGACATGCATTTGCAGATGCGTTGGATACCTTTAATTAACAGAGAAAGGGACGCATAAAAATTTATTTTCCCTAATTATGCGTCCCATACATTGCCAAACACTCTTCCCTTTCCAAACCTTACCTTGTACCAAAACGGTGGAAAGGGGAGATAAGTTAAATAACGCCTCCAGCACTGTCCTAAGATAACGCAAAATTAGTTTCACTTTACGCCTCTCTTCTGTGTTTATTAAAATAGTTTTATTATTTTTAAAAAATGTCTATATCATTAAAAATGTATAGATTATTACATTAGATACGTTACTGAATAATCAAATATTTATTCAAGAAACAAATCTCTATTTGCGCTATTAAATTACGTCATTTATTTTGTATTTGGTATAAGTAAAGAATTCGTAGAAAGCAACGAAATGTTTTAATAATTTATTTATACGAGAAAACGTTACTTCACTTTTTCACGTGACCCCTTTTTAGGAAAGATGTTTGCGAAACGGAGACATTGTTGAGACTACTCTGAAAAAGTGACCGACATTTTTTCCTCTCAGAATAAACAAAGAATCAACATTTATATAAAAATAATCGAATGCTCTTAAGATTTCAGTATTGTATAACATTACATCTACACTAATATTATAAAGAGAGAATTGTTTTTATAGATTTTTGTATGTATTGACTTAACTCAAAAACTACTGGGTCGATTTCAAAAATTCTTTCAGCATTAAAAAGCTACATTATCAGTGAGTAACATAGGTTATGTATTTTACGATTTTGAATTCCACGCGTGCGAAGTCGCGAGCAACAGCTAGTTAACACACTTCTTTGTTGCCTAAGATGTCAGCTATTACAGCATATTTTTGAATAATTATTTTCTTAATAAAAAGCCCTACACTTTCGTCGCGCTTTAGGCTATATATTTTCACGGCATTAAACTTAGGGGGTAAATATTTTGGATAAAAAGCCCTAATGTGGGAAAGAGACCATAAGTTGCTGCCACATCAAGGAAGCAAGATTGTTAAGGTTTGTCATGTCATGTCATTTTGACATTGGCAATTGAAAATTTGACAAATGGTGTCAAGAAAATAAAATTTTCATAATTTCATGCGGATGAAGCCGCACGGGAACAGCTAGTCTAGAATAACATTACGTCTTCACTGTTTCTATTATTATTTAAAACTATCAGTTAAAGTTTGATAAAACAATTTACATAACATTACATTGCTATAACTTAGAGAAAATAAAAAGCCTAAGAAAATCCCATTTCCCTAAACGGTCTATAAATTACAAAACCTACAATACGAACTTCAAAGAAAAACCGATATAAGCGAGGTGCGAACGCGTGAGATAAAAGGAAATGTTAACTTAAGAAAATATTTACTAAAGGCTTCATTTCCTTTTGTGACGCTTTGCCTGTATTAAAATAAAAGCCTATATATTTCTTTTACCCGTTTTGAACTGTTTTATTACGAAGAATTCATACTAAGGTATTGATTTTTTAATAAAGAATGCAAGATTTTCACCAAATTCATGTCGAACTAGCTGTTGCCCGCGACTTCGTATACGCAATATTAAGAAAATAAAAATGTAACCTATGATATGCCCGTATACGTCTGCAAGTTACCCTGCAGTGAAAGTTCGGTCGAAATCGGATCAGCCGTTTCGGATATTACCCGGAACAACCGCAGCTTGCAGGCAGACAGTCAGACCGACAGACAAAAAAATGCGATTTTCGTTATCAGCCTAATTTTAGTCCCTTTCCCTTTCCACCCTTTTCTTAGGAGGAAAGGATGGGAATAAAAAGTGGATTTGACGGTGGAGGAGACGCATAGGAAGGGGAAATGTCCTCTTTATGTGCGTCTCCTCCGTCAATTAAGGGTAGGCAACGCATCTGCAATTACGGATGTTTGTAGACAGCGGTCGCTTTCCATGTCAGTGGATTCTGGTGGCCGCTTGCCCGTTTGCCACCTTATTATTAAAAATATCAGCAATGCAAATACATCATCTTTCCGAAATCTGAAAATTGAAAAACACTTCAATTTTATTATATGAACAGAATAGATATAGAATTTAACTCTGTTATTTAAATTTCTTAATCTTCGACAATATAATGTATAACTTTTATTGGGATTTAATCGGTTTTAGATTTGCTATTTTTTGTGTTAATCTTGTTATTACAGTGTTAATTATGTTATTAACAAATCAGTTCTCATTTGGTAATAATATACACAACGAAGTCTTT
>NW_013525024.1:2997341-3008057 GCF_000836215.1 Papilio polytes | reverse complement strand
CAATCCATGGCAATCTTGTTTCCTTGATGTTGGCAGCAACTTATGGTCTCTTTCCCACATTGGTGTTTTTATCCAATTTATTTACCCACTACATTTAATAGCGTGACGTAAGTGTAGGCCTTTTTATTGAAAAAAGAATTATCCAAAAATATGCTGTAATTGCTGACATCTTAGGCAACAAAGAAGTGTGTGTTTACGCTTTATTATAATAGTATAGATATAGATTAGCATAATTAAGGTCCATAGTGACGGATTAACGTCTCTGAGTAAGAATTGAAGTTATATGTTGTGTTTCCTACATCGTGTAGAGTATCATATAAATCGTAATAAAGCAGGTAAGATAAAGCCCGCGGTGTGTTCCAGAGTGAAATTTATCCGGCGTAACCGTGTCCAGAGACATAAATTAATCTTACGGATTTACGAGGAAAGGAAAAGGCGAATTTATGTTACACTAAGTTGTACCTTATCTATGATTATGAGATAAACTTTAACAGATGTGATTCAAGTATGTCGCGTACAACTCATAACTTTCTGTCATATCCGTACACTTCCCGTTAATTTAGAATACATCCTCTGACCTTATACGTTTATTGTATAGTTTTTTAAACGCGAAAGAATTTATGAATTGGATTCAGTCCCTAATACCTATCGTAGTCAATGAAAACAAACTTTTTTAGAGTAGTGGAAACACCAAGATGAGCAACGACGCCCATGGACATCTGCAACACCTGACACAGATGGGTTTCTGGCCTTTGGGTAATGGTTGTGCGATTGTCGATTGTTTCGCAGCCCATTCAATTGTTTAGTTGCACCACTAAAAATCGAGTAGTGTGCGCACCTCCATATCAGCTCATAGACATCAAAGCGCGACTAAATAGTTGTGCGATAGTTTAGTCAAAGGTATACGCGCTCTCATTAGTATAGATACTGGTTCTTTTTTATGTATATATTATGAGGTGGCAAACAAGCAAGAGGCCACCTGAAACCGCCGAAATGACGAAGCGACCATTGTCCATAGACATCAGCAATTGCAGATGCGTTGCCTACCCCTAAACGACGGAGGAAGAGACGCACATAAAAAGGATATTTCTACTTCTCCACTATCAAATCCACTTTTCCTTCCCATCCTTTCCTCTGAAGAAAATCGTGCGAAGGGAAAGGGATTATAATTAGGCCTAAAGAGATTTTTGAAGAGCGTCATTTGTCTGATTCGACTACTTGATGTTCTTGTTATCAATAAAAATGTATAAATCTGGTTAAGATTATCAAATGGCCAGTAGTAACCTATCTTGCATGAATATTGTATTATTTTCTTGTTTGTGTAAAATAGAGCTTATTATTTTTTTAACTCTCCTTTCCTCCATTTACCTTTAAAAACGTTAAAACGAAGCAAAGTTTTTTGTTGGAAATAATTAGTTCGAGTCGAGAGAGAATCTATTCATATTTAAAAAACTTTCAGCCTTTTCTTCCCCGTGAATTCGCACTCTTTAACTTCATGCAGAAACTCAGCTTCAAGAATTCAATTGCGATTCAGTTTTCCACTTTCTTTAATCAAACTGTTTGCCACGAATACTATGAGGAGAATAGAAGGTACTTATATTTACTTATATAATTATATTTAGTACAACCTACTTTCGTGGTGGTGATGTCTCCACTAACTTTGTATAAGTATTTACCTCAGTTAGAGTTAAGTAAGCAATTGGCCGCTAAATTTAGATTTAATCCGAGAAAGTCTAGACTTAGCTACTGTTTAACGTGATATGACACTGTGCTGCAATATTTACTGTCATTTTAAAAGTCATTGAGTCATCTGGTAAGTTTATTTTCATGCATTTAAAACAATGGCTTTGAAAATGTTAAAATAATTTCTACGAAAATAATATAAGAGTCGAAGACATGAGATAAAAGAGTTTTAGTTGTCCGACCGCAAACTAAATTACCTCACCTGAGAGCACGTCGGGCGCCTTTCAATCGAACTTTTGTAACAACGTTTCACAAACTTTGAGATCTTTGTAACGAATTCACTTATAATAGTGTTATAAGTGTAAATATTTCCCATGTTAAATTAAGATTTAACTTAATTTGAAGAAATTAAACTTAAAAAAGGGCAAACGCAATTAAAGTGACAAATGAAATAAAGAAAAAAGTTCTTACACTGAGTTCAGAGGGCATAGGAACGAAGAACGCAGAGACTTGACAAGGTCAACTTCGACTCGCAGCGTTACTCCAGTTATAAAGTAAGAAATGAAAGTGAAGAGGTTAGAGTGAAGAGGCTGATGTAACGATGATGAAAATCAAAACATAAAACGATGAACAAATGGAATAGATGATTGCATGTGATGATAAGAACTATAATTATGGTAATACTGAAATTAATATTGGAACAAGCCGCGAAATAAATCGTGACTGTGACAAATGACGTCAGAAATCACCTGATTATAGACAAGATATAAATAATTACATAAATGTTCATGTTTGTTTCGTAGTTATGTATGCTACTAAGTAATTCGGTTCTATAGTAAATCCTTTAGCGTTGCCTTTTGAATAATCCAGCGAGACGTGACGGTATATGATATCAGAGGATTATACAATAACCATGTCTCAACTGATGTTTGCATCTATCAGATTAAGTGGTTCTTAATACTATATTTACCTACACATTCATAATCTATATAAGGAAACCAGCGAGCAAAATTCAAAGACTGTGCAACTGCCAAAAATAATACTAGAATTCTTCAATTTTTTTATATTACTGATTAGGCCAGTCTTTGTAATAACTGCGACTTATCGTTGTCTACCTATAAGACGGACTGCAACATTCAGAGTCTTTCGAGTGTGGAGGACTATCCATTATAATTTTTTTATCATTACCTAAAACACAGAATTCCTCCACTTTATTCTGGTGATATAAAAATTTTACCATAGCTGTATCACACAAACGGAGTATGGCATCATGAAATTACTGAAGCTTTTGAGAAATAATCACTTAATGCAATCACCTGATGTGTTTGAAGAGGCAAGAACAGATTGGAGTGGTTTACAAATACTTTATCGGAAGTTCAATTTTTCAACAACCTTTGAAGTTATTAACAAAATATTGAAGATTTTTTAATATACTGACCTGACTATTTTTCACTTATAACTTCTAGACTATATTATATGATTCTTTAACGTATAATTGATATGAAAATAATTATTAAAACAAATGTTAAATTGTAACTTTATTTACGAAGTAGAGACGGATTGCTAGTATCTAAGATTATAAATTCATTAGGGGGAACGCAAAGACCTTTGTTTTTTTCTCCGCGAAATCTTTAGGTCTGTTGAAAACAAACGGTTCACGATAAGACTTTATTTCTGTTCAGACGATAAATTACTGTTTGCCGGCACAATTTAACAAGTTTTTGTTGCCGGCTCGCAACATTATCTAAAGCGTATTTTTAATTGTCAAGAACGAGTTTAGGTTCGAGATAAAGTTTTTCTTTTTCCGGCAATAACAATAAAAGTAAAAGTTTTTAACGTTTCTTGCAACTTGTTATTCATGTCATTTGTTTTAGTATAACAATATGGAAATCCTTACTTTAATAAAGCAGCCTAACTTTAATCGACAGAGAAAGAGACGCCTAGAAAGATATTAGTAATTTATGCTTTTAACATTTATTTAGAGGACTAAACCTTTTCCAGAACATGGCGCATTTGCTTCTGCGTGGAATTAAAATAAACAAAAGTAAGTAGCCTGTGTGTTGTTCCAGACCATCCACTTATCTACGCCAAATTTTATCAAGATCCGTTTAGCAGTTTCCCCAAAAACTCTAACAAACATCCATCCATCTAATCTTTTGCATTTATAATTTTAGTAAGAAGTAAGATGTGAAATTGATTATAAAAAAGATCCGACGTATTTTGAAATAACTATTGGAGTTATAAGAAAAGTCCTTAAGGAAGAATTTCTGTTGGAGTGCTCTTTAGATAGAAACGGGCATCATACGATCTATTATTACAGTTGGTTTGGGGCCAACTTTCTATTTGTGAGAACGCTTCGAACCTGTTAAGGTGAGATAATATTATAATACTCAAGTGTTCACTTATCGACTCCAATACTTGACTTTTAGGTTAGAATACTGTTATAACAGTAATGGAGAATCATATTCTGTTATAATGTTTCTTTTGGTTACGACATCACATGAGAAAGAATTGATCTATTAAAAATCTCAACATTTAAGGGAAAACGGAACCCCCCGCAGAGTCGGGTATCCCCGTCGTCTCTGTGTCAACCTCCCATAGGCATGGAATATCTGATTGCGTTATTGGGTTGTCGTCTAATCGCCTCACTCAACTACCTTTTCCCCATCTATTCAACCCCTACTCATTTAAAAAATTATATTCTTTCTTCTTTTGACACTTAATAGTGAGATGGTATTTTCGTTTCTTGTTTTCTTCTTATAATTCAGTGGTCCTTCGAGCCGGATCATTGAAAATGAACCAAATATATCGTGGATTAAAGTTGAAACATCTGCAGAACGCTAACCGTATCGAGCCTGTCTTCGCAGGATTTAATTAACGCTAGACTTTCAACGCCATTTATCTTTGTTTATTTTCTTATTTTATTGTATCGCTGATCCACGTTAACATTTCGAAATGTCTAATTGAAATAAATTCTTTCTATTGTTACAAATTAAATTCTGATACGTTTTTATTTTCTGGATTAAGGTCAGAAGGATCAAGGTGGCGTTTCCACTATACGAAAATTGTATATGTTAATTTTGTCTTCCTGTTTAAATTAATTTAACTATGTTGATGAAGTAAGAACATAATAAGATGATATTATTTGTTTTCCTCTCTTTGTTATCTTTTTAACCTTTACTTCGTGGAATTATATTACAAGAACAAGCTGATAACCTTTTTAAAGAACTTAAAAACCAGTAATGCTCTAGTAACAACAATGTGACTTTCCTTAACCACAGAAACAATAATCCAAAGACGTATGGTTATCTCCGGAGAGAATTAGTTGGGGAGAGTGAGTGAGAGAGAGAGAGAGAGAGAGAGGGACATTTTGTTGTAATGTCTCCTTACATTCGCATATTTAAATCGATATTCTGTTAGGCGATGAACATCGCATAGTCATACAAGATATACTCGTATCAAGGAGAGATCGTACGTACTGACGTTTCTGAGTGATAAATGAATCTACTGAACTGCAGTGCAGTATTTCGCACACATGGTAATGTAAGGTTATTACAGCATGAAATGAAATATATACATAGTGAAATATTTTAAGA
Source organism: Papilio polytes (assembly GCF_000836215.1). Lineage (NCBI taxonomy): Eukaryota > Metazoa > Arthropoda > Insecta > Lepidoptera > Papilionidae > Papilio > Papilio polytes. The sequence goes on along the minus strand of NW_013525024.1, from coordinate 3,002,778 downwards.
AAGATTTAATCTTAGAAAACTGATAATTCACGTCTAATAGTAACAAATTCAGATTTTTTTTGTTATTCAGTGTTTTGTAGTATTCATGTTTATTTAAGTACAAAGATTCTAATTGACATTTCAATAATTTCTTATGACAAAGATTCGCCGAAATTGTATACAAAAATCAATAAACAATGACCAATAAACATTTCAAATAGTAGGTAACCTTACATATTTTGGAGCAATTGGACAATACCAGTGGTCCTGATATTCCATCAAATTGATCTTGATGTTCCTTTGTTTCTGTGATGAGGGTTCAAATATGCATCCATATCCAGGAACCCTCTTCTATTGCATTGTACGTTGACCAACAAGGAGAGTTTTTGTGAGTCAAATACAGGATTATTTCGAAATTTTCCTTCCCAATACAAGTTACAAACTGTATTCTAAGTTGTATAGAATCTTTTCAAACATTCGATGTAATTAACGTAAAAAAAAATTAAACCATTATACAACATTTATGACTGGAATCGCAGTCGCTAGCTTCTCTATAAATCAGTTTAGGGTTACAGAATTCCGTAGCTGGTAAACAAACGCCTCCATGCCGAGAACATCTCGTATCTTTTACTGACACTGCAAAAAAAAGAAAAAAATAATAAATGAGCAAATGGCCAGTGACAGTAGTACCTTATCTTACTAATCTAGTAGGTACTCTAGGATTCTATTAGTGAAATTATATCTATTAGTTTGCAGTAGTTTTAAAACTATGGTTCCTTCTACACCAAAAAAATTAAATTTTACAACTCTCTGCGTTTCATATTATAGACTGACATACATATCAAATTATTTTAAAGAACAATACAATGAGTCTATCAATTAGAGTGGAAGCACACCTTTGACTAAACTATAGCACAACTGTTGTGCTATTGTCGATTGTTTCGCGGCCAAATCAACTGCTTAGTTGCAACTAACAATCGAGTAGTGTGCGCACCTTAATATAAGCTTATAGAAATCAAAGCTAGACTAAACAGTTGTGCGATAGTTCAGTTTCATGTGTGTACATGCTCTGGGTGTGATTCGAAAAAGAATTTTATTATTACTTACATCCATAGCAGCATTCAATTCCTTGATTTCTTTGTTTCGGACATAATCCCGATTCGTCAGTTAGTTTCCCTTGGGGACAATCTTCGGCTATAGTACAAATACCACCCTTCGAACTGCACGGAGATTCTTGCATTATATTGTCGATAACACGGACTGAAATGTAAACATGTGTTTTGTTATTAATTTTTGGTTTCTATGAAACTAAACAAATGTATAAGTTAAATAGTAAACATGAACCATGAATCACTATTAGACTCTAGCTTCGTCCACGTGGGATTAAAAAAAAACAAAAATGAGTAGCCTATGCGTTCTTCCAGACTATCCTCTACATCTGTACCAAATTTCATCGCAATCCGTTCAGCCATTTAGGCTAAAAACTCTAACAAACATCCATCCATATAAACATTCGCATTTATATTATTAGTATGATATGATTAACCTTTACTTCGAAACATGCGCATTACAGCCTTGGTACTTTCCCGGTACTTAGTATAATCAGTGCTTTATTTTTGATTAATGACGTCACAGTCAATCCAATATTAAATACAAAGTCTTGAAAATAACAAAGTGGAGACATATTAGGACGTGGTTAGATTAATAATTAGGCCTTATCTGTTGGCCTTATTAAGATCGCAAGCCAAATGTAGGCAGTGTTTTGTTACAATAGAATATTAATTAACCAAATTATTACGTCATCTATCGTCACTCATTTGTTTCGAAACAATGGATTATAAAAAGTAAACAGATGTGCCAAGTTACAAATCTATACTAATATTACAAAAAGAAAAAAAAACTTTTATCTTTGCATGTATTGAAATAACTTAATATTACTGGGCCGATTTCAAAAAATCGTTAACAATTAGAAAGGAAAATTGTCTCTGAGTAACATAGGCTATATCTTTTTTTTTTAATTTCACAGAGTATATTTATACATTGCGATATTTTGAAATAGCTTTTAGTCAAACATTCAAACATTACTCCGCTTCAAATACGAGTAACATTTAGCTAAATCTAAACAATAGAACAGTAGCTTTAATAAGATCTCGTAGTTTAAAATATTTACATTAATATCATAAACAAAATTACACGTCCTTCGCTTTTGTGTTAATATTTATCTCAGCACCAGCTCAATTTACGTCCCCACTGAGAAGCTCGGAGCCTACCCTAATTAAAGGGTGACTATGACATAGTCAACCACGCTGGCCCATTGCGGGTTGGTTGACTTCACACATTTCTTTGAATTTCTTCGCCGACATGTGCAGGTTGCATCACGATGTTTTCCTTCACCGTAAGAAAGTCGGGTAAATTATGTACATATGAAAATTCGATAAATCGAAAATCACATTGGTACGGCGGGATTCGAACCCAAGACCTGTAGATTACAAGTCAAGTGTTTAAACCACTAAGCCACCGATAACTACATAAATTACCTTTAAATGAACCATAAACAAATTAATTAAGACTACTTATTATAAGTTAATTAGTATATATTTATTGATATTACAATAATCTTACTAATATTATAAACGAGCTGTTACCCGCGACTTCGTCCGCGTGGTATTAGAAAACATACGAACTATATAAATGACAAAAAGCTACGTATCCCTCGGGAACCGGACATTTCTCGGGCTTGAATCTTATCCCATGTGTACTCTAGACTTTGTTTTATATCTGAGCCAAATTTCAATAAGATATGTTGTACCCTTGCAGAATGATCGAGTAAATATTAAAAAACTAAATTAATGAATCCCACAGGAACCGTAACTATTCTCGGGATAAAAAATAGCCTATGTATTCTTCCAGACTATGCTTTAAACCTGTACCAAATTTCATGGAGATCCGTTCAGTCGTTTAGACTACAAACGCTAACAAACATCCATCTAAACTTTAAAGTATAGATGGATGTGTGTAGAGTTTGTAGCCTAAACTGCGAACGGATCTCGATGAAATTTGGCATAGATGTGGATGACAGACTGGAAGAACACACAGGCATACTTTTTAATTTCACTCAAAAAAACTGGCAGTTAGAAGCTATTAGATTCTATAACTTTATGCTAGAAGTAAATACTTACGATCTTTGTTACAGTGAGCAGTAACTATTACAAAAGACACAAGAAATATTGATGTATTCATATTGTATCACGTGCACTCAGTTGAACCTCACCACAATGACTGTGAACTGCGATACCTTGTTTTGCTTCGATATATAAACAGCACTTTATGACGGGAAAGACGATACGAGGACAGTTATTAAAAGATTAAGGATAATAGTCGAGGTCTGAACTCATGGTAAGAAATTGTTTCCATATTTTGATGTAAAATCAAAATCGTTTTAAAAGAAACAGATTAAGCCTCATATCTTACTAATATTATAAATGCGAAAGTTTAGATGGATCTTTGTTAGAGTATTGTCTAAACAGCTAACCGGATCTCGATTGAATTTGGCATACGTAGATAGTCTAGAAGAACTAATAGGCTACTCATCTTTGAATCTATATAATTCCACGCAGACGGAGTCGCGGGCGAAAGCTAATAAGATTTATAATCAGAACGATGTTGAAGATGACTAATATTTATGTTAAATATACGAAGATTTGACCTTCAGATATAAATAAGTAAGTCACTGTACACAAAGAGAAAGTTTAAAAAATCAGAATGATAATGAATTTATAACTACCAACTTTATTTTAGAAAATATTGGAAAACTAAGGCTCGCCTCACACGTACGACTTAAACCAGCAAGCATTGTCCCCGCTAATAAAATTATATTAGTCGGTCATTTGTACTTTAACTGCATCTGGCTGCTGTCTCTATAGAGCGACCTTAATAATAACAACACCTGCAACACCGTACCAATAAAATGGAATTCAATAATATAATTTCGCACTAAGATTATTAGAATATTGATTTATAGCACGTGAAGAACGTAAAAACGATTTCACAATGGATGCAGAGTTTATTTCTTGTTAAATTTGATTTCGTGCTAAAGTTATTGCCTTAACTGGTTCATATTAAAATTAGTTTCGCCTTCGGTTCGCTCCAGCGATAGTGTACAAGGGGTTTTAATACATTTTCTTTGCTTCTCCGTTCATTAGTCGTAACAAATTTGTTTTATAGCATTCTTTATCATTTGTTTTGTTAATGATACGCTCTAATTTCGTAGCCTTTTATCATTCTTTCAATGGAATTGGAAGTACTTGAGACAGTTTTATTTTTCCCTGCATTACTAATTTGAGGTTTTTAAAAAGACATGTTGTTTAATTGTGTTTGTTACTTTTCTTAAGTGCCTCAAGGTTAAATCAAGGACAAATGCTTTAAAAAGATTATTTGTTATAATGTATTTGTCACTTTTAGTTAACCTTTACCAAGTTTAGGGCATTTTCATGTCAGTATTTCATAAAATTGATATTGTTTTAGCAACTACCTAATCTAACAAATTATTTGATCTACTAACTTATTGACTATTTTCTTAGTTTTTTATAGTCAATATCGGTCACTAGATGGCACTAAATATCAAATGCTGCTCATTTTTAGCGCCATCTGTTGACCGAAATTGACTGACCATGCTACGTTTAATAAAACCTATTATTTATTTTTTAGTATATTTAAACACACTACACGTAATTTATAATGTACGAGTAAAAAATAATATTATTCCAGTGACGTCACAGAGGACATCAAAAACACATTAGCGCGATGCAAGTGTTTTGTTTTATAATACAAGTCGGTGTTGTTTTATATCCTTGGCTTATATTATAATAAAAAAAATATTAAAACCAGAATAATATTCATACTTTTCTTCTCAATGTGTATTTATTTGGACAACTAAGACTATGTTAACATTGGACATATAGACTAACACCAAAAGCGGTAGACAGAGGTCATGAATAGTCGCTACGATCTGGCAAAATTTGTGCCTTTATATTTAAGATAAAAGCATACGTAAGTTGATTTTAAGCAATAGTTACTTTGCTATAAAATCACTTGTTTTTAATCGACTTCCAAAAAGTGCTTCTCTATTTTATTTGTATTTTTTCTTTCTTTAATTTGATGTGGAATAGCTGGTTGTCATTTGGCCTGTATCATCTCAATTTTTTTTAATTCGCTTCATGTTTTTTTAATTCCGTAATACCACGCATATACTATTTCATTAAAATGTAAACGTTTCATCTGGTAGTTTACCTTGTACTGTATCTTACATGCATACCTGTTCAATTAAACACCCGCATACCGAGCACCGAGCGTCTCCAAAACACTTTGTTAAGTTTGGACGAGATCCAGTTTCCAATTTGTGCAATACAAAACAATGAAAGCACTATAGTGTGTTTAGTAAGACTAACCAATAAATTAA
>NW_013525024.1:2971697-2996282 GCF_000836215.1 Papilio polytes | reverse complement strand
CCACCTTGTAACATGAAAAAAGAGAATTGGCATAACTCTTCCATATGTCCATATCCGTAATATTTGAATTCAGTTACTTACTGATATCGACTTTCACACAATCAATTGTACTTCCACAAAAGTTTAACATCATTAAACACGTTGTAAGGGTGAATATAAGATATTTGAAACGCGAAGTGTATCGACAAGGTTGGTCAAGGTCGTCCCACGGATTTATACCATTCTTACTAAAAAATATTAAAGAAAGGAGACATTAAAAACACCCGAAACCTGCATGTAGAACCAAACGGAGGTCCGTGATCTCTACCTAACCCTCCAAGTTACAAGCGTCATTATGTTGTTATTCTTGTCGCTCTACAATATTCCACTACACTTAATGCTAAATATTTTAATTAAGGAATATATTTCACGCATTTCGACTTCGAAATGTTAGCATCGTTAATTGAAATTTTCACAAAACCGCTAACCGAAACTGGTACGAATACGTTAATCACAAAAGTTCATTTCGGAAGCTTCGAGAAGTCTCTTTGTAATGATTTGCATTGACATTGACTAACGTACACAATGACATTGGAGGTTTTGTGTAGTCTCTATTGTTATATCCATATAATAATCATACTAATATTTTAAATGCGAAAGTTTAGATGGATGTTTGTGAGAGTTTGTAGCCTAAACTGCTGAACAGATTTCGATGGAACTTGGTAATGGGCGGATGTCTATGGGCAGCGGTTTTTTTGTGACTGGATGGCCACTGTTTGCCTTGAGAAAGCATTTACAGATTCACCGGGCTTGAGGTGGCCGAGCGCAGATGGCGCTTAGCCTAAACCTCGTTTATGAGTAACTAAGCTCGAAGGCTCCCTCAGGAGCCTCGGCACGAGCCGTTACTTCGTTAATATTACCGTATTGGGAGGCCACCTATGGGCAGCGGTTGCTTCGCTATTTTGGCAAATTATGCTGGGCAGCTCGCATGTTCTAAAAAATAAAACTTTAAGCAAGTTAAAAAACAAATGAAGATAAATAAATTGAATTCGAACACTTAGAAACATTCTCCTTGAAATAATAGTGATATCAAAATGTTAAATAAATGTTTCGGCAGTGTAAACTCATGGGAATAAATACTAAAACAACTGACCTACTTCAGCTTTTATCTTGCTTCTATATGAATGATTCCAAGAGAATGAGCGAATCGGTTTGCTTTACGATTTTATGCTCTATCATCTCATACTAATATTATAAATGCGAAATTTTAGATCGATGGATGGATAGATGGATGTTTGTTAGAGGTTGTAGCCTAAACGGATGAACGGATTTCGATAAAATTTGGCGTAGACGTAGAGAGTCTGGAAGAACACATAGGATACACAGTTCTGTTTTTTTCATTCCACATCAACGGAGTCGCGGGCGAAAGTTCAATATAATTATATGATAGTTACGTAAACGTACTAATTCTCTAATTTAACCTTTTTAAACGGCCATTACTTAATAGTGGTGAATTTAAAAAAAAAATATAAAAAATCACACCTACACTCAATTATACATTATTATATGGAAAACATTCTCCTCTTCTAAATAGAAACACACATTTACATACGAAAAAAATCATAATTATTTCGGCTATCAATCTCTTCTGTAAAAAAGATATCGACGAAAATATAAACCAAAAAATCTCTTTAAACAAAATAGCATTGTCACGATTCGAGTAATATAAAATTCTTTAGGACAATTCACGATGAGTCTATACATTCCGATGTTTGTTTTTGTAATTGCCCTTTTAAGCGGCTTCAGGATCAGATAGAATGAAAAATGATTGTGACATATTGAGTAGGGTGATCAATCACTCGAGAACCTCGGCCGAATCCATCATGCGGAAAGACATTTTGAATATTACCTACATTTATACTTTGATTACGACATAACGATCGTACAAATACTTCGATGTTTACAGATGATCGATTACGACAATGTAAACATATCTTAATAAATTACTGTACACGAGGCTGTTATTATAAGTTAAACAGAATCAATAAAAACTAGGCTTTTTTAAACGGCGATATTCTAAAAAAATGGAGATATGTTTTTCCTCGATGCGAAATAGTTCAAATATTTTTATAAATATAAAGAACTAGTTGTTGCTCGTGACTTCAAATTAAAAAAGTAAAAATGTTGGCCATATAGTCTATGTTACTCACAGATAATTCACCTTTCTAATGGTGAAAGAATTTTTGAAATCCGCCGAGTAGTTTTTACGTGAAACGAATACAAAAATACAAATCTTTCCTCTTTATAGTATTAGTATAGGCTAGCATTCACCCGCGACTCGAAAAATAAGTCACTAGTCTATGTGATTTTTTCAGATTATAATCTACATCTATGCCAATTTTTTTTTTTTACAAAACAAAACAAATTCAAACCAGAAACCATCCAATTACTTTCGTATTTATAACATTAATAAGATTACGTACTAGCTGTCATTTCCCTTTTTTAGTCTTCCTCATTTCTTGTTCTATTTTCTCTATATACATTAAATAAACCCGTTTGTACGTTTAATGTCACCGTTGTAATTACAAAACGCCTACACGAGCTCGATTCCATTACAAACACTTCCGCCGCGGGGGCGATAACGAATTCACCAACAAAATGTTTGACAGGTGAATGACATTTACGAGGGTTTATCTAAAGTTATCTACACCAGCGAGCAAAGCAATGGGTATACTAATTTTTAAGTGAATTAACTTATTATGAATCACATAATACTAGCTATTACCGTGCAGCTTCATCCCAAAGTTATAAAACACTTTATTTTATTGTTTACATTTGTCAAATTTTCAATTGCAAATGTCAAAATTAATGTCACCATAATAACCTTGCTTCCTTAATCTTGGCAGCTTGTAGTTTTGGTCCCTTTCCCACATGACGGTTTCTTCCAATTTACCCCTTAAGTTTAATAGCGTGTAAATAAAGCCTAAAGCGTGTAAGTGTGGGGATTTTTACTAAAGAACGAGTTATTTAAAAAAATGCTATGATTGCTGACAAAATACGCCACAAAGTAGTGTGTGTTTACTCTTTATTAGTATAGATTCATGATGAGAGTAACAATTTAACTTAGTCGATTTGTTACTTTTAAAATCTACATAAGTTGACACGTACGTTTAGCTATAAATCGTTTTATTAAAATAAATTGTAAAGCGTAATAGAAAAATATTTCAAAGGCGAACACAACGGCATTTTAAATCGTGTGTACGTAATACCCTCTCGATACACTCGTATGAAAAAGAAATTAATCTCGAACGACTCGCATCGAAGCTGCACTCGAAGAGTTAGGGATTACAAGACATTTATCTTCATCAGTCCCTCGATACTTGCACTGAATTTAAATATATTCTTAGAGCACGCGACATTATTACTAAATTATCGCACAAGTTTAGTCTCGCTTTGAGTTGCGCACACTAGTTTTTAGTTGTTAAACAATTGAATTAGCTGCGAAACAATCGAAAATCGCACAACAGTTATGCGATTGTTTTGTCAAATGTGTGCGCTCGCTCTTACACTTGTAACATTTTCTTAACAGACAGAGGGAGAAACAGAAATAGTGAAAATGTAAGTTGTGATTATTTTTTTAGTGGTAATTTTCACTGTTCAGTATGTCTACAGTAAATAAAGCCAAAGCAATATACGAGTGTAAGACGTAGTCGACTTACATGTACCTATGATAAAATGACTGTTTGTTATGACAAAAAAAAATCAGATTTCGGGAAGATGATGTATTTGCGTTGCTGATAACGAAAATCGCATTTGAAAATTATTTGTCTGTCTGTCTGTCCGCGAGCCGCGTTTGTTCCCGGTATTCTCCGAAACGGCTGGGCCGATTCGACCGGAATTTCACCAAAGGGTAGCTGTCATAGATAGGCATACGGGCTACTTATTTTATCTTAATATTGCGTGGACTAAGTCGATGGCAACAGCTAGTTTTAAAACAAGTTTCCATATAATGACGTGACTTTATGGAATATTTTTAGACCCCCATGACTTAAAAGAGAGGACCTCATGTAAAATAGTTTTATTAGAAGCAACAAAGTAGGTTATTGTTGGGATCGCGTACGACCAAATGATTATTAGTTCGCCGTCGCCTTAACGCCTCGTATGTTACTCTTAGACCCTATTTCCACCAGCCTAGACATGCGATTCTAGTCGCAAACTGCTAAGACGGTCACTATTTCTTTTGTAGGTAGGATTGTTTATTCAGGACTGTGAATGCTTTGAGCACTATGATATTGGTAGATTTTATTACAACAATCCAATCTAAGGTAAACATGATTGAGTTTTTTGACTGGCTTATGGGCAGTGTTATTCGGGTTAGTGGAAAATGAGTTTAACCGCCCCAACGTTATGTTAGATTACTTTGTTATAGTTATCCGCGTTCCGCTCGAGCAACGTTGCGGTAATAAATTTTGCGTTAGATTAAGTAGATTTAGTATAAGCTATACGTAAAGGAAATATTCTTACCCCGTACGTGCTTGTCGGGATGAATACCTATATTTTTTTGCTACTGTTTACTTGTGGATTATGAGTACATGACCAATTAACTTAACTGGATACTCTACGAATTACGTTTGTTAAAATATGAATGTACTAGCAGTTCCCGTGCGATGTCATCAGCATTAAATTATTTTGTTGTTTACATTTGTCAAATTATCAATTGCAAATGTCACAATGACATGACATGACAAAACTTGGCAATTGCTTCCTTGATGTTGGCAGCAACTTATGGTCTCTCTCCCACATAAGGGTTTTTATCTAAAATATTCACCTCCTAAGTTTAATAGTGTGAAAATATATAGCCTAAAGCATGACGTAAGCAAAGGACTTTTTATTAAAAAAGGAATTATTCAAAAATATTCTATAATTGCCGACATCTTAGGGAACAAAGAAGTGTGTGTTTACGCTTCGTTATATTAGTATAGATGACCAATTAATTTAACTGTATAAAATACTATGCGAGTTTTTTTGTTAAAATATGAGTGTATTATAATAACCTTTTTGGATAAAAAGGTTATTTTTTGTGCCGCAAAAATGTTACTTAATGATAAAATGTTAACGAAAATTAAAATAAACGATCAACAGAAACCATATCGCTTTCTGAACATGACGTCTTTTGTATCATTTATGTAGCTTTAGGGAATTATTAAAAAATGTAATTATTTTTAAATTTTTAACAACTTATCACTGTCACATAAAAGTTTCAATTTTTTTTACGTCACTTTTATTTAATTTACACTTATCTCTTATATGGCCAGTTTCCCAGCTATATTTAACCATTCGTTAGCGTTTTTGGTTAGATAACTTCATAAAATGCGTTTCCGAATTTCATAACTTGAGTTTTACTTTAATGAAACATTAGTCAACTTAATAGTAATGAATCATTAGGTAACTAATAAACGGAAATTTCAGAAACCCAGCATAAGTGATGCGATATTGTCTACTTAATTCTCAATAACATCAACAAAACTGCACTTTTACATACGTCTCAGTCTACTTAGGCATATCATTTTTTTATTTTGACTTATTTGGCATTCCTTCTTGTTTATGTAATCATCTCCCCTTATATAATGTCTATTATAACCTTTGCTAATCAATTTTAACAGGCGCTATTGAATTTTTAATATACGTCTGATTAAAATAATGTCAAGGAAATAAAGTGAACTGCAGCAATACATGCTGTAGGAGGCATGCCGAAGCGAGGCGTAATTGGCTTCTATCCAAATTAAATGCCATTTGATCTTAGGCTACGAGTAAAGTGTTATTGTTTTCTTGTTTTATGCAAACGTAAAAATCGCCATATTGATTGGTTAACCGTGAATTTTCGTCTAATGAAATTATTTTAATTCAGAATAAAATATTTTAAGACGACAAATAATATGCTATTTCGCTTCCCACACTACAAGTTCACGAACAATCCAAATGTACAGTAACTGAAGTGTTTAGACAATATTTGAACGGTTAGTTAAACTAAAGTTCTCTATTTGCTTTCAAACGTCAGTTAAACTGTTACGATTGTTCAGTTAGAACTGAACTCGTGTAGTATACAAGATAATAAATTATTTTCATTCCATTCTTTCAACTTTGCTTGTAACACATTCTCAGGATCCAAACTGTAATCTTGACATGGAGTATTAGGAAATCCGCTAAAGCCTTAGCGATGTGATCTGAGAAGGGTTCAATTGCTATGTGAAATATATAGATCTGAAACAAATGTTGATACTGATAATTATCACACATTACTAACATCTTTACGTATTAGTTTCTAGCTGTTCCCTTGCGTCTTCATCCGCATCAAAATATAATAAAAATATTTTATTGTTTACATTTGTCAAATTATTAAAAGCAAATATCAAAATGACATGACATGACAAAACTTGGCAATTGCTTCCTTGATGTTGGCAGCAACTTATGGTCTCTTTCCCACATTAGGGTTTTTATCCAAAATATTTACCCGCCAAGTTTAATGGTGTGAAAATATATAGCCTAAAGCGTGACGTAAGTGTAGGGCTTTTTATTTTAAAAAGTATTACTCAAAAATATGCTATAATTGCTGACGTCTTAGGCAACAAAAAAGTGTGTGTTTACGCTTTATTATAATAGTATAGATTTGTATATAGTAGTGATTTTTTATCATAAGTTGGCAAGCTAACGACCATCTGAAACCGCCAAAATGGCGAAGCCGCTGATCATAGACATCCCCAATTGTATATACCTACTCTCATTTGCTAAAGTATTAACAAAAATAAGCTATGTTTAAACCTTAAGCTTATTTTTTAAGACTTGTATATGAACACAAAGTTTACGTAATACAATTATCACAAATTTAGACTGTGAGAAACTCGCGGATAATGAGTTTGTATTGGTACTTCAATTATTGAAAAGTAAATGTACACCAGATTTATAAAAAGACTAGTTTTCGCCCGCAAATCTGCCCGCGGAGTATAAAAAAAACAAAAGTTAGTAACTGATGTGTCCTTCCAGACTATACTAAATTTATGCAAAATTTCATCCAGATCTATTCAGCCGTTTAGACTAAAAACTCTGACAAACATCCATCCATCTATCTACACTTTCACATTTATAATAGTAGTAAGAAGTAAGATATTTCTAGCAACAAAAGCTTTAAATGCATGACCATAATATAATAAAGTATGAACATTCGATAAAACGCTTGATTTAAATTACGATACTCAAAAATTGGGTCAATTCAATAGCTTTTAAATGATCCGCCTTTTTATTGATGAAAATAAGACCATTGTTTAAAATACTCAATTTAAATTGTGTACAAAAGTACGTGTTTTTATAATAATATTCAGTTCAAATGTTTTTTCCTCATCCATCTAACCTTAATTTGTTTAACTTGCTACCGACATCGCGGCAACAAAACATACAAAACTTTTCCATTCAAACAAAACATCTTGATATTAACTTATTGACATCTACCTATACTAATATAATAACTGATAAACACACACTATTTTGTGACTATAAATCGGAAAAAACATCATGTGGGCAAATTTGACAAATGTAAACATTAAAATAAAGTCTTTATAATTTCATGCGGATGAAGCCGCACGGGAACAGCTAGTGTTTATAATACTAATCTTTAAGACTATATCAATTACATCTTGCCAGTTGTACGCTTGTTTTTTTTTACTACATCTTTTCTTTAACGAACCATGCAAATTCTCAGTGGCCAGTATGCAAAATCTTTACTTATTGACCGCCAAAGAAGTTGTATTTTGCACTGAACACATAGTGACCCTAAAATGTAAACAACGCAATTGTTTACAAACGTTTAATAGCTTTCACTAGCGACTTCGTCCTCGTGCAATTAAAAAAAAAAAAATAAATAAGCAGCCTATGTGTTCTTTCAGACTATGTTCTACATCTATGCCAGATTTCATCGAGATTCGTTACATCGTTTAGGCGGCAAACTCTAACAAACATCTATCCATCTAAACTTTCGCATTTGCAATATTAGTAAGGAATTAAATATCTCAATATGATCCTCACATAACTGTCCATTACGCCTACATCAATGAAAGTAAATTAACAAAATAAATCTCCATTAAGCAAAAAGGTCGTCGATCTATTTTTGTTTGTATAGTTAATTTACTAAGATAGAAAAAGGAAAACAAAGTAACAAAATCAACCCATCGCAAAAATTTGTGAAAAAGTATTCGTAACAACTTCGAAAGAACATACCAAAAAATTTCATATTAATTTTTTCATGCAATTCCTAGGTCCCCAGATTATTCGTTCTATCCACCATTTTTTTTAAAACTGCAAACTTATTTATGCTGGGTTTCTGAAATTACCACTTACTTGACCCCTGCCCTTAGACATTGCATGCTACCATTAATCGACGGAGGAGGAGGCACATAAAGAGGATGTTTCCTCTGTCTATGCGTCTCCTCCACCGTCAAATCCACGTTCCCTTCCCATCCTATTCTTATGAGAAAAAGGGTGGAAAGGAAAAAGGACTAAAGATGAGCCTACGACACCTCACTCATGAGACGAAACGCGAAATTATTCCCATTTCACGCCTGTCTTCTATGTGGTCGTGGTATTGGACCAGGCGAGTCGGCCCATTCGTGCGAAGATGTTAAAGCGGGCTCTACCACTGTTGAAATGGGAAATCGGTCATTAATATTGTATTATTATGTTGTTCCTTTGTAAATTGTTGTATTTATTATCAATAACAGAGCTATAAATTCTAAAAAAGGACATTTTTTTTACCAACAGTGTTGTAAAACCAAACTATAGCCTGGGATAAAATGTTTTCTTTACGAAGGGCTAACTAAATCCACTTAATCTTAGTTAGAATTTATTGCCATGTAGCATGAACGGATCCAGATAGCTAAAACAGTGTAACGTTATTTAGCATCCGCTTTTAGGTGGCAAGAAAATAAACAAATGGCCTTTGCGTGGAAAAATAAACTGCTTTTTTAATACTCCAATACTTCTATTTTTTCTTATTAATATAAAAAGATGATTTTAACTTAAACATGCCCAGTTTTTTTAATTCTCACTTCTTATCTAATATTACAAATGCAAAAGTTTAGATGGATGTTTGTTAGAGTTTATAGTCTAAACCGCAGAACGAATCTCGATGAAATTTGGCATAGATGTAAAGCATAGTCTAGAAGATTTTATAGGCGTGTTACTTTCGTTTTATTTTAATTTCACGCAGACGGAGTCGCGGCCGAAAGCTAGTATCATAAATTCGAAAGTTTGTACAGATGGATGAGTGTTAGAAGGTTACTAATAAACGGCTGAATTAATAAAGTCAGCGTGTAATGTTACGTGTAAGCAATAAGTTTAGAAGAATAGACTGCATATTAAGTTTTTAATTTCGAGTGGTTAAAGAAGCTGGAGACTGGAGGAGCTGAAAGAGATAGTTTAGAAATAAGTAAAAAAAGAGAAAAAATCGTTTTCGTGCATTTCAATCGTATAAGTGACTAGCTGTTCCCGTGCGGCTTCATCCGCATGTAATTATGAAAATTTATTTATTGTTTACATTTGTCAAATTATCAATAGAAAATGACATGATATGATAAACCTTAGCAATCTTGTTTTCTTGATGTTGGCAGTAACTTATGGTCTCTTTCCCACATTAGGGTTTTTATCCAAAATGTTTACCCCCTAAGTGTGATGTCGTGAAAATATATTGCCTAAAGCGTGACGTAAGTGTGGAGCTTTTTATTAAAAAGGGGATTATTCAAAAATATGCTGTAATTACTGACATCTTAGGCAACATAGAAGAGTGTGTTTACGCTTTATTATAACAGTATAGATAGAAACGTGAGGACTCAATAATTTCCGTTTGTTAATTGATATTTTATTCAAACGCGTTTTTCCCTTCCAAAGTTCGTCCGACAGAGTTATTTATTTTGATTTATTTAGTTCTGTATCCTTCGTAAGCCAGCGTTTAATCCTCGTTCCCGTTGTGGAGGAAATATTTGTGGATATATTGTTTCATTGTCTTTCTAAGCCTTGTTAATCCGAAATAGTCTTACCGTGTGACTGTGATCAAAATATGGTAAAACTCTATTATTTATTTGCTATGGGCGCGCACATTTTTGCGTTAACTACCGCACAACTGTTTAGTCGCGCTTTGTGTCCTAAGAGCTTACATGAAGATGCGCACACTACTCGATTTTTGACTACAAGTAAATAGTTGAAAGGACTGCGAAACAAAGGACAATCGCACAGTTTAGTCAAATCTGTGCACCCGCTCTTAGGATACAAGTATGTCATGACAATAAAAATAAATAAATAAATGAAGAACATAGAACACAGTTTAAATAGTTAGTAGATTTAAAATCATTTAAGTTACCTTAAGAGTATTTGGATTAAAAAAGAAATTACTTCCATCTTAATGTAAATAGATGTAATTGCCTAAGTTATACTTAACTTAAGGTAACATTGGTAGGATATATACGTTAACTAATCAATTTTAAACGATTTTTATAATAAAAATCAATAGACATGGTTTTAATAAATTAGTCTAATTTGTAAAATTAACAATGATTCAGTTTTAATTTGACATCGAGTCGCAATCTGAGCCATCTTAAGCCAGGCGTGACCTATATTAAATTTGGATAGAAGCCAACTTAAGATTTGTGTCAGCCAAGTGTTCAGTACATATGCTTATGCGTAAAGCTGCGTAGTAATTAAATGTAAGTATGAAAGTCGAGCTTTAATAGCTTTTCTGGGTGCTTACAGTTTCTTTTGCACGAGCAACTTTCATTTGATATCTACAGACGTTGTCAGTTTATTTTAAATTTTCGCCCAGCTTTTCTAAGAAAGTTAAATAGAATTTCACATTTTAATTATTAATCTAATTGGCATATAAAATAAGGGTCACTGAGCATAAAAAACAACAAAATATTCAGTAATGTAGTTTGAAAAAACTAACTCAAATAAACTCAACTTCAGAATTTTTTTTAACACTGAATGTATCAAAAAAATAGAAGAGAAAAATTAGCAAAATATAAATGCAAACAAGCAACCTTGAAAACAAATGAAAATTCAGGTATAAAAGTGAACGAAACATGCTGAAGTAGACGAGACGAGGAAATAAGTCCAACAGAAATACTAGTTAAAATCCGTGGTTTTAGCGGAAACATTGTTTGCACGACCCACTTTATTAGGCTCAACCGCGAGTGGCCACGAGATTAGCGGTTTAGTACGACGAGTAGAATTTTTGTCGAATTAAGCCAGTGCAACTCTCCTTGTAATTAAAGATCTGAGGTTTGCCACTTAGTAATATATAGTGATGTTACTGAAAAAAAGTAACATTTACAGGAATAAGTTACGTAATTAAATAACTGAAAATACATCGTTTAAACTCTAGTATAATAAAATGCCAGAAACTATCTAGCTTCTATTCTATGGTAGCTTTTGTTTCGAAGTAATACCTTCAATCTATTAATGTCATTATTCATTACAATATGATCAAAGCAAATGGATATTTATTACTATATATGTATTTTAAACGGAGATAAACGGATCTTTCTGATACCGACCTGTTTAAGTCTTTTTTAAATTCTGCTCTGACAACGTCGCGAGCATCAGCTATTACAAATACGAAAGTATAAATGGATGGATATTTGTTACTCCGTATCTCTAAGATGGCTTAACGGATCTCGATGAAATTAGACACAGATGTAGAGAACATTCTGGAAGAAGAAATAGGCTATTAAAATTTTTTATTCCGCTCGAATGAGGTGGAACTATAATTTACTTTTATTATAATTAAATGCCTATCGCAAAGCTTAGTGGCCCCGCTTGCTTTCCAGTCACTAGTTTTTGAACGATGATTTGTTTATTTAAAGTTTTTTGCTGTCAGCGCGGCGGTGCGAGGGTTTATTCAAAAATTTTGTTAACGTTACCGCGACGATGTGCTCTGTATTGTAACATGTCACTTTTGCATGCTTCAGCTGAATGTGGCATGGCTTTTATATTTTATTAGAATACAGCTTTGCTATCTCGTGTGTCAGTTGTGAAACTTTAGATAAGGGAAAAGTAGTTACTAACTGTGCTGCTTTTAAATAAATTGTTTAATGTTTATATTAGATTCACTTTTACAGTTGTAAAACAGACGATAAATTCATACTAATATTATAAATACGAAAGTTTAGATGGACGGATGCTTGTTAGAGTTTGTAGCCTAAACGGATGAACTGATCTAGATGAAATTTGGCATAGAAGTAGAACATAGTCTAGAAGAACACATAAGCTACATACTTTTGTTTCTACTATTATTATTTTGCTGTTGAAAGGTTTATTACGAGTATATAAACGTCGGTTTACTGTACAAAAATGTATTGTCATTTGTCTTTTACTCTTGGAAAAAATACATAACATATCTTAGTTAAGTACATAAGCAATGAAAGCCTACGGTAAAGGTAACTCATAATTCGGTAAATTCTCTCATTCACGTATTTTTTGAATAAGAGCTGAAAAACTCATGAATAATTGAGTACAATTCATAAAAACGTCATATTTGTACCACACGAGGTGAAACATGTGACTTTTATGTGATTTTTACTTTTATAATGCTGCTATATATTAAGTAGCAATATGTAGAGTCGTTTGTACTCTCCCTAACTTATTATTAATATCGTTTATCGCATAAATCCACTTGGCACACTTGGTTAACACAAATCGGAATTTGGCCTCCATCCAAAACTAGTTCAGGTCATAAGGGGAGCTTAAGACGCATCGAATTACGACTCAACTTAAAATATAGCTTTAGTTTAAAATCATTTAAGAAAGTATTTTAAAAATTACCCATGATGAATAAAGTGCTAATTACATTTTCTTCGACCACGGCCACTTTAACAGTCCTTTACTATAAAATATTTATTCTAAACTAGCTTTCGCCCGCGACTTCGTCCGCATGGAATTAAAAAAAAAGAATAGCCTATGTGTTCTTCCAGACTATCCTCTATGTCTATACCAAATTTCATCGAAATCCGTTTTGTCGTTTAGGCTACAGACTATAACAAACATCTATCCATCTATCAAAACTTTCGCATTCATAATATTAATATGATATTGGTCGCCATTTTTTTTTAAATCGCTCGTATTGAGCTATCCTTTTTTAAATACTACAAACTATACAACACCAACTCCCGTCATCAATTAGGCAGGAATCATGAATTTTCTTTCTTAATAATTTTTAACAATTGACGAAAATTTTACATGAGACCACTTTTTTCAGCTTCAATACAAAAAGTATAATACATTAAGTGATCCATTAAAGAGAATTTCGTTAATTGAAAAGTCTCGAAACCACAAATCACGCCGACTCCGAATAAAAGCTTAAATAACAAAAGTTTTCCCAAGTTCCGCCGACACTCGCGTAATTTGTACAACCTCATGACGTTGACGGATTCATACAAAACAACGCCATCTTTCTGTTATAAGTGGCTTAAAATAAAAGTATTTTTTAATAATAAGTCTCACTGTTACATTCAGTAACGTTCGGTAGTTAAATAATCCCTTAGTGAGGATTAAGTACTCCCTTAATGAGCAAAAACCGTCTATGAGTATGTTAGTAACTACTCTATGATAATTTAAAATCAGAGGCACTACAGACGCGGATGGGCCTGGGCCTGGTCCAGTAAATTCCTCCATATCGGTCTATCTTGGGCATTTTGTTTCCAGCCCTTAATGCCGACATTTTGAAGGTCTCGTTCGACATCATCTTGCCATCTTAGTTTCGGCCTCTCGCGTGATCTACGTCCTTCTGGTTGACTCTCTAATAGACGCTTGGGCACTCTGCAGTCTTTTTTTTTTTTAATTCGATATTTTTACTTATAATTATTGTTCAAAATTGTGCATTAAAATAAATAATTTCATTGTTAGTGTATTTAGTGTTTCTTCCACTTATTTGTGATTTTAAAATGGAGGTTTAAAACAATTTTATCACATCGTAGACAACGACAAAGAGAATCTTGAACGATTCATAGCGACGGAGGTCATCATTTCCTGTTTCACTCCAACTCTCCGGAAATTATTAAAGGCTCAGGCGTTTTACAAAAATTAATTCAACCGTTTTGTGAGACCTTTAAAGGGAATGAGTTTTTAATGATAGTATCTATGCTGCATGCTATTTACATTTTATTACTAGTGTAATTAAGACATAAAAAAACACAGGAGGGTTATTTTGGACAAGGAAAGCGCATAATAGCCAAGAATGGGAGGAGCTGGCAGAGACCTATATGTCACAGGACACGCCGACAACTCGTCTAGGATAAAAGTAAAATTAAATAAGGAAAAAAAATTGTTAAAAAAGAATTGTTAAAAAAAATGTTAAGTGTTACCAGTAACTGTGAATGTTTTTTAGTTTCGACAATAAAGGCTTAATAATACGTAGTAATTAAGACATTGCCAGTATTAAGTTTTACATAAACATTTACGCTTTCTTATTGAAATTCATTTCATAACACAATTTATTATCTAAATGTAATATCTACGAGTAGTTAGATTATGAATTGATGAATTTTAAAATCGATAGGTGACAATATAAAAAAATGAATCAAACAATGTCTGTTTCCTTTGCGTTATTTCATGGTAAAACTAAGTAAAAACAATATTTTTTAAACGTGGTTCCAGTCTACAAAGTTTTTACACGATATAAATTATGAAGGGATTACCATTAAGAAGGAAGTATTACCAAGGGTCGTCTTGTCCAATTAGAAACTTCTACTGTTTATCATTCTAAATGCGTTCGAATATTACATAATTGTTATTATTGGGACATTAATTGTTAACTTTGGAGTGTACAAGTATCAATAAATGTCACTTTATTATTAGAATTAATTCCTCCATTAGAATGGGTGCATATTTAACTAAACTTTCGCATTGTTGTCTGATTGTCAATTGTTTCGCAGCCAATTCAATTGTTTTATTACATCAGTAATGAAGTAGTGGCGCACCTCCATATAAGATTATAAGAATCAAAGCGAGACGAAACAGTTGTGCGATTGTTTAGTTTCAGTGTGCGCTCTTACATAGAGTAATTGTCCAAAGTACAACAGATCAAATGAGTGTTTGTCGAGTTACCATTAAAGAATTTCATAATAATAAGAGTTGGATTCCACTGTCATAAACGTTTACAAACATGTAATTTCATTGTCACTGTCTTTCCACATAAAATCAAAGACGAAGATAAAGTTTTAATATAGTTATTGTGATAGTTTATTTCAAGAAAATGACTATAAAATAACACACAATATAGAAATCTTACTAAATATCTAAAGTCACAAACATTCGCCTTGCATTTAACAAAGCTTAGGGAGGCAATAAAATAATCTACATCACAAACAGTCACAAAAGCCTTTAGTGGGGACAAAGCTTAGGCTCGAGCTTATGACGGAGCTTTTGAAATAAATCATAATAAAGTATTGTGACGCACGAACTCAAAAGCTTAATAGAGTAGGCGTCTGCTGATTGAGATTGAGTTGAAGAAAAAATATTGGTAAAATCCAATTCAAGATCTATTCTTGAATAATACTAAAACTAAAATGCATTTAAAGTAAACTCAATTACAAGCTAGCGGCCGAATATTGAAACGAATTTTAAATACTTTGCTTCGGTAGCGCCGCTTACAATATGTTAGACGTCAAAATATTAATGTTATTAAGAGTTTAAGGATTACTTTATCATTCAATACGGTGTTACATATTTAAATGTCGTATCAATATTAGTTTCGAAGTTAATACCAATTGTACATGGTAACACGTAATACCAACCGTTGCCTTAGGGTGTGTATACACCTTTGACTAAACTGTCACACAACTCTTTAGTCTTAGGTCTATTCCTATGAGCTAGATATGGAGGTGCACAATACTCGAATTTTAGTTGTGCATCAAAACAGTTGATTTGACAGCGAAATAATCGACAATCGTACAAAAGTTTTGCGATAATCAAAGGTGTCAAGTTACCATCTATAAATAATGAAAAAAAGATAAATAACCAGTAGTTAAACACTAATCTACAATAGTATAATATAAAATTATAAATATCATATTTTACTATAATTCCAAATAAAAAAAACGTTCGTAAAGATGCTGAAAAACCTTGTTTATATAAATGTTAACAACAGTGCGAACATTATAAAGACCTCAGAAACCGCAATAAATTGCATCTAAAGCCAACCGGCCACTAAAAGCTGCTTTTACAGCGTCCGAAATTGTTACATAGAACCGTATTAGGTGCAAAGATGTTAACTTTAGTTGAAATAATATGTTCATCAATAAAGTACTTAAAAGCTTTTTGTATGAAAGTTACAGGACTTTTACTATTTCACTTTTGTAAACAAAAATAATTTTAAATACTTATTATATGTAACATTTGATTTTGACTGCATGTACAATTTTATTAATACTGTCATTTATTTAACACTGATAAAACAAAAAACCGAAAACATGTAGTATAATCAGCTTTCGCCTGCGCTCTGTTTGCTGGAATTCAAATAAAAAATAAACAAGTAGCCTATGTGTTCTTCCAGACTATGCTCTACATCTATGCCAAATTTCGTCCAGATCCTTTTAGCAGTTTAGGTGACAATCTTTGTCAAACATCCATCCATCTAAACGCATTTATTATTAGTACTAGCTTTCGCCCGCGACTTCGTCCGCGTGGAATAAAAAAAAAACAAAAGTTTGTAGGCTATGTGTTATTGCAGACTATCCTCTACGTCTATGCCAAATTTCATTCAGATCCGATCAACCGTTTAGGCTACAAACTCTAACAAACATTCATCCATCCATTCATCCATCTAAACTTTCGCATTTATAATATTAGTGAGATAGTAAGATTATTTAATCGCAGTCAGAATCAATACAAACACGTAAAAAAACTAAAATTGAATCATATCACAAAGTCATCGGGAAATAAAGCTTCCCCAAACTTGTGTTAACTAAAGCTTTTTAGTCGTTGCTTTATGAAAAGTTCCACAATGTAATTTCCATAATAGGCGTTGATTTTAAATGGACTGTGCATTTATTTGACCCAAGCTGAATAAAAGCAACTTCATAAATTATAATAATAAATGACAATTAGCGAAGTGCTTGTTTTTAATATTTTGGGTGCATTAAATTTTTTTTTTGTACTGACAAAATGTAAATTTTACTGACAATCACGGCGAAACTGACATTTAATGGAGAAGGGTCTTGAATGATAAGGTCGCTTCTAAATTCTAAGTTACATAAAAAAATGACTGTTTCTGTCGGATTGTAAATGACCGCTTACGAAGTGAAGTTTAAAAGATTCGTTTCAGTATTAGGCCGTGAGACGTGACAGAGCTCATTAACTATTGTCCAAATGTTTGATCATGTCTACGCGAAAAATGCTTTATTCTGATTTTTATTATTTACTAGTTTTTCCCGTGCGACTTCATCCGCATTAAATCATAAAAATTTTATTTTATTGTTTACATTTGTTAAATTGCAAATGTCATAATGACAACATCATGACAACTTTGCTTTCTTGATGTTGGCAGCAACTTATGGCCTCTTTCCCACATTAGGGTTTTTATTTAAAACATTTACCTCCTAAGTTTAATGGCTTAAAATGTATAGTCTAAAGCGTGACGCAAGTGTAGGTCTTGTTATTAAAAAATAATTATTGAAAAATATGCTGTAATTGCTGACATCTTAGGCAACAAAGAAGTGTGTGATTACGCTTTATTATAATAGTATAGGTGTATTATATCACTAGTGAAAACATAATTTGAAATAATAAAGCCTGACGATGACATAAATTAATGAAGTAACTTTTAACTAAATAACTTTGTTACAAATAAAATAACTATCGGAAATTCTTAGTGAGTGTAAAAATGAATATTTTTATTCATTCCTCGAAGATAAATCTCTAAGAACAGTATTGTTCTTTTTAACAAAGTTTACGTTATGCAACACCTCCCTGTTTTAAAGTCATAATAAAATACAACAGTCTTCTATATTAATTGGCAACGGAAAAGTGTCTTTTATAAGTTTATTTATAGCGATATAAAACAAGAGAATTAATGTACTTTATAAGGTTTTTATATTTTTTGGATTTAACCTTACATCGTCATAACCATCTTTTTATTAGTACCCACTAAGGGAGGACTAGGCCATAGTCAACCACACTGGCCATTGCGTGTTGGTTGACTTCGCTATCTTTGAATTCGTTTCGAAGATATGTGCAGGCATCACGATG
Source organism: Papilio polytes (assembly GCF_000836215.1). Classification (NCBI taxonomy): domain Eukaryota; kingdom Metazoa; phylum Arthropoda; class Insecta; order Lepidoptera; family Papilionidae; genus Papilio; species Papilio polytes. Next base: position 2,978,021 of record NW_013525024.1, on the reverse strand, counting down.
TTAACCTTCACCATAAGAACGTCGAGTAAATAATGTACATATGAATTTCAAAAATCGAAAATCATAGTGCGGGATTCAAACCCGGGAGCTGTTAATTAGAAGTCAACTGCTTTAACTCATGAGCTATCGTCACCTTTCATATCTATTTTAAATTAAAAAAGGAGAGAGTAATTGAGAACTTTTATAAACGACTAGCTGTTCCCGTGCGGCTTTATCCGCATGAAATTATGAAAATTTTATTTCACTGTTTACATTTGTCAATTTATCAACAGCAAATGTCAAAATGACATGACATGTCAAACCTTAGCAATCTTGGTTTCTTGGTGTTGGCAGCAACTTATGGTCTTTTTCCCGCATTAGGATTTTTATCCAGAATATTTATCCCCTAACTTCAATGGCGTGGAAATATATAGCCTAAAGCGTGACGTAAGTGTAGGCCTTTTTATTAAAAAAATAATTATTAAAAAATATGCCGTAATTGCTAACATCTTAGGCAACAAAAAAGTGTGCGTTTACGCTTTATTATAATAGAGAAATATAGATTATAAGATTCTATCTTAGCTATTTATATGTTATAAGAAAATTTAACACCACACATCACAATCAATAATAACATGCGTTCAGAGTCTTGAGATGTGACCTAGAATCTAAACTACGAGTACATCGTAGCTATAAATATTTATTGCGGCTAACCTTTCATTTGAATAATGCATGTTATTGGATGCTCTTACGCAAAACATTTGCATACTAAAGTCTGTTGTACAAACATCGTTTAACTATAACGTTTATCCAATAAAAACAAAGAAAAGAAAAAATTAACGATAAGATGACTTCGACCGCGATCATTTAAATATCGACATCGAGAGATGGACGCCTCAAGTCCAAAGAAGACCTAAATGGAGAAATGTACTGTCCCTGACCTGAGCTTTAGTGTCTCAGATGGAGTATTACACTATTAAGTAGTCAACCTTATTCTCCTTATTGTCATATGTCACCGAAGTGGGGCGGAGAGCCACAGTGCTCCACAATCGCTCCATCCTAGATTCTGTATTTTGTCTCCAAGGCCAAGTAGTCAATCATAGTAACCACATAATTACATTCTCGTTTAAATATAGAAATTAAAAGGTGTGGAATAGAAAATTTGGTACAAAGAAAATCTCTCCCATGATTTTTTTAGTTAAATTTTAGTAAACTGTAAGAACAATTAATAAAGCAGAACTAGATGAATTAATGTATATATTCTGCGTAAAATCTTGATAAACAGCACCATTCTTAGATGTGAAAAATCAGATGTTCTACATACAAGTTGACAAAATTACTTTTACAACTAAGTATGTAGTTAACACGAAAATAATGAATAATCCCTGAAGTTCAAAGAACAAGTAATCATTTATTTTAAAACGCCACGCTCTAATACTTTTCACTGCAACAAAAAATACAATGGGAAAGATTTCTCTTTGGATCGATGCCAGAAGTCGACTGACCCAATATCTTACTGTAATTTGAGAGCGGGGAAAAATATGTTGTAAAGCCTTCTGATACGATTTGATACTTTAAATTTTATAAAAGATCAATGGTGCTAGGTCAAACTATGTCAACACGTTTGACTGTAAAATAAATTTCTATTGTACACAGTATGAAAGTAAGAAAAGGTATAGAGAATCTGAAGTTTATGTGAAGAATGAAGTGCTCGATACAAACCGTATATTAAAAGTCAAACCTATTAACTCTGAAAAATCATTTACACGACTGGTAAATTTAGTTTCTAGGTTATTTTCATGTTAGAATACAGTTAGAGTGGGCGCACCTTTGACTATACTGTCGCAAAAATGTTGTGCGATTGTCGATTGTTTTGCAGCCAATTCAACTGTTTAGTTGCACAACTAAAAATCTAGTTGTGTGCGCACCTCCATAATTTAGTTTCAGATGTGCGGACGCTCTTATTGTGATAAATTATAAATATTTTAACAACATTTAAGAATATTTAATTCATATTGAATTCAGAAAATAAAACGTCTATGCTACATTTTAAAATTTGAATGTTCTACAATTTCCCGGTTGACTTGCTTTGAAAATTATTGAAATTCTCTCGACATTCTTTAGGTTAGATGAATTGTGATACTCTCAGTTTCGTGCCGTAAAATAAAACTTTTTAATTCGCACCGCACTTTCCGACCTCTCTCGTAATTCAAGATAAATTATTAGACATGGTAAAGCGCCAAGATCCACAATCTAGATTTTATTATTTAAAATATATCTTAAGAATGTTACATAATATTATAAATACAGAAACCTACATTAAAGAAAGTTTAAAATTATAATAGAGGTTTAAATTTCAATACTAGAGTCCAATCCATTTTTTAGTTATTTAAGGGTGGGAAACGATCTTAAGTGAGACAGTGAATGAAGTTCACAGATCTGCAGCACCTTTGTGTCCAGCGCTTTGGCAGCTCTGAATCCTTTAATAGACCTCTTTGATAATTGAAACATTACAACAATCGATTTGAAGTAAAAGGTAGTAACATTTATTGAAATATTCTTCTACGTTCAACTAACAAAATTCTATGAAATATCCACTTCATTAAACATGTTATTTCCTTATTGTGTTCGTATTCTCTGCATTTTATTGGCGCTTATTTTCTCAGGTTAAAGAAATTCATCTGAACTTTTATTCTAATAATAATAACTGTTACGCTCGAATTATTACGCAGTTTTATTCCTTTTACAATAATACTTGGATAGCAGAGTATTTTATGATATAAATGTATTTAGTAAATGTCTTTTCACTTTCTTATTCTTCTATATCTATCTTTATGTCTTTCACAACTTCATCATCATCATCACCAGCTCACTATACGTCCCCACCGAGGGGCTCGAAGCCTACCCTATTAAGGGGTTACTAGGCCATAGTTATCCACGCTGGCCAATTGCGGGTTGGTTGACTTCACACATATCTCTGAATTTCTTCGCCAATATGTGCAGGTTGCATAACGATGTTTTCCTTCACCGTAAGAGCGTTGGAAAATTATGTACATATGAAAATTCGAAAAATCGAAAATCACATTGGTACATGGCGGGATTCGAACCCAAGACCTGTAGATTACAAGTCAAATGTTCAAACCACTGAGCCACCGACGCTCTTTCACTACTTAAAGACTGTGAAATCAACACAACATTGAAAACATCAGATAACTTTAGACTATCGTGGTTTTTATAAATATAATGTTCGTAAGATAGACGTTGAGATCGAGATCAAGAGTAGTAAGAAACCCCTATCTTACAAACATTCTATAGAAATCTTTATATATTTTCCATTGAATTAACATCATTAGCTATTAAGTAACATGTAGATGAAATTATTACATTAAATATGCCGTTGGTAGAAACACATTTATATATTCTACATAAAAAAGAACAGCGTATAACTGCTCTGATATAATAATTTTTCATTCGGTCATTACGGAGAAATGTTATTTAATAAGCGCGCAAAAGTAATTAAACAAAGGAATATCTTAATTAGTATTCCGCTGAGCGCGTTGCTGCAGATGTTTATAATTGTTAACGTAATATATACGGGACGTTAATGATGCTAAGGTGTATGTTATTTTAGGATAGGGCCTGTCCCACCAAATTGTACATTGTCTGATACCAATCGAACGTGTAAAATGTGTGGTTGAAATATCGGATTTTATTAACTTATCTGACAGTGACGTCACTTTTAAGCTATCTGAGCCTCTATTTTAGGATAGGGCCTGTCCCACCAAATTGTACATTGTCTGATACCAATCGAACGTGTAAAATGTGTGGTGGAAATATCGGATTTTGTTACCTTATCTGACAGTGACGTCACTTTAAAGCTATCTGAGCCTCTATCAGCCAATGGTGGGATAGTCCCAAAGTCTTATAATAACTGCTCCTATGTTTAGACGAAACAGGTCATCAGTCGACTTCCAGTTTAAAGTTTACAATATACATAAACAATGGTCTAGGTTACTTCCTAATAGAATCTTCTCATCATCTTGTCATTTACCCTGGAGAGTGTCGAGTAAGAGCGGATTTGACTAAACTATAGCAGAATGTTGTGCGATTGTCGATTGTTTTGCAGCCAATACAACTGTTTAGTTGCACAACTAAAATCTAGTAGTGTGCACACCTCCATATAAGCTCATAGGAATCAAAGCGAGACTAAACAGTTCTGCGATAGTTTACTCAAAAGTGTGCCCACACTCTAAGTGTGTACTTCAATTCGTCTCATTGAGTAATTTACTGTTTATTATAAGCTGGATATGTATTGACTTTGTTATATTTTAAATGTTTTTGTATTTCATGTTATTTTCTTTAACAATTAACCTTTTCCCTTAATAACTGTTATGCACTATTTGATGTATTTTATGTTTGTAACCATAAATTTTATTTTAGTACAGAGATACCAAAGCTAGCTAGATTCCACCTGTAGCATTATCTTTGAAGATTTATTGAATTCCAATTAAATTCCGATAGACCAATTCAAAGCAAAACTATTGTATGATTTGATTTAATCTACAAGCATTCAAAAGGAATTGAGAATTCTATAATTTAATTCAAGCGAATATTTCAAGATAAATGATAAATTAAATAAAAAAATTAATGTAATCTATACTATCACAAAGAGGAAAACTTAGTTTGTTTGATTATAGTGAATACGCTCAAAAACTACTTGGCCGATTTTATAAATTCTTTCACCGCTTAAAGGTAATTTATCTGTGAGTAACATAGACTATATTTTTTTTTATTTCTTTATTATTATTTTTAAATTTCACGCGGATGGATTCGCAGGCAAAAGCTAGTTTAAAGATAAATTTAATTAAGTACTACTATTTCCACGGCAGCTGTCGCGTAAAATTCTTACTATCTTACCAATATCATAAATGTGAAAGTTTAGATGGATGGATGTTTGTTAGAGTTTGTTGTCTAGACTAGAGGTCTGAACCGATTTAGATGAAATTAGGTATAGATGTAGAGGATAGTCTGGAAAAACACATAGGGTACTAACTTTTGTTTTTTTGAACTCCACGCGGACGGAGTCGCGGGCGAAATCAAGTCATTTATAAATTGCTCATATTAAGTCAATCGAGCCAATAGTCGTGTGGTTAGTCGCGCTAGTGGAAAATGAGCTTAAAGACTTATTGCGTTCCGCGCTACGTATGACATGTTGGTAGCAGATGTGACGTATTCGAGTTTTTATTCACTTAGGCCGCCAGATGGCGATATTTGCCGCAGAGCTTTTGAAAGATGGGAGAGAATTTTCAAAATTAGACAAATAAACAAATATTAAGACAAACAATAATTGTAGAAATGATTGAAAATATTCTCTTTATATTCTTTTATGTTACCGGTATACATTGCTCAGGGTAAGAGATAAGAACCATAACTCTTTCTCCTTTCTGTCATTACCCGTATTTCACTATTATAGCGGCGATTTCAATGGACGACCGTAAAATTGTCCCCTTCTATTCTGTTACAATAGAAAACTTTATTCAATAAACTATATTTTTTGATAGATTATTAATATTAATAAAAGTTAATAATCTAATCTTGATCTTTGACATTTCACGCAATCCATCCATTTCTTTCTAGGTCTACATACCTCTACCGGTATACCACACGTTCTCCTTGTAACATGCGATTTATCCCTCAGCATAACATGCCCATACCATGCAATTTACCGATTGTTTACCCACTTATCAAAATTTAAAAAGATAACCAGTTAATTACTATAAAAATGCACCATTTTCATTCGTACAGTTCCAATATTTTATTAAATAAAACATTGTTTACCTAAAACAAAGAGGTGGGCGGCAATAAAATAATTTATATCACAAACGGTTGAGCATAAAAGCCATTAGCGAACAGCGCTAAAGTGCTGTCATATTATACTTTAGAAATAATTCACAGTAGAGTGCTGTTGTGGACTGATCACACCTAATATCCTAATTTTCTGACAGTACTGGAACCACAAAGAGACTAACGTGTGTGCTTCCACTACGGGTTTAAACTTAAAACCCTATCAACAATATTAGCATCCCGTTCATTCTCTTTAACTAAATAGAGAAAACAATAACTTTTAATTGAATGGCTTCGTATCTTAACTGTAATCACTTTACAAGTTTGAAATTAGAATGAGCATGATGACGTCATATGTCTGAAAGAAAATATTACTCGTTTTCCATTAAATTGCTGCTTCCTTTTGTCACGCAAACTTATATTTAAGGAATTACCTCAATTAACGATTCTTGATAAATTTGGCATAGATATAAAGAGTCTGGAAGAACACATAGGCATAGC
>NW_013525024.1:2935961-2971536 GCF_000836215.1 Papilio polytes | reverse complement strand
TGTAACAAAGAGCTCTTCTGGTACAATTTAATTTATAGCTACAAACGACACAGGCCTCTACACTGACAAATATTTTGGTAAATAGTTTGAGGGATATTTGTCACAAGTAACTTTGTTCTACAAGTTTTACTTTAGTATTTACTAAATACAGTGTTAAATACAATGTATTTGTTAGTGTTAAGAGATTCAAAATGATTAGATATAAAGTAACTAGCTGTTTCCGTGCGACTTCATCAAATTATGGAAATTTTATTTCATTGTTTACAGTTGTCAAATTATCATTAGCAAATGTCAAAATTACATGACATGACAGATCTTGACAGTCTTACTTTTTCGATGTTGGCAGTAACTTATGGTCTCTTTCCCACATTAGTGTTTTTATCCAAAATGTTTACCCCCAAAGTTTAATGGTGTGAAAATAAATAGCCTAAAGCGTGACGTAACTGTAGGGCTTTTTATTACAAAAATATTTATTCAAAAATATGCTGTAATTGCTGACATCTTAGGCAACAAAGAAGTGAGTGTTTACGCTTTATTATATTAGAATAGATAGTCAAAATACCTTTTATATGGCCTTTTACGAATTATTTTTTTACACGTATTTTACATTTTTAGATTGTCTATGTAGGTAGCGCCCCTCTGTACAGTAGCAACGACAGTAAATGCATTTTATAAGCAAAAATCACATATAATATTGCAAAATAGTAATCAGTGTTTTGGAGAGTTATAAACGATCTCTTTGTCATGTTGCTGATAAGAAGATTATAGTCAACATAATCTGGCTACTCTCTAGTTTTGTTGATTCTAAAGTAGACTATATATTTGTATTTTGGTTTCCTTGTTACTGTATTTCGTTATTAAAGTGATAAAATTTATTTGATAAAGTTAGCTGTTCTAAAAGAATTTATCACGATCTTTTTGCACTATCAAAAACAACCTTAAAAAAGGAAATACCTCAGTAGAATAATAAATCGTTGAACCATCAATCACTTGGGCGCCCGCTGAGCCGTTAATTACAAAAGTTTACATCCAAACTTGGTGTGTTAGTGTCAAGAGTAATTTGTATAAGTGATAAGGCGAAAATATTCATCATTACATATTTTAATGTCTTTAAGAATATGCTGCGACAATATTAATGGTAGTGTGAATTCAGAGGACTTATCACGAATAATCGTGAGCTCATTTTTGTAACGACATCGACAAGAATTATACGAGATTTCGTACGAATGTTGTCCATGGCGTTTAGAATACGTTCTCGCAAATTTTACGCAAACATTCTTGATATACTTGGATCGATGTCTATTCCGGCGATTACCTTATGATATCATTTGCAGATCTCGAGTTTCACCTGTCAAAAACTAGATGGCTCTGTAATTAATCTTCTGAGTAAGGTTACACTCCCATGGGACTCTAGGTTTGATCTGTTACTTCATTTAAGTTATCTGGCTTGTTAAGAACTTAAAGCCTTTTGAGAAATGAACAGACGAATGGTTTTAGAATAGTGTAAACTGAAGAGCGATCTTAACAAATTAACGCGTTTAGTAGCGTTGGTATATCACAGTAAGCGTTGCAGATGTCATATTAAAAACGAAAGTTGTATCCACTTATTTGTACGTATATTGCACTAGCCTAGAACGAGGCTAGCTTTTAGTAGCAGATAAAATTCTACACTTTAAAAAAATATTTATTCCAGCGTTAAATACGGAGTCATAAGTAATTACTTAAAAAACCCTTAAAGGTGTATTACTATAGAACGGATGTTTTTGTATGCGTTTTTTACGGTCGAATGCAAAGGCACATCATGGGAATTGGACTGAAATGAATCTCTTTGTCAATGTCGATTTAAAAGTCCCATCTTTTAAATGAATCCCAGCTTGAATCAGTTCATCGCAGAACTGGTTTTAAAATTTTTCTTTAACGTTTACATATAAAATACTTAAATATCATACTAACTATATATATTCTTATATTTTGAACTTTAACTTAAATCAGTTTTGTAAACTTTTAACAACTAAGGAATTCAAAATATTATAATCTAGCTCTGCTCGCGACTCCATCAGCATAGAATTAAAAAAAAAAAACAAGTGAGTAGCCTATGTGTTCTTCCGGGCTATCCTCTAAATCTATACCAAATTTCACCGAAATCCGTTCAGCCGTATACAAACTCTAACAAACATTCATCCATCCATCTAAACTTTCGCATTTATAATATTAGTTACATTAAAAAGTAATTTCTTTACTCTCTATATTAATAAGAAATGTTTAAAGAACGAAGAACGGGTAAACAGGGCTTACTAAAATGTTAAGTCTATGAGGTAAGGACTGTACATATTTATAAGACTAGATCTAGTCTAGGTGGTCTCAGGTGGTTCGACGTATTTAAATATTGATTCTAACCTCGACCAACTTACATATTAACTTGTGACAAAACATTAAATGAATAAGCAAAGTAAGTAAATACTGTACGTAGTTCTCACCGTTGGTTGAAATTCAAGCATTATTCAAAAGTTATTTTACTAAAATTAAAAATATGAAAGTTTACATGCATACATGCATGTTTGCTAGAGTTTATAGCCTAAACTGCTGAATGGATCTGGATGATATTCGGCATAGATGTAGAGCATAGTCTGGAAGAACACATAGGCTACTTACTTACTTTTTAATTCCACGCAGACGTAGTCGCGGGCGAAAGCTAGTTTTTAATAAATAAGGATTTTCACTACGTTAGCTTAATATGTGTTAAAAAAGTTGTTCTTTTCTAATAATGTAGATTTTATACTAAAAATGTTTACTGTTTGTTCTATTTTTAAAATTCATTTTAATAACCTTGAAGTGTTAAATTGTGACCTAAAACCCTTGTCACAAACTAATGGAGTCAACGCCGAAGTTCGCTAACTACAAAGAATTCAGTAGTGACTGTCAAAGAGCGCTCTACGGGGTATCTTTTAACGATATACAAAGGTAAAGCCGGCCGTGTGCTGTTGTAAAATTTGAAAATATACTCCTGCAGAAATTGACACTGCCCTCTATGGATTGAATACTCAACATACTATCATACTAGAGGAAGACCGAAGAAAGTATGGATGGATTGTGTGAAGGAAGATATGCTTAAGAAAGGAGTGGATTCAGATATGACGGCTGATAGAGATGTATGGAAGAGCAGCACATACTGTGCCGACCCTCCATAAGGGATAAGGGCAAGTGGATGATGACTATCATACTAGAATACATGTTATTTATAGTAATATTATAAATGTAAAGTTTAGATGGATGGATAGATAAATGTTTGTGTTAGAGTTCGTACGCTGCACGAATTTCGCTGAAATTTGGTACAGATGTAGAGAATAATCTGGTACAACACGTAGACTTCTATCTTTTTTTTTTAATTCCACGCGATCGGAGTCGCCGGCGAAAGCTTGTTTAATATATAAACATCAAGAGTATAAACAAAAAATGAAGGACAATTACTTAGATAAAATCTAAGTATATGTTTAAAAGACCGTACTAACTAAAGGACTTCCCGAATAGTTGAAAATTTGTAATCTGATGGAAAATTAGTTAACAGATTATGTTGGTTAGGTCTTTTAAATAACATATACCTCACCCGAAATCCAGAAGGGTAGGCAGAGATCACAGATTTTCATCTAGCGTGGTAATGACACACGTCTCTTTTATAAGCCATGACCAAAGGTTTGTTACAATTGATAAAAGTTTTACAAACGTTCTTAACAATCAAAGATAAGTGTGTGTACTTATCTATAAATAGGAAAACTCAGATCGTAAACTTTAGATAGCTTTAAGAGCTTTTGTCATAAAACTCCTGTACTCCAAATTTTAGTGTCAATGGGATTACTTTTGTATTCCTATTCTCAGCGACAACGAATGAGCTTAAAAGATTGAAGGTACGCAAGTGTGTAATTACTACTTTAGAGAGGGTATTACGAAAAAAAATCGTGAAAGCTCGTTACGAACTACGCTACGAATACTTCCAAGCCATTTTTCTTGGTAGGTCCCCATTAAGTGAATAGAAAATTATCTACTTTGTTAAATACGATTTTTAATGCGATTGAGATCTTTAATATACAGAAGAATTTTCTTTTATCGATTTAAATATTAAATTGGGAAACACTCAATGGAAAAGGCCTTATTATTTGTATTTTTTAATTTAAGTAAAACTTTACCAAGTCTAGCGGAAGCTGTAGCGTACACTTAAGTTGGTTATATAAGTTGTTTAAGTAATAGGAACGGAAGATTCATGTCTGTAAACTAATAAAGCTTCGAGGAACGCTGGAAATAAATTCATGAAAATTGCGTTTTAATGTTCCATTCATTCGACGAGCAACAGCGGTTTAAAGTACGGATTGTACTCATTTTCAATTTATTATGAATTCAATTTGTAAAAAGACTTCTGTAATTTAATTAAATTTAATATACAATTTGAGAAGTGGATGTCATTGGAGGAGGCCTTCACCCAAACAGGGGTTCTTACAGAACAAAAAAAAAACAATAAAAATTATAAAAAAAAATCAAAACATACTTTTAGATGAAATGTACATTGCAAATCTTCTATATAATCAAAATTGTAAATAGTGTGTAGTTATAAGTACATCGTTTTGATACATTAGAGTTTACCTGTAAGGAAATAAATGGCTTTATTATTTATTATTATACAATTTAAATATATATAATCTTTAAAAGGTTTGTCTCAAGTTGAAAAGGTGATTTATTTTATTTCTTTTTCTATACTAATACTATAAAGTTGAAAGATTTCTATTTTGTATGCATTGAAATAACTTAAAAGCTACTGGGCCGATTTCAGAAAGGTCATTTATTATATATTAAGTTACGTTATCAGTCCATAACATAGGCTATGTTTTTTTTTTTAATTTTAAACGGGCGAAATCGCGAGCAAGTTCATAAAGTCGATCAAGATATTGAAACTCGAAAAAAAAAATGTTTTAACATAACATACAAAACTAAAATAGTTTATTGACTAAGCTTTTAAATCTACGCAGATTGCTACGTGGTAGCAATATGTCTACGACGTAGACGAGCTGTCTACGAGATTTTCTTGCAAAGCTGTTTTGTATCGGTTTTTTACCAGACTACGATCCCGCAACATGGAAAGACGACGCTTTGATGTTTTTTTTCTTCTTAGTTGGCGAGGAAGAAACATGAGGGGAGATACTTTTAAAACTTATGTTATTACGTTTTTAAAGTGCATAGCGGATATGGTTATTGATTTTTAAGATGCAAATAAAAGTTATTATGAATTAATATTGCATTTTTATTAAAGATTATTAAGTATACTAATAAGTTGTAGATAAATAAATGTTATCTTAGTGGTAGAGCCCGCTTTAACATCTTCGCACGAATGGGTCGACTCGCAGGGTGCAATACCACGACCACAACGAAGACAGGAGTGAAGTGGAAGCAATTCCGCGTTTACTCTGATGAGTGTGGTGCCGGAGGCCCAATTTTAGTCCCTTTTCCGTCCCACCTTTTTCTTTTAAGGAAAGGATTGGATGGGAAAGTGGATTTGACGGTGGAGGAGACGCATAGGAAGGGGAAATATCCTCCTTACGTGCGTCTCCTCCTCCGTTGATTTAGGGTAGGCAACGCAATTGCAATTGCGGATGTCTATGGGCAGCGGTCGCTTCGCCAATTTCGCTAATTTAAAAAATCTTACAATCTCCAAGTAATTTCGGAAAGAAAAGTTAGTTGTCTAAAATTTTTAGTTCACGGGGGTATTTAATTATTCATCTAATGAAATTCAAAGCCTTATTTTGTTGTTACATTAAATATTCCAATACATTTCTGGTAGGCCAGGCTTTGTTATTCGTTCTTGGTTTACAAACAAACGCTAATTGCCTCACGTATTGCTGTAAAATATTCAGCCACACATTAAATGCCAATTTGTGGTGAAATTTATTTCGTTCATTATGTTTTAAAGTTAATTTAGACATCAAATTTATAACAAAAACGTATTATTAACAAATAGACAGGTTTAACAAGTAAGTCCTACTAATATTATAAATGCAACAGTTTAGAAAGATGGATGTTTGATAGAGTTTTTAGAGGATAGTCTGGAGGATAGGAACATAGACTACTTACTTTTTTAAATTTCAAGCGGACCCAGTCGCGGGCGATAGCTAGTTTTAACACAGTAATCAATAACCTTAATCATTGCAAGTACCAACGTTTTAAATTGTACAATATCAGGTCTGCCTAGTCCATTCCTCAATAGTCAAAGATTAAACCTTAGGTACTATTTTAATAAAATGAACACATATATGTTATAGTTAATTTATAGATTAACTAGCTTTCGCCCGCAACTTTTCCGCCCGGAATTAAAACACAAATGCAAGTAGCCAATGTTTTCCAGACTATCCTCTACATCTATGTCAAGTTTCATCGAAATCCGGTCAGTCGTTTAGGCTACAAACTCTAACAAACATCTATCCATCCATCTAAACATTCGCATTTATAATATTAGTATGATTTGTTTAAACCAAACGAAAACTCGTCAAGCAAAAGCAAAAGCAACCGAGGTCACTCATTAGTTAATGGAATATTGAGCGGCTCAGAATTTGTTTCAGTAGCAACGCTAGTTGTATTGCGTAATTTTTTTTAAGTCGCAATGAACCTGGTGGCTTTTTTTGTGAAATTAAATACATTAGTGGGTATAGATTGTATGAAGGCTCAGTAATAATTAAATTACCTATGGCGTTTACTTTTGCTCTTGTACGATGTCATGTACTGTATTGAATTCTTAGTAACTAATATTATCAATGCAAAAGATTGTATGTTTGGATGGATGATTCATAAAAGGTATCCTAATCCGCTGACCGGTTCTTCATTTAATTTGCGTAGTCTGGAAGAACACATAAGCTACTTAACGATGTTTTTATTCCACGTAGTCGGAGCGGCGGGTGGCCACTAGTCATAAGTGACAAAATTAATACTATTAACATTATATTAAAATTCAAACACAGTATTAAATTCACTTCCATGTTCAAAGTAATCTATTTATCAGTCGTGTTTCTCTATATTTGTTGTTAAACTTTTACTCTAATCTTTATACTCGATCCTTGAATCCATCTAGAGATAGTGCATTTCCTACTTTGATAATGCATGAGTTTTCACAATCTTACTTACAGTTTCTTTAGTCGTATCGTAAATCTTTCTTCGTTGCAAGATAAGCACAATAAACACTTAATTCTATATACATTTTTGCTTCAATAACGTTTAACTGTAATTAACTATTATGAGCGTCGGTGGCTCAGGGGTTTAAGCACTTGACTTGTAATCAAGGTCTTGGGTTCGAATCCCGCCATGTACCAATATGATTTTTCGAATTTTCATATGTACATAATTTACCTGACGTTCTTACGGTGAAGGAAAACATCGTGGTGCAACCTGCAGATATCGGCGAAGAAATTCAAAGATATGTGTGAAGTCAACCAACCCGCATTGGGCCAGCGTGGTTGACTATGTCCTAGTCAACCTAACTTAGGGTAGGCTCCGAGCCCCTCGGTGGGGACGTATAGTGGGCTGTTGATGAACTATTATGAAATATATAAGAAAGATTTCTTAACTAAAATTAACTTTTAAAATATTGTTACATACTTTATTGCTTTATTTCTTTTCTCTGTTTACTTAATCATTCAGTTAAATACCAAAAATAAAAGTAAATTAATATCGCAATTTCGTTTTAAGTACAAAAACCCTGTTCTGCCAATAAGCATGACCTTATTATTATTTGTTTCTTAGAAGACCCACAACATAAAGTACGATTATTTCATTATTGTTGTTTGTGCTCGCGTTGGTAGCGAGGAATTTTATATTGGATTAAGTGAACGAAAGGGAACGATTTTAACTTGATGTATCTCAAGGACTTCCATAAATCAATTATTCATAGTATATAATACTGAACCAAATATCGTAAATTCTTTACAGATATGTGATGTTTTAATGGATTTACGAAAGTTGAATGACCATGTACTTTACATTTTATGCCACAGACATTTCTAAAATAATAAAGCGTAAACACACACCTCTTTGTTGCCTAAGATGTCAGCAATTACAGCATGTTTTTGAATAATTATTTTTTTAATAAAAAGTCCTACACTTACGTCACGCTAAGGCTATATGTTTTCACGTCATTAAACTTAGGGGGTAAATGTTTTGGATAAAAACCCTAATGTGGGAAAGAGACCATAAGTTGCCGCCAACATCAAGGAATTGCCATGCTTTGTCATCATGTCATGTCATTTTGACATTTGTAATTTATAATTTGACACGTGTAAACAGTAAAATAAAACTTTCATAATTTTATGCGGATGAAGTCGCACGGGAACAGCTAGTAATTTAGTGATTCACTTAATTAAAACAGACTTCACTAATAGACGTTTTATAATTAGACGTTTATGCTTTATGCTAAAATGAACGCAATAAATACGACATTCAAATAACTACTAATAAAACTAACCTAATTTTTTGGACTTTATTAACTATTCTTGCAAATCCGGCCAATTTAAGATTCTAAGTAATAGGAATTATATGAAACTATTAAAACCTTACAAATTGAGTCACTTTTCATTACATTGCAATATTTTTATAGCATTTATGCATTTAAAAAATAACAAACAAAGCATAAAAATGTGTTTCCATTTGCTACAGTTGTTAAGCAAAATTGAAAATATGCAATGTTTTACAAATACCGTCACTTTAACAAGTTGTTTGTCGGAACAATTTTTCCCGTTTGATATTTTGTCACGCGTAAGGGATTTACAAGTTATAACGTTCCCGAGTTATTCTGCAATGCTTTTTTTATTTTATTTTAGAACGAATCGAAATGCAAACAACAGGAAGCTTTTAATCATACTTTATACTAATAATGTTTGAATGAATGGTTGTTTGTTACTGTATAACTCCAAAATGTCTTATCGGATGTCGATGAAAATGGTACAGAAATAAATAGTCTAGAACATATAGATAACATATTTAATACTAGCTGTTCCCGTGCGGCTTCATCCGCATGAAATTAAAATCTTTATTTTATTGTTTACATCTGTCAAATTCTTAATTGCAAATGTCAAAATACCAATTACCTTTCCATGGAAATCTAGTTACCTTGATGTTGGCAGCTCGTAGCTTATAGTCTCTTTTCTACATTAGGGTTTTATCCAATTTATTTACTCCCAAATTTAATAGCGTGAAAATATATAGCCTAAAGCGTAACGTAAGTGTGCTTTTTATTAAATAAAGAATTATTTAAAAATATGCTGTAGTGGCTGTCATCTTACGCCACAAATGAGTGTGTGTTTACGCTTTATTATATTAGTATAGATTTCGGAGTGACGAAGGCTTGCTGAATTAAATTCCGATTGTAAATCATACCATGAAAACATATCCTCCATTGTGGGCGTGCATATGTTGGAGATAATGAAATAACAATCGTGTAATATCAAAAACTCGGTCCTTCAATCTTTAGTGAATACTGTACAATATCTACAAATTGCAAATATTTACAGAGATACACCAATTGACTTTATACGTGCCCACGACTAAAGCATCGCTCGACCGTCTAATAACAACTGTCTTTGATCGTTGCTATGACATCTATTGGGGTTACCCGTTCAAAAACTCAAATTACTATACCAACTTAGACAATTTCAAATGTTGTCAGCAGTAATAATTATTATTTGATACCAAAGTTACTAAACTTTTATAGTTCCAAAATTAACAATTTTTTCCCGCTTATAAAAATAATATAGCCGTTGATATTGATTCTAAGAGTAAATATTTATGACTTCAAGATAACGTTTCCAATGGAGATGTTGAGGCAATTTTCCCTTAAGTGTCTTCACGTTAAGTTAGAGGACCGGAAGGGTCTAACTTACTTCCTCATTACTCACACCTGCTGCTTAATCTACGTGTTTACAAATGACGGAAACCACTCAGATCCGATCATTGACATCCTCATTTATCCTTATAATTTAAAAATCATTAAATTTTATTTCACTATGCATTTACTCGTAAATAGTAAAAATGGTATAGTAAAATTAACATAAAATACCATTTAAAAGTTCTTGGATTTTTTTTGGAAATCGTTATCTTATTCAGGTAAAAAAAATCGTATTAAAAAGTATACACATACAAAGTATATAGCAGTTCTTTTACATTGAAAATCTGAAGCCATTTCTCTGAACATTCCTGCTCTGAAGAATCCGATTAATTTAGAAAGCATTCAATTTCGAACCTTTTCGCCTTATGTCCCTAAATATACCCTCACATTAAATCGGGACCTTTTTTTCCCCTCAGCATTTCTATAGGTAGTTTTATATACCTTTTTTTGTTTTAAATCAACTTCGTTCAATGACTTGATCACAGATTTGATTTCAAATTCATAAGTATTATTTTGGATATATAAAATTGAAGCTATTTAAAATATTATTAAATTAGCTTTTGCCCTAGACTCTATCCGCATGGAATTAAAAAAAAACAAAAGAGGTGTGTTCTTCCAGACCGTGTACTACATCTATGCCAAATTTCATTCAGATTCGTTCAGCGGTTTAAGCTACAAACTCTAACAAACATCCACCTTTCCATTCATCCAAACTTTGCATTTATAATATTAATATGTATTAGGCTTCCGCTGTTCTTGTAGATTAACTTCTAATGTTTTCTAATCTTTGCTTTTCTCTAAGTTCCTGGTACAACACAATTTTTGTATTGTGTCATGAATGTTCTATAAAATTATTATGATTTTTTGTAAGGTTTTTCTGCTTTGATTGTTTTCTATAAAAAGAAGTAATTTACAAAATGTCCAACTCCACAGGGCTGTCGTGATCGAGGAACGATGTTAACAACCAGCGGCATCAATCAACGTCCAGGCACAACCCTGAACGGAATTATTGTCGTAATTTTATAAAGCCTTTTATTGAAGGGTAACTTTTATTACACCCGTCATCGGTGTAGCGCTGATTTATTTTTTAATTTAATTTTTTCACGTAGAAAATTGTTATTAACTTACAGGGACATTGACTGATGACGTATAAATTTATTTTTCTTCTTATATTGCTTTTTTTAGACTTAATAAGAGAGAAGAATGTACATTTTGCAAAAACCTTTCGGCGGGGCAAATCGATTTTGATTTTTTAATAATATTTTTACTAAATCTATTCCTAATCCTTATAACATCATAGTCTTCCTATTATTATAAATGCGAAAATCTAGATAGATGGATGGATGTTAGAAGTAGCCTAAACTGCTAAACGGATCTCGATAAATTTTGGGATAAACCTAGAACATAGTGTAAAGGAACACACATCCTATTTTTGGTTTTATTTCCACAAGGACGGAGTCAAGGGCGGAATTCAGTAATTAAAATAATATGCAGTTATACCATTAAATGATCGATTTTATAAAAAATGTAATAATTTTATTTTCATTTAAATACAAGTACAGCGAAGTAATCCACTTGAGTTGAAACATTCCGCAACAGAGGTTATTGAAGTTCCACTTAGAGCGAGTTACTCAGACATGCAGGTGCCCGTTTGTAAGCCAGTACTTAACAAATAACATTTAAAATTACGTAAATAATATCAGTTAAGTATCTAGCATATCAACTAGAAGAGACTCCTGTCTCTACTCTCGTAGGAGTAGCATAATATATGTTTGATATATTATATTTTTTTTTTGGTATATTATATTTAAATGATGGCCGCAAAATACTATGCTTTTATTCCTAGGTATTTTTTTAGTTACTTAACGTTGACATGAATATTGAAGTGTATACAGTAATGGTATTATTTCCTGGAGTATTGTAGTAAATAAATTTAACGTTTGTTTTTTTTTTCTATTAATTTTCTACGTTTGAAGGAACCTTATTTGTAATTCAGATAATAAAAAGTATAATATTTAACAGTTTATGTTAGTAATAGGTTCCTTTATATTTATGCTTTGATGATTTTTTTAGACTCGGCGTAGTTTACTTTAGTGCTATACTAAATTACAAGAGAAGTGCAAACGATCCTAGGTTAGAGCATAAATTGAAGCAATCATAACACTGTGGTTACCTCGCCACGTAAATTCAACTTGAGGGAGACCGCGGTGATATAAGGAATTCTATCAACGCTGAATTCATGCCTTCTCACATTTGGGCAAGTATTGTGTGTGTGGTTATACTGTTAGCGGATATCATTTAGCCTAGTTCATTTTTTATTAACTACAAAAAAGAGATTAGAGTTTAAACAATTACTTTAATACTTTGATAATTAAAAGAAACAAATATTGAATAATCATTCTTATGTGTCGAATAGTTAGCTAATTTTTGCCCTACTGGAGGGTAATCTTGTAGGTATAAAGTGTCACTCATTCGTATACTGTACCTTTTTTAGCATTACAATAATTCATAATTTAGTTAATTAACTAGTACTATTTTTCATTTAATTTCAGTTATTTAAAAATTTTAATTTTTATATCAATACAACTTAAGTAATGATCGCTTGTGCAAAAACGCTGATATTCACACCCTACGACAGTTTACTTTGAAGTGTGAATATGACATGACATGCCGACTCGGATGAAATAAGCTGTGCAATCTGAGGCGTCATTTGTTGTTACCTCGGGGTATAATAAAAATGTTCTCGACTAACATTCATAGCTTACACATTTTTAAAACATTATTTTGTTACTATACATTTTTAATATTAGACATAAGAAAACTACGATACAGCGGATACTAATCAATACTAATAATATAAAGAGGAAAATTTTGTATTTTTGTATGTATTAAAATAACTTAAAATACTTCTGGGCTGATTTTAAAAAATAAATCACCATTAAAAGCTACGTTATCAGTGACTAACATAGACAATTTTTTTAATTAAACTCGGACGAAGTTGCAAGCAATAGCTAGTGTAAAATATGATGAGAGAAAACTGAGCAAACATAGTGATAATATTAAAACAATCAATTTTACTATTGTTCAGTAACTGCAATAATTTAAAACTTAAGCGAATTTAAATTCTCCTGAGTAATTATAAAAGCGTTTTTAAATCAAAATCATGAAAATCCACATCCCCTGCTTACAAATAAGAAGTCTCCGATAACATCATATTTGTATTCAGCCCGCGTAATGTCTCTGACGTCCTTATTCTGGGTCGTATATCACGATATATGAACCCCGCCACCTTAATATTTGCGTCATTTTGACGTCACATGCATGGAACAAAACATTTCTCGTACTAATTTACTTTGTGATTTATGAAAAATAATTTAAAGATTACTTTTGCAAAACAAAGGAATTAGACATAAAATTCAACAAATACAGCAATTAATAGACAAAAGCGTAACGAGTTATATATAATAAATTTAGATGGCGCCAAAGGCATTTTAAATCGCACCATTGAGATGTATTTCAGAGGTCGTAAATCATGTCAAAGTAAATAAGATCCGTGTACCATTTTATATTTACTGTAATTCTGCATACATTAACTTACGCAATTTTATTGTAACACGATGAAAATAAAACAACCGTTAACAAAAAATAGATTCGATGTCGATATTGTTAGGTTTACAGAATAGGCGCTTACCATAATATCGGGTCGATGTTTCCCCGATACGGAAATTAGTATGGAAGGCCTGATGTTTGTAATAATAAACATCGTGAAAGAAAAATATGAAAGCTTCTAGTCGAGTTTTCCATTCGCCACTTTTTACACAGAAATGTCAGATTTGGCTCTTAATATTTCCCAGGAGACATTCGCCTAAGGAATAATTAGTTGAAAGGAATTTTTATTTATAAGTTATACCGTGAATTGGTGCTTTGCGTTTGAAGTAGAGGAATTTATTTTTTGGTAGCATTAAAATTTAACTTTTATGCTGCATTTAGATATAAACCAGAGATAAGTAAGTATTAAGTTTGTGTAACTCGCTTGATCTAGAGAAGTTAAGAGTGTCGAGAACAAATTAATTTCCAATATCTGCCTACCCTTTTGAGCTTGAGTGCTGAATGATATTATCTTATTTTGATTTTTCACCTGACAAATTCAAAGTTAATTAAAATTTAATTGTTACCGACAGACAGTTTCTTTCTTTGTCATATTTTCATACGGTTAATTTTTTTCTATAGTGGTTATTTTGGTATACATTTTGAAATCATCTTATTTTATATATCTTTACGAAAGTCCAAGCAATAATCTAATACTTTGTTGTTATTGGCTCGTGTGTGATTCCCTAAGGACAATTTAAAAACTCATAGCTTCGTTCGCAGCTCGAGAACGAATTGATTTTTCCTTTATGTGAGAAGTTTTATTCCTTTCAAATAACTGTTATATCACTTTTATTACTTTCAATATTAAAAATAGCTAGGAGATATCACAGTCGATATAACAAAATACAAGTTGTAAATGTCAAGAAATCAATCAATACTTAAATAATGGATTGAAATCCAATTACCTCTAAAATTGCGCATTGTTCAATTCGATTTCGTAAAACGAGTAAATGATATCAAATATAATAAAGAATTCAAAATGTCCTAAAATGTTGGTTACAAAGTGATCGATGACGTCACAGCAACGTAATAAAGCAAGTCCACACAAACGGTCGGTTCCCTCTCGATACATAAACAAGCTTGTAGCAAACACGCGCCCTCTATCGTTAAGTGCACAATATTGCATCAATAGCTTTTGCCTATAGATTTGTATGCGTGTTTTTATTTTTATATACTAGTCTAATGTTATAAAGATTTGATTTTTTTTTCGATTTCTGTACGTATTGAAATAACTCAAAAACTACTGGGCCGATTAAAAATTCTTTCACCTATAAAAAGCTACGTTTTCAGTGAGTAAAATAGGCTATATTTTTAAATTTCTTCGCAGATATAGGTTAAGTTTTACCAATTACTAAAAATTGCACATATATCTGATAAATTTACTGGCTTATACTATGTGAGATTATTAGTAACTAGCTATTGCTCGCGACTTCGCCTGCGTGAATTATAAAAATATAGCCTATGTTATAAACTGATAACGTAGCTTTTTAATGGTGTAACAATTTTTGAAATCGGCCCAGTAGTTTTCGAGTTATTTCAATAAATAAAAAATATAAATCTTTTCTGTTTAATATTAGTATAGACATATTATAAATTTGTATTTTTATACAAATAATAAAAGCACTGTTTAGTGCTCGATAAATTTAAACGCGTAGCAAAATTTCAAATAAACTGAAGCATTTAAATTCCCCCTTTCATTAGATACTCAATTTGTCGGAATGGGAAAACATTGCCGCTTCCCGTTTTTTGCCCCTTTCACGCCATTACGTCAAAAGTTTTTTCTCCTCCGGCATTTCAAATGCGACAATCCAAATTAGTCTAATGCGGATTGCCTAATTTTCCTTTTCTTTTGCTAATTGCAAATGCAAAAATTTAAACTCATTACTCAGTAACAAAATCAGTACATCTTTAGTACACAAATAGTAGAACGACTGATTTAAAAAAGTGCAATAAAAATAATACGATAAATATTAAGTTACTACAACTTTGCATTTTAAAGTTGCATATGTAACTTTGTGAGTACTTTAACCGACTTAAAGGTTGAGTTCAAACCTAAGTGATTAACAGTAACCTGTCGAGTACTTCAGTGAATTGAGTTCTACGAATGATTAACGTGTATCCATAGAAAGGTTCGCTTTCGACTAATCAATGACAGGAGACATGAATAATACCCATCATTCCCTTAACTGGTTGCTACAGTTTCGAATAATTAATTCCCTGGGTGTGTACGCTTGCCTCTGAAGCATTTGGTTACTACGCATGCGTCGCGCGCATCGGTACGTGGCGGGTATTATAGGGCGCACATTTTTTTGATTAGAGCCGGATACGTGATTTAAAAATTAATTAAATAATATTCCTAAATATAAAATGATGGAAATAAATAACAGAAGTAATGATGTAATTTAATTTTTAAATCAACCAATTAAGCAATTATTTTTTAAGATAAAAGTATAATTTAAAATACGTAAAAGTAAAAAAAAATCACGAAGTACTTGTAAGAGACTATCTTGTAGTCAGAATAAGTGTTTGTCTCTGAAATAAGAAATTAAAAAATAATTAAAAAGGTCTGCTTGAAATTAATATAGCATGGACACCCTAAACACAGCCTCCAGCACCCGAGAAGGTTTCATATTGACCTATACGTATTACGAGTACTCTCTACGTTCTCTTTCAGGGTGTGCGAGTGAGAAACAAGATCGCACAATCTGAAATTCCCCTACGTAAGAAAGAGCCAACTATAGATATAGATGCACAGCTAGGTTTATAGTGTTCAGTGTGCCTGGAACTCCGGTGAAAGTCGGTGCTACGCGGTTTATCCCTTTTTATTTCGCACGCGAAACAAATGAGCATAGAAAATTGTTTGGAACATTTGATTTCGAAAATCGAACAGTGAAGTGGGATATTAAAATCCAGTGGCAGTTTATTGAAAAAAAAAGACTTAATTTATGTGAAAATAGTGTTGAAAGTGCTTGTGCGAGTCGCATATTTTTATACGACTCAGTTGTTCGAGTCCGGAGGGAGCCGTTTACAGAATGTGAGTAATTTTGGCGATTTAATGACCCTTTAGATAACGCATTGAAAGTTAACGCCTGGTTTACGCTGGCGCTAACATTCTTAATCAAAATTTATTACACGAATTAATATATTATTACACATAAACTTGTCAATACTTATGATTTATTTGGTCCCTTAACATTTATGACGCTTTTTTATTACCTTTTTTTCCTCAGGAAAGTTATGGAATTTTCGAATCAGAAACTATATCTACATAAATGTAAAATTTTTAGACGCCAGATTGGGCAATTTTCCATAGGTCAAATGAAATGGGTCAAATTCGATATTTTCTCGTTCGCCTGCAATGAGTTTTTTTTTAATAGTTTCTTGATACACATAATATTTTAATTATAATAATCTTATTTCCATAAGGTCATATTCATATTTAACAGGTTCTTGTATAAAATATAAATTTGAATGTATAAAAAAATCAGTAAAAACTCATTAGAGGCGGAATTAGAACTCAATGACTATAGTCTGAATCGGCTAATTAGTCCAGTGCTCAATTAGTAAGAACATGTATATAGGTGCGCATTAATGCAATTTGGTTTCATGTCTGATTAAACTTCTATAGTCTATGGCGGGGATGGCGAATATTAATGCATCAAAGTGCCATATTTTTAAAAGAAACGTTTAATGCGGTTAGATGTGCCAGCGAATAGTTTTGACTGCAATTATTACGTCAATACGTACATACTTTATAATTCTATCGTAGTGTTTTTATGATCATTAGATGCGTGACAGTGGTTCACCACTCCTGGTCTACGAGGTCTTACGAGATAACCCACAACAAAATTCAGAACTTTCCTTCTGAGGTCGGTTAAAATAGAATTGAATATTAATAATATCGCTTAGTTATATCTATACTAATATAATAAAGCGTAAACTCACACTACTTCGTGGCGTAAGATGTCAGCAATCGCAGCATATTTTTGAATAAGTATTTCTTTGAATAAAAAGCCCTAAACTTACGACATGCTTTAGGCTATATCTTTTTACGCTATTAAACTAAGGGGGATAAATAAAATGGAAAAAAGGCATCATGTGTGAAAGGGATCATAACCTACAAGCTGCCAATATTAAGGAAGCAAGGTTATTATGGTAACGGTAATTGTACATTTGTAATTGAGATTTTAACAAATGTAAACAATAAAATAAAGTTTTTATGTAGAGAAAACCGCACGGGCATAGCTAGTGTTATTTTAACGACGATATTATTCGATACTAAGCGTAAGGTAAGCCATGCATGCATGGATGTATTGACATGGAAGAAGATAGGAATGTATGTCAGTGTAGAAACTGGAAATATACTTCTATGCACAGTTTACCTGACTGATTTAGAAGGGCAATGCTTTTATGTGTAGATTTGTGTGTAAGTTGGTTTATGATTTTCTGTAGTTTGAACGACCGAAATTATTTCAACTAGTGAGGAGTTGGCCGCATTCTTAGTATTGGTTGGGTGAAGAAAAGCATACGGTTGTAAAGTTGGAGGCAATTACGAACATTAAAACCTTTTTCCATGTTTGTGGATGATAAGCTATAAAAATGTTCTTTTTAAATTAATTTGTCAGCATTTTTTTATATTTACAAGCAATTAAAAATTCATTTAGCTATATTAGACGTTTAGTCGATGGCCGATTTTTTTGTCACTTTCAAGAGTAGGCGTAAGTTTATTTGTGCCAACAACCTACGGAAATTATGCTAATCAATTATGTGTTGTGTTGTTCTTAAGTCCTCACTCGATGTGGTCTTCCTACGCATTTACTATTGTCGTTAATTTTAGTATTTTCAAACAAGCGATATAATTAGATATTCTATTGTTTTATTCGATATCATGTTACGAATAACAACGTTACTTAAGTTTGCTGTACTTAAAGTTACTTAATGATTGTTAGTTAAGATTTACTTTAGCGAAGATTGCTCAACTATACATTTCTGTCAGTCGTGCAATTAGCAATAATAGAGAAAGATTTATGAAGTAATAATAGAGATCTGATGGATCCTAGTGTCGCGTTTTGCGGTGTTTAAAATTGCCTCAGCTTCGACGGGCTCCCCATTGTCCCATACTTCTGTTAGCGAAGGGTTAACAAAGGGCCGATCCGACCCAATTAGACGTTGCTCTTGTTACGAGGAGCGGCGATGGGTAAAATTACGGATATATCTTCCTTGTTAGTGCGTATCACGTATCGAGTGGTAATCACATTTTTGCGGCATCGATTTGGTTTCCACTTCACTGACGGCCGTTGTTAAAACTGACGTGTGACGTTAATAGACCGCAAATAGGAATGAACGTTGAATTAACGAAGCTTGAAATTATTTCACATTTTATTTTATGAATATAAATTTTATTATACTATTTAATGAGGCGAATAACTATAGCAATTCTAACATCAACGTGGATAACAGATATGACAGAGTGAGTACGGTATTTTAGACACTAATTTTAACAAAGCATGTTTATGTTTTTCACAAATTAATAAAACTATTAAATATAATTTCGGTATAGTAGAGGACATGCTTGAGGAAAAAGTTAATTCAGATACCACGTAAGCAGAAATACAGGTTGATAATGATAGTCGTATCTACTCAGCACAAGTAAAAAGCCCCATATTGTCGTTAATTAGAGAGTTGTACAGACTAAATTACGTTTCAAAGTTTATGTGGAGATTTATATTGAATTGGAAAAAGCAAATGCCCACAATATGAAAGACTAGTCTGCAATGGTATGGATCGAAGCATTTTTATTGTCACCATCAACACACGGTAAGGGCCTTTGGCATATTGCCAAGTCGTGTACAGCGGTTTTGTTATCTCTATAACCCGAACGTAATGGCACGTGCGACGTATATTGAATGCATACATGCCGAGTTTACTTATATTTTTACTGGTACCTAAACAGTAAAAACCTTTCACGGTTGAAGAAGGTAGACTAAACTTAAGTGTGTAAAATTTCGATGAAACAATATCCATTTCGTTATTCCATACATGGGATTAAATTACTCTCCTCTCTGTACATTTTTCTTAATTATCCCTGTTCTTATCTCATTTACGTAATGTCGGCGTATCAGGATTTCATTCTTCATATTGATCTGTCCTTCATCAATTTCTTCCTAAGTCTACCTTTAACCTCTTTCTGTGCATGAGCACAATTATGAAATTGATGTTCTTTTTTACTTAATCATTTCTTTAAAAAAAGAAGTCACGGGCGACAGCTAATAATACTAACACAAATCATAATTATAACCATCGTTAAAATAACGTCGTTGAATAACCTATCAATACTTAAGAAGTAACATTTATGAAGACAGAAATAAACTTTGGAGACTTCAAAAATAGCAACGTACAAGATTGATATAATTTTGTCGAAGTGTGTTCAGATAATTCGATAATATCTCGGAATCATGTGTAATGGATTTTACGGGTCACGTGACAATACGCTTTCGTGAGTCACGATTTTTAATACTCCCTACCTTTGCGCAGCTAACGGGCAAGCTCGGGAATTGTTTGAAAACTATTTTATGTACACGAAACTGTATTAAAGTTATAACAACGATGGTTGCTTTTATTTTTTGTATCTTACCGTAAAAGTTGATTATTTTTATGTTTAGATTATACAATAACTTGTGTATTAGCTAGCTATAGCTTAAAAGTACAGTCGGGGAAATTGTCGGTATCTACAATAAAAGCTGTAGTCGATTGAACGTTTTATACGCATTGTGACGATGCGAAACAGAAACTTCATTCAAAAAAACAGTCGGTTGTTTTACCCAGCTAATTGCTTTTTTTATTACCCCGTCGTTTGCGCAACTCATTGCTAGCTAATTGGTTATTAGTAAGAAGAGACGAAGTTCGTCTCGTTATAAGGAACAAAGCGTTCTAAGAGTGGAATACCAAGAATGGCGTTGACTGTACAAAACTGTTTTTATTAGATTGATTTATGAAAACAGTTCTTTAAATAAACTTTAATTATATATACAGGTAGAATAGGACTCAAGATAAGACATAATATAAAAAAAAAAAACATTTTCATATTTTTAACACATCGTTTCGTTAGTTACAAAGAAGAATTTAAAAAAAAAATTAACGCTGTAGTAATGATTTAAAACAGATTGTCCTTGATTCTAGTCTGATGTATACCGACGCGATGTTACGCGGTGTAATGTAACAATGGATACGGCAATCATTTACGCAGTTTATAGTGTTACGAGGAAAACCAGGGACCAACAAGACGCTCTAAGCAATTGATAAACCTAACATTACGTGTAAAATTGTAACGTAAATGCTCACCACGAATATCTCTCCCCACATTTATTTGTATTTATACATTCTATTATTGAAAATAATGTTAAGAACGAACATTCGTTTTCTCCAATTATTTCAAATTGTCCGGATTTCTTATGATAAAAAGGACAAAGGAATAAGACGAATGTAATCTAAAGTTATTGGCTTCTCTCCAAGGCAGATATCAAATTCTCATCCCTTCATTACAATAAATAAAATCTCTCGGCAGACGATAACTTACCAGACATTTTTTTTCTTCTAAACGCTTGTTCTCTTTAACGAGATAATTTGTATGAATTTGAATTCTACTCTGATAAGTATTTTTTTCGATTGCAATATTAATAATGAAAAGAGCATAGATATGGAATTTAATTTTTAACAAAGAGGTATCTTGCAATAGATGGTGTGGTAACGAACTATAGTTTCTGTATGTTATGTTATGTAAATGTATGTTATATTTAGCTACTAGTTGTTTCCCAAGACTTCGTCATGTAATTTAAAAAATACAGTTAAAAACATAACCAATGTTACTCAGCTATACCGTAGCTTTCTAATGGTGAAAGAATTTGAAATCGAGCCGGTAGTTTTTAAGTTCTTTCAATACATACAAAAAATGCAAATCTTTTCTCATTTTTTTAGTATAGGTTAAGATTTGTAATTATATAGGCTTTTACCTAAAATTACATATATTTTGATTAAATCATTATTTTTGGAATAATGGACATAACAACAATGAAAACAATTCTTCCTAATATATTAGTGGTTATTCATGAAGATATTCCATTTTGAAGTTATCGGCTTGTGTTACGTGCTTCCTTGAATCCACGACCACATGATCGGTTGTCCATTACCTCCCTAACTGTAAGCCGTATTATAGAAGATTAGCTGTTCCCGTGCGGCTTCATCCGCATGAAATTGTGAAAATTTTATATTATTCTTTACATTTGTCAAATTATCAATAGCAAATATCTAAATGACATGAAAAACCTTGACTCTCTCAACTTACTCTCATTCCCACATTAGGGCTTTTATCCAAAATATTTACCCCCTAAATTTAATGGCTTAAAAATATGTAGCCTGAAGCGTGACGTAAGTGTAGGGCTTATTATTAAAAAAATATAATAATTATTCATAAATATGCCGTAATTGCTGATGTCTTAACCAACAAAGAAGTGTGTGTTTACGCTTTATTATAATAGTATAGAAGTATAGATATGAGAGTTCATTGTTTACTTAATGGATATCAGAAGCACTATATCCTTGAAAATGATATCATAACCTGTCTTTGTTATTCTTTCATTATAACACCTTTCAGTGGGGATAATGCTTTTCACCTTTGTTGTTAACAGATGCATTAAACTTTTTAAGTTTTTTTTAATTTTTAATTCAATTTGCCACCATAGTAAGAAGATTAGCATGCAAGCTAGTAATGTCTTAAATCCAAACACGAAAGCCGATTGCCCGTGTGCTGCAAATATTGGAATTCCATCTACGAACGAGGAATGAAATCGCTAATCCTTGAAACTTTACAAATGGCTGTGAACTAGGAGTTCTAGCGTGTAATACGTTAGGATAAAAACTAGGGGACCTAGCACGAAAATTAACGAGGAAATATTTGTGAGTCATCAAATTTTGTATTTCATTTTCGCTGCGTTACTGAATTTATGTTATTGGTGTTACGAATACCTTCTCACAAATATTCGTGTTACGTCCTCTGATTGTTATTGATCCGTTATGTGTTAATCCTTGAATTTAAATAAAACTGTTTATGCAATCCCAGATACATCTACATATGTATTATAAAAAGTTTTTATGGTTCCAATTTTAACAAAGACGAATTAGTAATGATCAGTAGAGTACTAAAATCAAAGATGAAACGAAAGTTAGGAAAGAATCACGGGAATTTACATTCCCGTTTTCCCGGGAATTTACATTCTCTGTCTTCTGGCATTTTCTTTTGTTCTTTTATTCTCTGAGAAATACATGGGATCGTTTCCAAGAAAACGATGATTCACACTTTTCACGTCTCATTGATTTGAATGTGATTGAACTAAACCAATTATTAAAAATATTATGAAAATTTGTGTAAAACTGTGTCTTATTTGTAATCTATACTATTAAGATAAAGCGTAAACACGCATTTCTTTGTTGCCTAAGATGTCAACAATTACAGCATAATTTTCGATAAATCTTTTTTTAATAAAAAGCCATACACTTACGTCACGTTTTAGGCTATATATTTTCACGGTATTGATCTTAGGAGGTAAATATTTTGGATAATAACCCTAATGTGTGAAAAAGACCATAAGTTGTTGCCAACATCAAGGAAGCAAGGTTGCTATGGTTTGTCATCATGTCATGTCATTTTGTCATTTGCAATTGATAACATGACAAATGTAAACAATAAAATGATTTTTTTTTAATTTTATGCGGATGAAGTCGCATGGGAACAGCTAGTCTTTCATAAGACATAAAAACGTTTAACTACGACTTTTTAATAAAGTATGTTATTATAATAACTTTCATAGCCAACTCTTATTGTAATTTAATTGCCGAAATATACAATCGTCAATTATAACTTCAGAAACGCACACAGATCGTCTTGAAGTTATCCAAAGAGGATAGGCAAAGGTTAAGAATTTCCATTTATCGTGGGTCTGTTCCACCTTTCTGGGCTCATGCCATATTATTTCTTTTTATTTTTATGTATATTTTTGTTATTAAAACCAGCTGAATACGCATAGAAACATATGGGTTATAAAGATGGGAAAATAGGTCAAGTTGCGGAGAAACAAAACGCTTACACTATTTACTAATGTGAATAAAAAAAAATGTTTCGTCATCTGAAACTTAGCCAAAAACTGTAGAATTCTCTACAATGTCTACAGACTTAGTATTAATATCAAAATCAGGGAACTTCCGTACACGCCTGCCAAGGAAGATCCGCAATGTAACATCTCCCGAAACAGGTCAAGAAACACTAGTGTCAGGGCTGACGCTGTACGACACAAAAAATGTGATTTCAACTCGTTTCGTTTTATGTAACATTTTCTTTCAAGAAGCATTTGGTTTTTATTGCTTTTGTCACATCGGTTAGGGAATTTGGACGTGAGTTTCGCCGGAGTGGCAGTAATTGAACTTTTTCACATTTTTCAATGTGCGACGGATTCTTGTTTTGTCGCGTTTTGTACTAAGCGACTATACGTGGAACTATTTGTATGAAAATTGTATATGAATCCACTGGTACGGCTTATACTGTCCATAAAAGTAGCAATTTAACTCGTCACTTATTGGAAAAAGGGCTTAAGGTACATGTAAAGTAAACATTATTAAATATTAATATATAGTAGCTTTAATAACGTCGGGCTAAAAACGCTCCTCTGAGGCAGTCGGATTAAAAATACTACAAGATCTTTTCAAAGTCGATATTCCGACCAATAAATTCTACAACCATTAAATAATCAACAAATTCATTAATCGCCCAAGGGTATGTCCGAGTTTACTCACAAAAAACAATAAAACCCCAACAAATTCCGATGTTTTTATAAATTATGTTTGTTCTGTAAATTTTAAATTTGGCATCCTTGCCAATCTTGGAGCCAACGCACTTTTATTGAGTTGACCCGAATTTTAGTGACCTTTTTTTTTACATTTTAGAGAATAATTTCAACGCCACATAGGCTTTCGGCTTAACGCACCATATAAAGTTGTTGCTTTTGTGCTTTACAAGCGATTCGATTTCAAAGCTTTTTATAGATTACTGGGACTGATTAAGTCGCATTGTGCTATTATATAAGTTTCATATATTTCTCACAAGAAGCGACCATAACATAACTCTATTGAGTTAAAAATACTGTTTTTATTATTAAAGAAGTTATCACAGAAGAATAAATTGTCTATGATTAAATAAAGAAAATAAAACGGCTCGAAGGACCAACATTTTGAGACATGTTTTAAGTGCTTTCTACACGTCAGTATTTGTAGTTATTAATTTTATGAGTGTATATTAGAAATTCTGATTCAATCATTTGGCAACTAAACCACACAGTAATTTATTTACTAAACAGTAGATTTCTCTACTTTGCTATTTACTACTATAGTAACTTGTATCTAAGACAGAATATGTTAACAAACCTAACGATGTATATTACCGCAATACTTGTTTCTCCGCAACATTTCTTTGCTATTTCTTAAGAAATATTTCACCTTTGGGAATATGAGTTCATTTATATCACTGTCACACACACATAACCTTTATATCATTACCAGCTCACTACACGTCCCCACCAAGGGGTTCGGTGCTTACCCTAAAGGGGTGACTAGGTTATAGCCAACCACGCTGGCCAAGTGCTGGTTGGTTGACTTCATACATCTTTGAATTTCTTTGACGATATGTGCAGGCATCGCTATATTTTCCTTCTTCATAAGAACGTCGGGTAAATTATGTACATATGATAATTCGCAAATAACATTGGTACATTGCGAGATTCGAACCCTAGACTTGTAAATTTACAAATTTAATTGCTTAACCACTGAGCCACCAACGCTTATACCTTTATATGTATTGAACACATTTTGATTCCACATAATTGTACAATCAATTTGAGGTTAAAATTGATCAAACAGGTTAAAATTGAGTTGTAATAGTAACGGTTAATCACAATGTCCCCGAGGTATGCTTCAACAATTTTCAATGCAGTCGATTGGAGCTATTTATTTCTGTACCGGACTTTATTCCCATTGCTAAATGGAGCATTCAAATTACGAGGGATTGTAATGAATATAAAACGAAATGTTTATAAATTGTTATGTAAATTAATGTTTTTATAACGACAAAACTGTCATCTTACTAAAATAAATATGCGAAAGTTTAGATGAATGATTGTTAGAGTTTGTAGCCTAGGGCTGAACTAATTTCGATAAAATTGGGCATAGATGTTGGGGATAGTCTGGAAGAACATATAGGCAACATGCTTTTGTTTTTATAAATATATAAGGACTGGAACACATGCCAGTAAAATGTTCACAAGATCGTACGAAACGAGACTTGTCAGTGTTAAGCTTAGTACCTCCCTCGTATCTTCCCTTGATATGTAATAATGTTCCAAAATATCGTACTAGATATTTGCTTGTCATTTTACACATACTCGCGTTCCAGTTATATGTCTATTCCCGCCCTAATTGACAGCAGTAGGATATTTATATAACTAAATACTTGTTCTTAAAGTGCTATCTTCTTTCGAAGTTCGGTGATCATTAGGGCAACTTGCATTCTAGACACCGCGGCTCTGAAAAGTGAACGGGTGCTCTTTCCAAACCACTGGCGTAGGTTTTTGTGCCAGGATGTTTTTCGACCTACACTTCGCTTTCCGTGAATCTTGCCTTGCACGATGAGCTGCGGTAGTTACATCTAAATACAAATATATTTAAACTAAATGCTACCTGAATATTTTAATTTGTTACTATTCTATTTCTTGTTTATGGCTCTCCCTCTGTGGATTAGGCCAGTGTCAAGTGTTTGTGGTTCATGCTAATTTGGGAGAAACTGACAACAAAACTCTGCTTTTGGAGATGTTCGTGGGTGTACAAACGGTCTAAAGATTTTAAACTATTGAATTATATAACCCTGTTTATCTCCCTAAAAAAAGGACGGACACAAAACATTTACATGTTAGGTTATTGGTTTTAATTTGTTATTAGTAGCTTATTAAATGCAAATGATTACCATCTCAATGTATTTACGTCAAAGCGGAAACTCCGGCCGTTATCTTTTCACGAGCAGTGCAGTGTCAGATGAATATTGAATGTCTGTACGTAAGAGTTGTTGGCGTTCAATTTTCACCAATAATTAATTCGAACCGTGCGGTCGTATTTGCGGAAATTGTTGTACGGTTTTTTCGTTATAATTTAAGCTGAAAAGCAAAACGATTTCTGTATAGTATTTTTAATGTCGTCTGCCTAAAAATTGGCAGGTTGTGGTTAGGATTAAATTCTTTGAAATAAATTCCTTTAACACTACAAATTATGAACTAACACCACAAGAATAATGATAGTGGAAATTTTCTGTAATCATTTTAAAATTTATTCGTGTAATTTATGCGTGAACACAAGCTATGGTTTCTATTCCGAAATGTACTTTACAACTGTACGGGAATTTATAGTTATAAACTAAATTACTTATTAACAAATTCAATGGTTCAACTAATTTATTATAATTCTTGTTACAGGTACACGATGATTTCAAAAGAAAAAGATAAAAGAAAAGTGATCAATTAGTCGGAGAATGACGTTATAAAAGCTTGGTAATGTGGCTACAAGAATGAGAAATGGAACTAGTAAGGTGATATTGAAAGATGGCCTTTCAGAGATCGCTACTACA
Source organism: Papilio polytes (assembly GCF_000836215.1). Lineage (NCBI taxonomy): Eukaryota > Metazoa > Arthropoda > Insecta > Lepidoptera > Papilionidae > Papilio > Papilio polytes. Next base: position 2,944,261 of record NW_013525024.1, on the reverse strand, counting down.
TCTAAGCAATTCAATCAAATTATTATGGCTCACGATAGGAATATGGTTAGAGAAGAAATCATTTAAGTGGAAGAAGATAGTGAAAAGTTTAAAGTGGACTTTGAAATTAGACTATAAAGATAAGGCTAAATTGTCTATACTTTTAGTGTTATTATTTAGTGTTAACTCGAATGGAAATAGTTATAGTGGTGGTAGGAATTCGATGTTAAGGACAAGAGTAATAGGTACCAGATACGGCAAGTTGCAAGGTATCATATTGCCGATGGATCAACATAAGTATTTGAAGCCTGTGGAAGCCTACCTCGGTGTGCCGTATGCCACGCCACCTACTGGCTCTAACAGGTATGTATGCAATAAAATAATTTAATAGAGTAACATGAAATTATAATTACAGAACTAAAAAAGACAAGGGCCTTTCCCAACACTTTTTGGGACAGCCCCCAAGAGTCCATATTCTGATATTTTGAAGTCAGATAATCGTAAAAAGTAGATTAGAATTTTAAAAATATTTTATATGCATTTGGTCAAATTTGGATTGTGAATTTGAAATGTGTTACATTTTGTCAGACAAGTTAACTCTTTGTCAGTTAGGTTGTCTTTTGATATGAGAATATAGATGAATTTCATAAAAAATAACACCATTGAAAATATTAAAAAAAAAACAAAAGTATGAATAATGTTATCGGCACTTTAAAATAAACAAATAATTAATCTCAATGTGACCTCATTAAAATGTTCACGCATCGACTGATTCTAATTAAATGTTTTTAATTATTAACAGTTTCATGGTTTGTAGATTAGATTTTTTATTTTCAATCAACTTATTCTATTTATACTAACGTGTTAGTGCCTAGGTAATTAATGACTCACTCATATTTGCTAATACTATACTAAGGAAATCCCTCAATATAGATTTCCTTTCCTAAATCTGATATCAACTAAACGTACCTGTTTTTCACACGTTTCTGGATCTATTCCATTTAAAATAATCGTTAAACCACACAAATCTGTGGTACAGTAAAAAACAAGACTATTCATACTCTCCAAACACGAGAAAACAAAGCAATATTCGATAGATAAATTACACGAAACAAATAAATATCGGAATTAATATGAAAGGGGATTATTTTCCGTAACGCGATTATTTGAAGTAAGCCCAGACTATGATACAATTCTTTTAGTATTAGATCGTATCTTTATTAGAATTATGATATCTTTATTTGATATCAGATTTACTAAGATCATATTGTATTATCCATTTCGAATGAGAACACTAAAGGATAAAAAATAAACAAACGTAATAATCGATACATGTGCCTTTCTAGACACACTTTCAAGACAATTGGGATGAATAGACACTAGGTTTTATAAAGTAAATTCCTGCATTCTTTTGTAACTATTGAAGCTATTTAGCTATCAGCCTTCATACTTGAATTCACGCCCTTTTTAAGCATATCCTCTTATCCAAAATCCATAGATACTTTCTTTGCTGTTTCTCTATCAGTGTCGTCCACATTCGATCTTAATAATTTCTTGTTTTCATCATCATTTCTTCTTACATGTCCTCAATTTGTTTAAAAGTGTGTTCTCAATTGGTTATATTTCTGTGTGTTTGTGAAACAACATGAATCGTTAGTATTAAATTAAGAACATTAATAAACTATAGTTGTATTTAAACGATTTGACCCGACAAATCGTCCATGACCTATTTTCTTTGCTTATTTTTGTGACATTTTTAGGTTAACTGTGAATTGCCTCGTTAAACTCTTATGATAATTAAAATTTACCTGTATTTTCAGTTTTGAATTCAAAACGATTAATTAACCAAATTTACGTTTGTTGATTTAATATTTAATCTAAAGATTTGCTCCAACTCGAGCGCCAGCTCCGTGGGACGACGTGAAGACTGTGGATCAAATGGGACCAGTTTGTCCTCAACGTTTGCCAGACATTTCAAACGAGACACAAGCTCTTGAACGAATGCCTAAAGGCAGATTGGAATATTTACGACGTCTTCTACCGCGACTAAAGAATCAAAGCGAGGACTGCTTGTATATGAACATTTATACACCAGTTCAAGGTAAGATTTTTGTCTTCAAATATTTAAAGACTGTTTCTTTTACAATATACTCTAAGTCGAATAAAATTCCTTGTACCATCACGCAGTACACTGTATTCGATAAGTTTTGTATAATAAAGTATTTCTACGAAAAATGCAATATCGTTCAGGACTGTACTTCGTTTCTTCGTTTTACTTCTTCAATAAATATTTTACGAAGTATGCTTGGTTGAAGCCAAAACATTGATATTTGGACTCAACTTCTATCTAGAGAACAATGTAAAGTAGGTTACGAAACTCTTTCTAAGGCAGTGATTGCGCTGCCTTCGCTCGACGAGAAATGAATGAATACACGGTTAAAACAATACCGACTCTTATTTGCTTCCCTGCAGGCGGTCTGAGGCTTACATCTCGCTTAGTAGCGAAACAATCTTGATTCTTTACATAAAGGTCTCGTTTGCGAAATTTTTAAATCGCAATTTTGCGTGCTTACGCTGTTATTGCTTATTCGTTTTATGATTTATTCTCCATTGGAAATTATTTCTTTCAAATTTAATTTTCAATTTTCTACTCCTTAGGGCCTGTCCCATTACTGGCTGATAGAGGTTCAGATAGCTTAAAAATTAAATGACTGTCAAAACACGATATTTACATCACATATTTCACACGTTCGATTGTTATGAGACAATTTACAATTTGGTGGTACAGACAGTTAGATTTGTAATTACGCTTACTTCGTATACTATTGCCTGATATGACGATGATGTCTATATGCGCTATCCATCACTAAATACCGTAGAATTGTTAATATCATTAAAATATTCAAGAGCACATTTTAAATTCCACAAATAACACTTACCAAGAATAGTTTCCATTTATGAGAATAATGAAATGTCTGACACACGCCGCTGGGACAAGCGTCGCGCTCAGATACCAAAATTTTAATCATAGCTTACAATGGACTCCCCCTCCCGGGAGATAATTCAACAAGGTGGCGAGCGCAAACTTTATAATACACTTTTAGTTTTTATTCTTACAAAATGTTTGCTAAATTGAATTGAAACTGAATTTTAGTTATTATAATAATGTAGGTGTTAGGATTTTTATTTAAATCAATGTATTTGTTACCTCATATACGTCTTTATTAAGGTGCTTCAGTTAATCATAAATAAGATGTGATGAGGCCTTAGTCATGCAGTCCATTGCGGTTTAGTAAACTTTACAGACATCCTTAAATTGCTTCGTAAATATGTGCATATTGCATCACAAGGTTTCCTATGTCGTAAGAATGCTTATCATGCTTCATGGTAATGTCTTCAATCTCAAGCCTAAGCACCAAAAACAGCATCACGAATGATTAAACTACGTCAGAGCTTCCGTATTAATCAATGTATAATATTTTGTATATCATAAACAAGGAAAATAACTGGAGCATAACGAACCTCTCATGCGATACTATTCGCTTAAACAAAGCCAGAATTTTCCGCTCAAGCGGACGTTGTGGCAGCTCTATAAATAATAAAAATAAGTTCTCACGTATTTCCCTATAGGGGTAACATGAAGTGAAACTAATTATAAATAATAATAGTAGAACCCGCCTTAACATCTTCGCACGAATGGGCCGTTTCGCCGGGTGTAATACCACGACCACATAGAACACAAGCGTGAAGTGGAAGTTAATTCCGCGTTTCATCTGATAAGTGTGGTACGGGAAGCCTAATTTTAGTCCCCTTTTCTTTTCACTCTTTTCTTAAGAGGAAAGGATGGAAAGGAAAAGTGGATCTGGAGGAGACACATATTATGGGGAAATGTCCTCTTTATGTGTGTCTCCTCCTCCGTCAATCAAGGGTAGGCGCATCTATAATTGCGGATGCTTTCCATTTGGTAGGATTCAGGTGGCCGCTTACTCGTTTGCCACCTCACATAATTTCAAAAAAATCTAAAACTAACTTGTATAGCAAAAAGGTAAGTGATATTGTTTAACGAAATGATTGTAGAGGTGTGATATATTCCAAGATCAGAAGAATAAAGATCTTTGTTATTTGCAGCAGTGTTATATAAATGTCTTTGTTATAGTGGGGCCAACACTACAAGCGAAGTACCCAGTGGTGATCTTTATCCACGGGGAGTCGTTCGAATGGAACTCTGGCAATGTTTACGACGGAGCGGTTCTCGCGAGTTACGCGGGCCTTGTGGTTATTACTATAAACTACCGCCTCGGTATATTAGGTAAGAAGAAATTAACATAGTGTTTTTCCAAAAAGAACTGCGATTGATAAGGAAGAAAGAGCAAAAGAAAAGAATAAGAAAACAAAAGAAGATAAGGGATAGAAAGATTTGGTTATAAATTCTTCAGTCGAATCATGCGATTCTATGTTACCTATTTGTAATTGCATGTAAAATCGCACTCAGTCAGAGTAATTATAACCACAGCTATTAAATAAAAAGTTAACTTAATGTATGATAAAATAAATTATAAGGTATGCTTTATCGTCAGGTTTTTTAAATGCAAATCCAATACCGCACGTAAAGGCTCGGGTAGCAAACTACGGGCTTATGGATCAGATAGCAGCATTGCATTGGGTTCAGCAAAATATAGCTCTATTTGGCGGCGACGCAGGCAACGTCACAATGTTGGGCCACGGCTCGGGTGCCGCGTGCATAAATTTTCTTATGATTTCGCCGACTGTGATGCCGGGTGAGTTAAATTTTCGTTCAAAATTCCGAACCCGTACTGGATGTATATCTTTGTTGACATCGCCGAGTTGCATTGTAATTTCTTTATTTGTTTATGTATATCATTTATTTCATATTAGCTTTCGTATAAAAAACACATATGTGTTCTTCCAGACTATCCTCTACTTACGTCTATGCAAATTTTCACCATGATGTATGCTAGTAGCTTTAGGTACAAAAATATTATTGTCATTAACTTCAGTAAAAATTTCAGGTCTATTTCACCGATCGATTCTTCTTTCTGGTTCTGCTTTAAGCTCATGGGCATTAGTAGAGGACCCTGTTGGTTATTCTATACAACTTGCGAAACAGTCTAATTGCACTTTACCTGACGATATTGTCAAAGATCATGAACTCATCGTCGATTGTCTTCGAGATGTACCTTTGAACGAACTGATGTCAGCTGAAATAAATACACCAAGTTATTTAACTGCATTTGGACCATCTGTAGACGGAGTAGTTGTTAAGACAGATTACGCTAAGGAATTACTCACATTTTTCATACCAAATGATTTACAAGGCTTCACAAGTGTGTCAGGTGTTAACAATTTCAAAGCGGACAAACGAGCTGGGGACCGAATTTTCGGAATAAGGGGTGGACAAAATAAATATGACCTACTATTTGGAGTAGTAACAAGTGAGGCACTCTGGAAATTTTCCGCTCAAGATATACAAAACGGTTTCGAGGGAGAGAGACGCGACAGGATAATAAGGTAAGATGAATGAATATTTATAAGGTGAATTGACATTTAATTTAGAGCGAAATGCCTTTTTCCTGTTTGCTTTTCACTTTAGCGTTTTTATTTATTTATTGCTTTCTAAAAGCGACTTATGATAAAAAATTTACTGACGATTTAAAATTTGCTTAAAGGCATTTGTTTTTTACCTTAAATATCTTTACCATTTTATTTCTTTTCAGACGAAAATAAATATTTTGGTGTATTTTTATGCAGCGGTTAATAATAATTTTAGCTGACTTAAATTTTAATGGTGGTTTCTTTGTTTCAGGACATATGTAAGGAACGCCTACACATATCACTTAAGTGAAATATTCTTTACTATAGTTAATGAATACACGGACTGGGAAAGGACGGTTCAGGTTTGTCATAAACTAAATCTAGAATTCTTTTAAATTCCTAAGTAATGTAATTGCCTAAAGCATTGAAATTGTTAAATATATGAGAATCTAAATAAATCTAAAACAGAAACTTTTATTTATTTATTAAAATACTCTCTTCTAATAAAACGATGAACTAAACTATGGTAAGCATTTAATATACAATGTACATGGAACAAATATTCACTTTACAAAGTTCAAAGAATTTTTAATATAAACGTGTAAGAAAGCAACGTGATACGTGTAACAAGGAGAAACAAGATTCAGGAAGTTTATTTTTCAACAGCATCCAATAAACACGAGAGACGCCGCAGTACTGGCGCTGTCTGACGCGCAATATGTCGCCCCCTTAGTACAAACTGGGGATTTTTTAAGCTCTACAGAATCCGGACCGAGCACATTCTTCTACGTCTTCGACTATCAGACAAAGGATGGAGATTACCCACAAGTATGTATACAGAAATATGTTTATATTCAAATTCTTTGTTACGAAATGTGGTATTTTTATATTACGTAAAACTTTATGATAGTAGCATTCTGTTAATCTCTATTAATTATAAAGAGAAATGGTTTGTATTTTTGTATGTATTGAAATGACTCTAAAACTACTCGGGCGATTTCAAAAGATATATTTCCAAGCGGACGAAGACGCGAGCAACAGTTAGTGTGTTATTTAGTTATGTGTGTTGAATTATTTATATAAATTCACCAAACACTGTGAAGGTCTAGTAATTGAAACTTACAAGTTTAAAGATTTATGTTGTTTTGTAACAATTTATAACTATAGATACAAGAATACGTTGATATAACGTAAGCAATTCAGTACGTGACTTGCATTTAATGTCATGTTCAAAATTATAATGTCCATGAAAATTCCAGCGCATGGGCTCCGTGCACGGCGAGGAGCTGCCCTATTTATTCGGCGCGCCGCTAGTTGAAGGGCTCGGACACTTTCCAAAGGATTATACAAAATCTGAAGTAGCACTCTCCGAGGCTTTCATCTTGTACATTGCGAATTTCGCTAGAACTGGGTGAGTGTAGTTAGAGAAATAAAATTCTGTTTTTTCTTTTTCAATTTCTAGGAATTTTTAGAAGACGTTCCGTTTCCATACTAATGTTATAAAGAGGAACGATTTATTATTTTGGATTTTTGTATGTATTGACATAACTCAAAAACTACTGAACCAATTTCAATTCTTTTGCCGTTAAACCGCTACGTTGTCAATGAGTAACATGGGCTATGTTAATTCCAAGTGAAAAAAGTCGCGAGAAAAAGCCAGTAATAATGCAAATTAAACAGAAATCTCATCTAATTACACTCTTTAACTAAGTGTTAGAGTAAATAAAAACCAACGAAGTAGGATTGAAAGTAACAGGTAACTAGTACTAACAGCCGACTTCCCGTCGTGCCTCGCGCGGCACCAGAGCAGAATGGAAAATTATTGTTCCGAACGAAGTTTGTTATTACAGTTCAGCTCCCTTACCTTTGAAATAATACAAAGTTATTTGTTTCCGCGTTGACAAGGCATCCGTGAATTCGCATAATTTTAGTTGGCGCAAACATGCAAACTGAGTCAAAATATATTTTCATCACGACCTTTTCGCTGTGCCATATTTCATTTCATGGACGAAATTTAGTTTTATTCGTTCTTTAAGTAGCTTTGAGTATAATTTTAAAATGCTTTCATTTCTGAACTTATTTTAGGACTTAAAGACCTCGGAGTTCTACAGAGAATTCTTTCAGGATTTTCTGCGACGCACAATTCTTAAAACTCGTTAAATCTGCTGGAAATATTCGTAATAAAATTTCTATTTACAAAATAGGTTTCTGTATATATGGGCTCTGAAACTTGGGACTTTTTTAATATCATATTATAATTTAACAATATTTTTTTAATCAGGAATCCCAACGAGCTGCAGCGTCAGGAGTCAGTTCTGCCGATATCAAGAGAACGCAACAAATTCAAGAGCATAGTATGGGATGAATACGATACACTTCACCAGAAGTATTTGGAAATAGGTAAATATTATTTAAAAAAAAAACATATCGACGAATTGAATACCTCCTTCTTTTGGGAAGTCGGTCAAAAAATAACATTCAAATATATTTACTGTATAATTTTATCATTCTTTATACTAATATTATTAATGCGAAAGTTTAGATGGATGGATGGATGCTTGCTAGAGTTTGTAGCCTAAACGGCTGAACGTATTTCGATGAAATTTGGCATAGATGTAGAGGATAGTCAGGAAGTATACAGAGGCTACTCACTTTTGTTTTTTTCCATGCGGGCTACTTAAAAATTATACTAATAAAATTCAAATGTTATTGTATTACAGTTAAAAATGTTTACAGGTATGAAGCCACGCATGAAGAATCATTACCGC
>NW_013525024.1:2932007-2935248 GCF_000836215.1 Papilio polytes | reverse complement strand
ACAGTTCTCAAGATTCGTCCAATCTAGAAGTGGCGGGTTACACTGCTTATTCCACAGCTTTGAGTGTTACCATAGCAATCGGATGTTCACTATTGATACTAAACGTTTTAATTTTTGCTGGAGTATATTATCAAAGAGATAAAACGCGATTACAAGTGAAAGCGCTCCAACAGCAACAGAAAAGGAATCACAATTCGACATTCGACAGTGTCTCATCGAAACATCCACATTATTTCGTTGGACATTCTCAGAGTTCCAGTACGATAGTGGACATCGATCATCAAGATAAAAACGCTATAATTGCATTGACGAATCGAGTTCCACACTTTACTAATTCTAACTGCCCTAACGTTTGTCATACTGGGATGCAAATGACAAGTTTAGCACAGAAGAACAGCCCACCAACAAATCGAGGGCAATGTACCACACTACCGAGGAAAGTGGGTTTCAGTTATCAACAGAATCAAATCTGTAATCCATCTAACTGTATGACTCTACCGAAAAACGCGACTTTTATGAGTGGAACTAACTTACCAGATGTACAAGCACAGACGGGACAAACACAGTCTCCTGGTAACGGAGCTGTTCTTCCAACTTCACCTCATTTCGCACAAAAATCAAGAGTCCCTCAAGCGGCCATCTCAGAAATGAACGTATGAGATATGGAAGATATTTACAATTATGTATAAAAGTGAAATTAGGAACAATAACACTAGTGCATGGTTGTAAATATCTGGAAAGTGAAAGTGTAAATAGACGTTGAAATGTAATCACAATATTTATAAGTACCACAATTTCATTAATTGTACATAATGGTATGTGAAAACCTATTGTAAATAGGTGTAATATTGTGGCCAATTTAATCACTGTTGTAAACATCTGTATGTAAAGCCTGAATTAATTAAAATACTTTTGATTAGTGTTAATAACATCATAGGATAACGTCATTGAAAATGACCATTGTAAATAATTTAGAATTTCAAAGACTGTATTAACATTTCATTTTTTGTTTCCAACTAAAAACAGCTATGTATATTTTGATTTTTATTATTTTGTAAACATTCCTACTAATTTACTTTTAAAGTTAATTTAATGTAACAAAATAATATTTAATGCCGTATCTATGTTGTATATTGTTACATTATATCATTTTCAATATTAAATCAAAACTAATACGGATCAAAATATTCCATTGCCTTTTATGTATATTTCAAATATGTTCCGATCGTTTGTATTGATGACTTTTATCTAATCGTTATTATAAATCTTATGATGGGTATCGAGATTTAAACGTAAAACAAAATAAATTTAACGCATAGTTATGTTGTTTTATTTTAAAATTAACACGTGTAACCTACAGGGATTGATCTTTAGCACCTTCGACATTACTTAAACGTGTCACGAACGTTTTCGAATGACTATTCTATTCGCATTCTTTCCGAAATGTTACTGGGATAAATTCACCCGATCTTTGTTTGTATTTTAATAATTATTTTCTAAACTCTGCCTACTTCTCATAGATAAGGGCGTGAGTATGTAAAGCTAGTATCCTATTATAATGGGCAAAATTATAAGCAACAGAAGGAAAAAAAGAAATTATTATTTTTGTAGAAACAACAAATAACGTAACGTGTTAAACAGAATTTTACAAACTAATTACGTAAATATTTGTATTCAAATTTAATTAAGAGTACATAGTTGTATACAGAAATATTCAATACAGGATTTTGATTATTTTATTTCATTACTACGAAAGGGTCAGTTTTATTTCAGAAAAGTCTCAAAAAACATTTTGATGTCATTCAGTTAAAAGGTGCGGAGCGTTTTTAAAAGCTCTTACAGCTTTCACAAGGTACCTCAATATTTTCTTTTTCAATGTACTTTACTTTAAAAGTTATAAAACCTTTTTCAGGAAGCATCTTTAGTTGTCACTCTTCGAGTAATTACAAGCATTTACTTTGCGCTATTCAATTATATTATTGCGGATGTTTATGGGTCGCTTTTTCGGTGGATTCAGTTGGCCGCTTGCTCGTTTGACACCTTATATTATAATAAAACATTGCTAGTTTTATGTCTTTTGACATGTTAGATTTGAAGCAAGTGTTATAAGTTAAAACAACGCAATAGTTTTCTACAGCTTTTAAAATATGCGAATTTGCGAGTAGTTTATTAACAGGCGTTGTATAATATCAGTTACGTCTCACAATTCCTTATACAAGACTTAACACATAATATTTGCATATACACTATTCAGTAATTCGTATTTATAAACACCACTGTGATAAAAATTTACACACAAGTAACATAAATTACACGCTTAGTTTACTTTAACGAATTGTTAGTAAGAGTACCTGGCGGCATTGTTTGAATTTGGATGTTTATAAGAGCTCGTTATAAATTGAAGCAGCGAACACAAGCGGCATATTGTATTATGTGCCTAACACCGTTTGTCCACTTTAATATTACATTGTTTGCCTCTTGTACTAGACTTGTTTATATAAAAAACAATTATATATGCCAGTATAAGGTTAGGCAAATATTTCAAGCATAAAGAAAGTAATGAATAAACGCCCGAATATTAAAACTAAGTTCTTTGCTTCATAAACGCTTGCAACTGACAAATATCTAATCATCATCCACTTGCCCTTATCCCATACGGAGGGTCGGCACAGCCTATCAACCTATCAGCCGTCACATCTGAAACCACTGCTTCCTTAGTCATATCCTCTTTCACACAATCCATCCATACTTTCTTCGGTATTCCTCTTCCTTTATAGCCAATATAACTGACCAATATCTTAAATAATAAAGATGAAAGATTTGTATTTTTGTATGTATTGAAATAACTTAAAAACTACTATGCCGATTTTAAAAATGCTTTTACCGTTAGACAGGTAATTTATCTGTAAGTTTATAGATTGTGGTTTTAATTATTTTTTAATTTAAGCAACAGCTAATATCCGATATAATTTAGAGTAAGCATGACTTTACTATAGGCCGATAGTCTGACAGTATCATATATTTATATCAGCATCATGTCAGCTACCCTGCAGTGAAAGTCCCGTCGAAATCGGCCCAGCCGTTTCGGAGGTTACCCCAAACAAGCGAGGCTTGCGCACAGACAGATAACAATTTTTAAATGCGATTTTCGTTACAGATTCTCCAATTTTATTATATGTATAGACAATCTAGAATATCATACTATTCATACTAATATTACAAATGCGAATGTTTAGATAGA
>NW_013525024.1:2922951-2931762 GCF_000836215.1 Papilio polytes | reverse complement strand
TAATACTATTCATACTAATATTACAAATGTGAATGTTTAGATAGATAGATGGATAGGACATAGGCTTTTTACACTCTTTTATTTATTTCGATTCCACGCGGACGGAGTCACGGTCGAAAACTAGTACATTATAATCAAAGCATTACCCTTTAATATCACGCATAATTTGGTTAGAAGTTATCATTACACTATACTAATTTGACGAGTAATAATATTACAAGTATCAAGTTATGTTGATATACGGAGATACCTCGGTTGACCTAAATTACTGGTCTCTCGGTCTAGGGCTCTTATATCTTCATCGTTCGCCTTCGTGTTGTCTAAATTTAATAATTTCATATTAACACTTGCTAATATTCATTAATTGCCAATTTAGGTTGACTTACATTCCTAAGAGCTTTCAATACATTAATTTTAGCTAATATATTTTAATTAGATTCTACCTATCTGTTTTAAAAATTCACTTAAATATACAACTTTCTCTTGCGATCCGTTTGCATAGAATTAAAAAAATGATCCATGTGTTCTTTCAGACTATGCTCTACATCTATGCCAAATTTCATCGAGATCCGTACAACCGTTTAGGCGTCAAACTCTAACAAACATCCATCTAAACTTTCGCATTTATAATATTAGTAAGATAAAATTATATTTTGAAGTTGCTATAGACTTTTTCTACGTTAAGTAAGGTTTTTTTTTATAACATAAGGTGGCAAACGAACAAGCGGTCATCTGAATCCGCCGAAATGGCGAAGCGGCCGCTGCCCATAGACATCCGCAATTGCAGATGCGTTACCTACCCTGAATTTACAGAAGAGTAGACGCACATAAACAAAATATTTCCCCTTTACGTTAGTCGCCTCCGCTGTCAAATCCGTTCCCATCCTTCCCTTCTTAAGAAAAGGATGAAAAGGAAAAGGGAATAAATTAGACTAAATAAAATAAAATAAAAGAGAGATATTTTGATACTCACATTTTTAATAGTATATTAAAAGCAGCAACATTCCACCGTAAAGTTAGTTGTGAATATTTTCAGTAAAAACTGAAAGTCAGTTTTATAAAATTATTTCGAAACTCAGCTTACTAGAAAGTTGCCGTGAAAAAGGTATTATAAATAGTGATGGTTAATTAATGCAGAGTAGAGGCAATCTTTATTTTTACGCCATGATGCGACTCAGAGTATCTTTTAACTAAGAAATACGGAATCCTCATTACTTAATAATTTTAATTAAACAACTTTTCAAAGAAGTGACTGAAAATTAACCCGAGTTAATTTCAATGAATTTCTCTGAAGATATAAATTTGAATAATTTTGAATGTTGTTAATAAATAAAATGTATTTCATTTACTGAATACAGGAACATAATTAACTTTTTCACTTATAGTTTCTTATTACTTAAGCTAAAATATATAACACTTAGAGTTAGCTTAAGTAATAAGCAACTATATGTGTTAAGTGTTTTCATTTATTTATTTGTTATTAAAAAGATATAAGTTGTTCAATCAAAACGTTACTTAAAAATTTTATACACTAGCTTTCGCCCGCAAATTCATCAACGTGGTACTAAAAACAATAAAAGTAAGTGGCCTATGTGTTCTTTCAGACTGTCCTCTACATCTATACTTAATTTCATTGAAATCCGTTCAGCCGTTTAGGCTACAAACTATTATAATATTAGTATGATATGAAGTATGAAGTATGATTCGTTTAGACAGGTTAGAAATTGTTCCTAATTGCCACAACAGATGTCGCTAAAATTTGGCTTACATATTAGAACACTGTCTGGAAGAACTCAAGGGCTACAATATTTTTAACAACATTAGTAACATTTTTTTATTCATGGAAATATTTTATTATTGAATAATATTACGCCCACAATATTTATATTTAACAAACGAAATTCATCTTTTAATAGTGGCTCCGGCGGAAACATGTTTGTATTAAAAATTAACGTAAAATTTCCAACAAATTCGTTTATATTAATTACACTCTTTTGATCGGAGATTTAATAGGATTCAATATTCATTACGTTTTGAACACGCCATGTGATGTTTTAAAATTCTATATTATTTAGCCGTCACATTAAGACGTCATATAATCTTTTTAATTATAAATATTATAAATGCGAAGGTATAAATAGATGGATGGATTTTTAGAGTTGTTAGAGTTAGTAGGCTCAAGGACTAAAATTATCTCGGTGAAATTTGGCATAGATGCAGAGGATAGTCTGGAATAATACAATGAGTACATACTTTTTTTAACTCCACTCGGAAGAAATCTCGTGCGAAAGCTAGTGTAATATAAATCAATTTTATACTATGCTTTCGTAACGTATAAAAATAAGTAATAAATGAGTTCAAACTGATATAAATCAAAGCATTGCTAGACTTTGGCAACAAATCACGCGATTAGTCCTCCATCCAATTTCGTTTTATCTTTACCCTCATCAAACTTACTTGTAGTTTGTGAAAACTTAATGTTCCCTCTAATTTACAGGAAAGATTGTTTTAATAATTATCCTGATATAATTTGGTTGAATTAACAAATGAATAACTCTTTGTCATAATTTACCATTGATCTTAATTAATTTATAAGACCAAAGTATAAACCCGTTTGGTATAATTTAAAATCTATCACTTGCCATATTGTCCAGTTTCCAGTCCGATCCTACGATCAGATCTAGCCCGTTAATATCATAATAAACCGGTAATAAACAACGACAGTAGTACTCCAGTGCTGGATTCGATTACTGGACTTGATTAACAAATTAGGCATTACAATCAGAGAATGCATAAGGTACCTTCGTGTACTAAAGTGAACTTTATGTTATAAGAGAAGGGGGCACACGAGCGGCGAGAACACCAAGGTCAACGACGCCCATGGACATCCGCAACACCAGAGGAACTACAGATGCGGTGCCGGCGTTTGAGGAAATTTTAGACTCGCTTCTTGAAAGACCCTAAGGCGTATTAATTCAGTAATGTTTTAATCATTCCTTGTAAGGAAATTCTTTCAGATGTAGTTTACCAAGGTAAGCCGATCTAAGATCGTCTAAGAACTATTCACGTAGAAGTGGCAAAGTTTTGAGAGCTCGAGATCAATACTAAAGGTGCCGTACAAATTAACTAGTTCGCGTGTCGAGAAAACTGTTTACTATTATTTGCAAAGTAAATACATAACTCATATATGTGCATATGCATACGAGAATTATATTTTTAAAATTTTTTTTGTTCTTTTATAGAAATAACTTAAAAGGTACTGAGTCAAATTTAACATTATTTTATCAGTAATAACTGGGTAACACAGGCTGCATTTTTTACTACTGTTTTTAATTTCACGTGGACGAATTCCCGAGTAATAGATACTGTAAATATAAACTGCGTTTTTGTGTATCTAAAATTGGGGAGAGATGAGACAATAATTTCTAATCATAATCAAGTGAATTAAATTTTGGAATAATGATAAAATGAAAGTTATAATTTGATGAAGAGCGAATTTTGTTTACGCAAGGAAAATATAAAAGATTTTATAAAGCACGAAATTATCACGTACCTACAAAGAATTATGATTACGGCGGGGCTTTTTCAATCTCCTCTCATTATATCGCTCTTTGTTGACGCATAATAGGATAATATTTGATATTCCTCGTAACTTGTTACAATTTTTGACCTCATACCTTCTTGTTGCGTTGTTCAAATTCGTTTTGTTATTTTTTGATGCGTCAGTTATCTCCACAGTAAACAATTTTAATGTTTGTCTAATTAAAATTTATTGAGAAGCTATGGTTTGTTACAAAAAACCACCAGTGTTAGGGTAGAGTGCAATAGACCGATTGCCCAGGGCGCTGGCTAAAAGGGGACTTACTACAGCCTGGTGAAATTCCTAAAGGCTAGTAAGAAGCAGTGACTCAGGGCGCTAGTAGGACTAAAACCAGCACTGCACTTAGGTTGCCAATTAAACTGTTATTCTAAGTTTTACGTCGTTATTTTTTCTTTTAAATAATTCACACCATTATCAGTGAAATATTCTTGTTCTGTTATCATTCTTTCAAAGCACGTAATCGTGATTCTTGTTTGCATGTAACCTTATATAACATTTTAAATCTTTACGCCGAAACCTTTGAAGATATGAACACAATACAAACGATTTGTAACCCTGTATACAAAGAATTTATCTTACGAAACATCTTGTGACGTTCGGGGATATTTTATACATGGTAAGGTTGGCTTTCTCATTCCTCTCGTATCAGATGGTCTCAAAGGTTTTGTGTTAATAAAATCCCCTTGTAACCGTTTTGAATACCATACATAAATGTTACACCAAATGTTTAAGGCATAAAAATTTGAAACAGCAACTTCGTCCTTCAGAATAAAACAAAATTAGTTAGTAAAGCTATCTGTTCTTCCAGACCGTGATCGACATCTGTGAAAGATTTCATCGAGATCTATTCATACGTTCTGGAGATACGTTGTCAACATCTATCCATCTAAACTTTCACATTTAGTATGATAGGATGTGATTTTTTTTCAGTAAAATTCATTATACAATAGTTGAAAAGACAAGTACAGTTCAGCATTCGTAACATAATTCTGAGAAACCTTTATCTTGTCGCATAAGTCTTTGGAATACTAAGTTATCGCCTGTTTGTCACCTTGTGTTAGAAAAAGTAAAACCTATTTTTTTTTCTTAAAAACAAGTAGCAAAATGCAATCCAAGCACATATAAGGTATGGTATACACGTGTGTTATCTGGTATGCACATAAAGGCCTCGCCTAGTGAATAGGAAAGCTCCGGTATTATGCGTATGCTTGGAAATTGCGGATTTGCCCAGTGTACATAAAGCTTTAATGTTCGTAATACGGAGAACATACAAGTAACTTTTGAACGCTGTGGACGTTAATAGAAGTATTTGAAATATTACGTTGCCAGTCTCAAATCGATATTAGGGACTTTTGATACAAGTTGCTATGAAATAAAATATTTGTGTGAGGAATTAACCAAATAAATAATCGACGTTAGCTTCTAGTTATCAGAAAATCAGAGTTCCTTGTTAAAATGATAATTAAAAGATCAAAGATGTGAGTGAAAACAAATGAAGTTCTCAGTCCGAATCAGTAAAATCCTACACTAATGTTAATTTCAAACTGAATTATATTAAACAAATATGAACTGAGAAAAGAAACTGCTGAATCACTCCTTGAAAATACAAACTCCAAATCCAAACTTCGTATTTAAATTAATATGAATTTTGATATAAATAGGAGCGGAATTTAGCCACGAAGCCATTTCCATATGAAAGGTGCAACCACATTTAACTACCTCAAGTTTCCACCAAACTTCTATTATGTTCCAAAGCTTTGTGGTCGATTAACTCACTGCAGCTTAACTTTTATGTTAATTTAGTATTTTAACTTGAGATATGACGAACTCAAAAGTAATTCAGTTATGGTTAAGATTTTGGAAAAGGTATTACTTAGGTTACAAAGATATATACTTAGTAATATTTTAGTTTTAGCGTAAAAAACATAATTTTAAAGTCGAAATTAGTAGCCTATGTCCTATTCCACACTGTAACCTATATGTTATCCAAATTTCATTATGATCTATTAAGCAGTTCTGGAGTTTAATGGTAACAAAAACTTTGTGAAAAACAAGGATACGATTAGAATTTTTTGGTACAAAGTCATTTTAGCTATAATTTTTCTCTTGTGTTCTTTAAATGTTCATAATTTAACATTATTATTGTTCCGTAGTTTTATAGTTGGGCAATATAATACAACACGTAACTAAATTAAGACTACAATGAAAAGTTTGCGTCGCGGACAATGTAAATGGTTCGTTATACAAAACTTTCCTCCCATTTCCTAAAATAACACTTTTTGAATTAAAATTTACATAAATGTGGAGAATAAATACCTTGTCTGTGGGTGGTTTTAACTTTTTTTAACCACCAACCATTTTTTTTATTTTATAATTTCTTCTCACTAAAATAAATATTTAAAACTAGTCGTTGGATGTCAGTTGTTTTTTTTATCTAAATGTTACATTTTGCCATTTATTTTCTCTGTATAATTCATCATAACGAGTTTCTTTGGGACCCTTTTATCTGACATATCTTAGAGACATTTCCAACATTTATTTTATTATAATCTTTACTGTCTTTTCATATTCAAATTAGAACTCGTTTTTTTTCATTTGTGACTATTTTTCTCTACAATTATTATGGAAAAATGAAAAAATCAACATAAATGAAACATTTATTTTTATAAAAAGGTGCGTTACTTAATGAAATATCAAAAATAAATCCAATTAAACATAATACTATATCTCTTGTAAGCCCGTAATCGGTCTACCTTAATCCGTAATTGATCTTAAACAAATGTTTACCCTATCGTCGATAATCAAACATTAATTAAACGAACGAAACATCAAACGAGTTTGATGAAAATTCGTTTAACCATCGGATACGGTCGAATAAACAGTACGGATGCTTAAATAAATTTATTATGAATTTTGATGTACAGTCGGGGAAACTGGCAGTGTTCTACAATCACCAGCTAACTAAGCGACTCGTTGTCTACCCTAAGTAAATGATGACGAGGTCTTAGTCAACCACGTTGGCTCGGTGAGGGATGGTTGACTTCACACATATTTTTGAATTTATTTGCCGATATGTGCAGGCATCATAATGTTTTCCTTCACCGTAAGAACATCGGATAAATTATGTACTTATATAAATTCGAAAAATCGGAAATGACATTGGTACATGACGGGATTCGAATCCAGGACCTGTAGATTACATCGACTTTCTACGATAGTTTGAACATTCTGGAACGAGACGCGGAACAAAAATCGATACAACGTAGCTTATAAATGTGTCTATACGAAAGAAGTCGGTAAGAGATATAGGGCTAGTTGGTTTTATTCCTTCGTTTGCACTGACTGCTATCTAATTAGCTATTTATAGAAAGAAGCGGAGTTTGTCTCGTTGCAACATGGATTTTTTCCTGAAATATAACACCGCGGATTTCCTCGACTATACATTGCATGGTAGGTATTTATTTAAATTTTTCCTATTCGAATATGATCAAAAGGATTCTTATAGCTTTAATGTAGTCCATAGAAGCACCAATACGAACATATCGTTTACTCTCTTTCCTCAAGGTCAGTGAAAGAGATAGCAGTATTTTTAAAGAGGTATTGAGTTAGTGGAGACAGTGACGGTTAAAAGTAAGATAACAAGACATTGAGTTTAAATCCTGTTTTCTTTGTGTTCTGGTTTCTTTTTTGAGATCAGGGGAAAACACTTAAAAGATATCCAATAGTTTGGAAGAGTTATAGGATTATATGAATTAACACACTTAACATTTATTAACTTAAGTTCGAATGTTGAAAAGAAGAAAATTGTAAATGATTGTGTTAAATTCTTATTTAATTTTACATATATTTGAATTACTTGGAAAGTTGCTTAACAATACAAAAAGTTAGTCTCAGAAAGTCTACATGAATCAGGGAAACGTAAAAGTTTCGAAGCGAATCATGCTTTTAGTTTCCCCACCTAATTTGGTTTTATCCCCCCCTCCCCCTTCATCAAAACTTTGCAATTGCGAGGATGTAACTTCGTTGTCGAATTATATAATAATTTTCCCCTTTCAGTATTTTTGTATTGGAAATCATTTAGAATTAAATCAGTATTTCGTTCGTTTACAAAGAAGATATGAATACATTTGAGATACTAATATTATAAAGACGGAAGATTTGTATTTTTGTATATATTTGATTCACGCAAAAACTACTAGGCCGATTTTAAAAATTCTCTCAACATTAGAAAGCTAATTTATCTGCGAGTAACATAGGCTGAATTTCATATAGTTAATATCATGAATAAATAAATAAATGTAAAGCAAAAATAAAACATAAAATGTCCCAGTTTTCCAATAGTGAAGTTATTTTCCATTTCAATATATGTTCAGTTATTATACAATTTATTTCCTCAATATCTTGAAGGTCAATTTTAAGCAGTGATTAATTTTAATTCCCAACAATCTTGATCCTTTAATCCTAACTGTACTGTAATCGGTTAGGGGTTGAACTTAATGAAAGAGGAGCTGTGCCGATTTAATTAATCGACAATGAATTTTAATACGCTTCTGTTTTAACAGCTAAATGGGTATCATTTTTTTAAATAAAATTACGAAGCGATGGAAATCAAACCTATCTAATTATTAACAATTCCATATATCTTTATTTCTTATTCTCTATATAATACATTTTACAAGATTTGATATAAAAATAAAATTAAATATATTACTTAAAAAAATCAAACAAAAAATGGGACCCACCTGCAAACATGACCTTTCGGATAAACAATGAATTATCAAAATCGGTCCACTAGCGGCGGAGTTATGCCGTAACACACATAAAAAAAAACATACAGACGAATTGAGTACCTCCTTCTTTTGGGAAGTCGGTAAAAGAAATAGAGCACTATCGGCTGCGGAATCCGATGACCTAAGTAACCAGTGGTCAGGGCTGCAGAGACAGGAACCTCCTCACTATGCGTGCGGTTTTTAAGATTATTAAAATGTGATCGATAGATTTTAATTAAGACTACGTTTAAGTCACCATAAAGACAAAACCTTTTAATTTTTTAAAATTGTTTATAACGCACTTATAACATAATGTAGTTTAATATTCGTTGAGTAAAATTGTTTGTGAAAATACGTGGTGCGAGAACATGTGGTGTCCAGAATGCGCCACCTGGTGTGCGAATTGTGAATCCCGGATGCACGCTGTTATGCAAATACTGC
>NW_013525024.1:2892344-2922396 GCF_000836215.1 Papilio polytes | reverse complement strand
CGCTCTGTCCTCGGCGGTATTTCGCAATCAATACGACTTCGGGTCCTTCAAGAAGCGAGTCTATCATTTCCACAAAGGCCGACAACGCATATGTAGTTCCTCTGGTGTCGCGGACGTCCGTAAGCGTCGTTGACCACCTCGGTGTTCTATTTATAAAAAAAATTATGATGATAGATTTCTATATGTTAAAATAGTACTGCATTTTTAAAGAAACAAGATAAACTTTTTCAATCTGTATATGTTTGAACACAAATTACTTTCCCTGAAATAAATCAAAAAGTGTCTGATGTTGGAGGCTCGCGTACCACGCCGCCGTTCTATAACATGATTCATTTGACTCTCAAACACCTGTTACCGACTGAGGTTATGTTCCAGTCAAATTGAAATTCACTTTAAAGTTAGGTAACATGTAAACCTTGCAGACTGGACTGGTCTGAAAGAATGTCGTCAGCCATGTTAGTATAAAAAATAATGTTTTGATTTTATCCAAATTGTAAAAACTCACAAAACTGAACAGACCGGAGTTTGTTTTTTAATAATAACTAGCTTTCGCCTATGACTCCGTCCACCTGGAATAAAATAAAAAGTAAAGTAAAGTCTATGTGTTCTTCCAGAGCATACTCTACATCTAAATAGATATTAGTTCAACGGGTTTCATATTTATCTTACTAATCTTCTAATACGATAAATGCGAAATCACGGATGTGTGTTATAATTTGTAGCCTAAACTGCTGAACAGTTATCGATTAAATTTGGCATAGCTTTAGAGCATAGTAGTTATTTTCAATTCCTGGCGGACGAAGTCGCGGTCGTAAGCTAGTAAAGAAATAAATAAAATTCCTTATCAAGTTATTTCAATATCAAGCCGTTTACCTTTTCGTGGGTTAGTCGCATCGCAAGACAATAAGATACGAACTTTCGATATCAAAATTGTTCCCTGCTCGTTGCGCTTGACGGGGAATATATTGAGGTCACGCGAAATATTCTCCGAGACATTGTCGTCGGATATACAATAACAGTAATACAATACTGAACGTTTTTGTAGTAAATGTACTTTACGATACATGGAAATATAAATGATACAAAGCATTTAACCATACAGTATAGTTATTACATTCCATAACTAACCTAAACTTCACCGCTTTTTAAATCAGTGCAATGGACTAGTGCTTAGAAAAATTGTAATCTAAAATCTTAATTTCAAAAAAAGATGACGCAACATTAACAATTGGATTGAAACGAATCAATCAAGATTATTGGAAACAAGTCTTCGATAGTCTGTGAAAAAAAAACGACATGTGACGTAATGTCATAAAATTGGTCAACACGCATCAGCAAACTTATTTACGACCATTTCATGAAAAATATATGTTCCAAATATACATCGTATTTAGAATATAAATTTCGATTTCGCCGTTAGGCAAACATTTGTTACAAATTGTCAATGTAGCCAGAATTGGTACGATAAACGATTTAGATTTATTTATAGCAAAATGTACGCAGACAATAATTAATCTATGTTTATATTTAACAACGTGAATACCTACGCTTCTTAGAATTATTTTATACCATCTTTCACCCACGATACTGTCCGTGTCCGTCGGTTGAATTAGAAAAAAGCGTCTGCCTACTCTCTACATCCATGCCAAATTTCATTAAAATCCGTCCAAACTCTAACAAACATCCATATAAACTTTTATAATATTAGTTACTGGCTTTAGCCCGACTCCGTCCACATGGAATTAAAAAAATAAAAATGAGTAGCATATGTGTTCTTCTAGTTTATGCTGTGCACCTGTGTCAAATATCATCAAAATCCGTCCAGCCTTTTAGGCTACAAACACTAACAAACATCCATCCATCTAAATTATCCCATTTATAATATCAGAAGGAAAATTTATTTTTATTAAAACTGATCTTATATGAGGATTCTATAAATACATAGTCCTATATCCAAAAGGATGCAGTGCATTCGAAATGTCGTAATTCAAATCCAAACCAGTGTACCGGAATGCTCGAGGAAATTTGCATGTATTGAATATGATTTATGCGACCATACGCGGAGCGAGACGGTCACTGGTTCCGACTTGGATTTACTTCGTGTAAGACATTATTTGATAGCCGTTTGTAACAAATAAATATTGGACTGTCGAAGTAACATATTGACACACCCACGCAGAGGATAAATCTTTCTGGAAAACATGAACTCAGACAAAACACTAAAGTTATTTATACATTGTTTTGTTTACACTAAATATTTTATACAGTAATTTTAATAACGATATAATAAACGACTCTTCTATTATAAACATGCAAATATTTAGGATAAGTTTGACAAATAAGTCTAAATTTGGACAATTAATCCGTTTGTTTTGATTTAAATGTACATATTTTAATAGAACTGGGACATCTCTCAGTTTTGAAATTTCATCGGTGTTTTCACAGGTAAGCCCGCTTTTACCGTATTCAAATATCTACTAAGCCGGCTCACAAAATATTATTTAAGATCAGTCAAATAGCTGAATGGTATATTCCAGTATCATTTATGTTTAAACAGCCCTTGAGGGTTTCTATAAAACACTTTGTATCATGCAATGGTTATTTAACAGTGGTAGAGCCCGCTTTAACATCTTCGCATAAATGTGTCGGCTCACCAGGTGAAATACAACAACCACACAGAAAACAGGCGTGAAGTGGAAGCAATTCCGCGTTTCGTCTGATGAGTGTGGTGCCGGAGGCCTAGTTTTAGTCACTTTACCTTTTCCACCCTTTTCTTAAGAGGATAGGATGGTGAGGAAAAGTGGATTTGACGGTGTAGGAAACACATAGGAAGGGGAAATGTCCTCTTTATGTGCGTCTCCTCCTTCATCAATTAAGGGTAGATAACGTATCTACAATTGTGGATGTTTATGGGCAGCGGTCGCTTTCCATTTTGGTGGACATACATTTAAAAAAAAAATTGGCCTTCTTTTGTTTGATGATTTTGAAATTGGACAAGTTCCATTTTCAAACCCTAATGAGAGTCCTTCAAAGGCAAGCGTAGATCTTTCTCAAAGGCTGGTTTTGTTTTTGAACTAGTGTTGCAAATAACAATGGTTGTCAATAACTATAATTTAGATTTCAACCACTTGAAAGAATCTAATTAAGGTAATTAAGACTACTTGCCTACTTCTTTAGATTACAGGCGTGAATGAAGTGCTATTTTATCTAAAGCAAGTAATGAATACATTTACCTCAACTAAAAACAATTACACGATGTCTTTGAAATGTAAGATCACTATCTTGGAAACAGAACAATTTAGATGGAATAACGCATCCCTTTGTCTTTCCTAACGTAGTCGGTTGTATACATTAAATGCACTTTGTGGAATAGTCTACCCTTACACTGAATTTATACTAAACTGGAGGTAATATTCCTTGTTTTGATACATAATAAATATCATATAAAATTAGTTTTAATATGATATGTGATTATCTATACTAATGTTATAAAGAGGAAAGATTTGTATTTTTGTATGTAGTCGTATTTACGTAAAAAATTCTGGGCCGATTTCAAAAATTCTTTCATCATTTGAAAAGTATTTTATCTGTAACATAGGCTATATATTTTATTACTTTCTTTCTATAATCTCATGCGGACGAAGTCGTGAGCAACACCTAGTATTTAATAAGGTGAATATTAATTCAGATTATTATCCAAGTATTATTTTCAGAATGAATTCTATATTTGATGTAGGTTTGATATAACTTCGGATTTAATATTTATGCAAATAAGATTTGAGTATACTTGTCATACGAAAGAACCCTATAAAATAAACGGGGGTAAAAAAGTAATATCAGGCCGAACCCAGCCATCAAATTAATAAGCATATCGCAAAGGAAAACATGTGAAAAGTAATCAAAACGCATAGAGCCGGTCTGTGGCTTCGTATCAAAGCCGCAAAAAACGTTTCCCGCGACCCCGATGTTTTGTACCGAACGGGACCGAACAAAACAAACATTTTCAATATCTAAGTTTCTAGGGCATTTTTGTTTTGATTTATCACAAAAAAAACAAAGTTACACATCTGTTTTAGCCCCGTATGTAGTTATCATAAAACTTTGCTTGTAACCACAACACACAAAATTTTAATCTTAAAAAGGAAATAATTGTTGAAAAGTCATTTTCTCAGAAACTCGGTTGTGTGTACTCGGTTGGTGATTAGTGCAAAATAATTCAGCTTAAATTAATAGGGAGTAACATTTCTAATGCGGACTAATATAGTCTCGAGGCTTACTCGATTCACGACAGATAGAAATTGATTTATTAATAAAGGATATTCCAACAATAAGCACAGCCTTACCTTTATATCTTGTCTAAGACAAAAACAATGGATATAAATATTTTTAAGATGAAAACACAAATATTGGAACGCTAAAGGAAAACAATAGAAAATTGGATAGCACTACAAACAACGCAATAAAATATACCTTTTGTTGCAGACACAAAAAGCTCTGAACATAATAGACGGGAAAATGCTTGAAGTAAATTTATAAGCGAGCAAGGTATGAAATGAGAATTCTTAGTCGACTTTAGCTTGAAGAGTAATAGTCGACATATATGAGGTAGATGTTCTCACGACGCGGAGTAATCTGCTGGTTGTTATTATGAAATGTCAAGGTGGTTCAATATTTGTGCCCTCATGTATTATGTAATACATTTTTATAGGTAAAACAGTGTACTTCTTGTAGAGATTTTTTAATTATACTATGAGAACCAGCTTTCTTAAGCTCAGTGAAGTGAAGTGAAGAAATTTAAAGATAAGGGCAAATCAACATATACTGGGGCGGTGTGGTTTGACTCCATAGTCAACAATGCCATCATTTCACCTCTAACTTAGAGTAGGATACGGGCCCCTCAGCGAGGAAGTTTAATGAGCTAATGATGAAGAAAACTATTAAAGAGGTTTGGAAAAAGTAGAGATATATCTCATGAAAAGTTACCGTTGATTGATTAAATTTTTGGTTTGCTGCTAATCTAAAAGTCCAGATGCATTAACCTTGTATGAAAAAAAACATATATTTGTTTCTTAATTAACTAAAACAGCAGTTTCCTCTTTTAAAGTGTACAGTAAACATTTAGAAAATTGTATGTTCTAGTTTTATTTTCAGCATTTGCATATTCATCGAATCATTCCAGTCGAAGCCTATATTTACATAGCAAACTCTTTTCCCACCCGCTTCGGAAATACCCGTTGCAATTTGAAATTATAATTTTGGGACAAGCAGACTTAATGTACTTCCTACAATGTCATCGAGTGGATCAATTTTTATAAGTAATTTCAAAAAATGAAACAGAAAATCCTCCATCAGATTTTGGCGGAGAACAGCTGGATATTTTAAAATGAGAAGACTTAAATAAATAAAAGAAATACGTCAATAATTTGAAATGTTATTAGCAATACATCGCTTCGTATACATTTGTTTCGCTTCTATTTTTCTGAGAATCGCATCCAATAAAACGTGTCATATATTTGGTTGTCGTAAAAGAGATATCGTTTGTTGAAACGTAAACTCGTCATCATTCGATCGATATGTCTTTGTTGATATCAAAAAGGAGACGAATTTACGGTTTAATTCTTTTAATACAAATTATTAAAACTGTAGCTACTTAAAGTGTAAAGTTAGTTATTATAAAATAAACTAGATGGCATCACAAACACTTTAAAACACACTAAAGAAGCATTGCTAAGTCGAAGATTGGATGACACAGCAAATTGAATGGAATCGTAGTGAAAAAGATCTAGGCACCTGTGAATTCAAAAACTCAAACACAATTACCCTACGATACAGAAGAAGTAAAATGAGGCATTTAAATTAATAAACCATGATCGTAATTCAACAAAAATGCAATTTAATTAATTCAACGTAACAGCTTAAGCCCGTAATTAATCAGTTCTCAAGTCGATTTTAATTAAAACGCATACGTACGAAATTGTTTAATTTTAAATTAATCAGGGTTTCGGCTTTGTAATTGACAGTTATTGCTTGTAATGAATAGATGCTTGTATGAAGACGCTTTCAGCGATTAAAAGAGCAAGTATCTACTTAAGTTTAAGTGAATACTTAGAGTTGTGTTGAAAAGTGCGATATAAGTCTTCGGTCTCGGATAAGCTTTAGTAAGAACTTCTAAAATACTTGTTATTACGTAAGTATTGTAACTTATAACTTGTTAAGTAAAAATTTATGTGCAACTACAACGAAATTTTCTCATTATAAGATTGCTTTTTTTATACTTTTGCTTCAAAAGTAATCTTAGAAACAAACGAATAATTTAAACCCTTCACAGAGCAATTAATGATTTTTAACCGACTTCAAAAAAGGTGGATATGTTTTTTTGAATTATTTTTGTTACTTTATAACTCAGCTCCTGTTTGTCGGACTTTTATAATTATTACTTTGAAGTCGGTATCAGTCAAGGTAGATTCATTACTTAAACGTTACTATACTTTCAATTGTCAATTGTTATGGTATGAGAATTTTTTTTTAGTGTAGTTTTTTTTTTAAAACATAAGATGGTAAACGAGCAAGCGGCCACCTGAATCCGCCAAAATGGCGAAGCGACCGCTGCCCATAGACATCTACAATTGCAGATGCGTCGTCTACCCTTATCCGACGGAGGAGGAGACGCACATAAAGAGGATATTTCCTCTTCCTATGCATCTCCTCCATCGTCAAATCCACTTCCCCTTCCCATCCTCTCATAAGAAAAGGGTGGTAAAGAGAAAGGGTCTATAATTAGGTCTCCGGCACCACACTCATCAGACGAAACACGTCATTGGTTCCATTTCACGCCTGTCTTCTATGTGGTCGTGGTATTACACCGGGCGTGCCGGCCCTGCAGTGCTAAGATGTTAAAGCACTACCACTGTTAGTTTGTTTCGAAGTTGTTTTTTTTTATTATGTATATTAAGGTTATTCAAATTTAAGGATTAGTTATTAGAGTGGATTTATTAATAGGCTAACGAGCGCTTGTATTTACAAAAGGTAGTTCAATTTCGTTGTCAAACCCTAAACTATCAAATTTATGGTTTTAATTTTATCACATAAATTAGCAACCTTTGGATTTTAATTTTATTACTCGTTGTTACGAACTTTGTGGACCGAACGGTTCGTAACTTCGGTCGAATTAAATCACGTCTGCGGACGCTATTGAAATAAACTTGTTTTGGGCAGAGAATTAAAATCCTTACAATGAAATATTTAAACACGTTTTAGCGGACACTGTTGGCTCGTGATTCATTATTTTCTGGCTTCGCGATAGAAAGAAATTATTATTCGTCTTTAATCTCTTTTTAAGAAATTTTTACACCAATAAATCGAATTTAAAATTGAATTTGTTATGTGAATGTTAAAATGTTGAAGACTTAAATAAAGTAAAACATAGGAATAAATTGAATATAAGCAAAATTTGTACTAATATTTGCTTACACTCAGTTTACTCCTAAGTTTAACTTTGTACCGCGTTTATTTGAAAGGCTGTTAGAATTTTATTGCATGTTTTTTATATATAATATAAGGTGGCAAACGAGCAAGCGGCCACCAGAATTCACCGAAATGAAAAGCGACCGCTCCCCATAAACATCCGCAATTGCAGACGCGTTACCTACCCTTAATTGACGGAGGAGGAGTCGCACATAAAGAGGACATTTCCCCTTATGCGTCTCCTCCACCGTCAAATCCACTTTTCCTTCCCATCCTTTCCTATTAAGAAAAGGGTGGAAAGCGAAAGGGACTAAATTAGGCCTCCGGCACACTCATCAGACGAAACGCGGAATTGCTTCCACTTCGCGCCTGTTTTCTGTGTGGTCGTGGTATTTCACCGGGCAATCCGACCCATTCGTGCAAAGATGTTAAAGCGGGCTCTACCACTGTGAAAAAAAAATGTTTATTTACTATATAAATATTTATAAGCTATCAAAATATGTAAGGAATCAATAAAAGCTTTTTTTGTAGTAGGAATTCTAATCATTTTAGTAAAACTTAGTTTTATTGTTTTAGTTAACTCAGTTGAGAAGCAGTTATATTGCGAAATCCAGTCTTCCGTCCGATAGAGCAACCAATTTGAGCGTATTCAAATCAATTGTTTATTGATAGATATTACATAGAAATCGAAATGTATAACAGCTTTGAAGTTATTCTCAGAATCGACTAATCTTGCTGTAGTTTTAATTTAAAACTTTATAAACACCTTAATTTTTTTATGTTATAAGATGTTAAACTAGTAAGCAGTCACCTGAATCCACCAAAATGATGAAGCGACCGCTGCCCATAGACATTCGCAGCAGCGGATGCGTTGCCTACCCTTAATCGACGGAGGAGGAGACGCACATAAAGATTTTTTGTGAATGAGTTGTCATTTCTTTATTACTATTTTTAAATTTCACACGGACGGAGTCGCGGGCAAAAGCTCGTCGGAAATATTGTAAATTTGTGAAAATTCAGAATAAAGTAGATAAATCTTATAAAAGTGAATTAAAATTTATGGAATGACGAAATTAAATTATTTCAAATATAACATTTCAAATGAATCATTAAAATAATATTTTCCCTCATTTAACCAATTTAATTGTAAAGACCACGAGTCGAGTTCTATTATTTTTGTTAGCTCAGCTGTGAAGTAGACTCGTTCGGAAAATCGCCCGATTCGAAGCTCGTTAAATCTTTTCATTACAAACTGATGGTAATAAATGCAAATATGTCTCAAACAGCTGCCAACATTTTATGCATTTAAATGATTCCTTATTTGTCTTACTATAATTAAACTTACAGCAGAATTCTGAAACGAATCAAACAGTCTGCTTCTAAATTTTAATAGAATTAATATAAGTGTGACCTTTTAAGTCTCGATTACATATCTAAATGTCGTTTCGGTATACGAGTACTTGCGGCGAATCTTTAGAGCGGTTGTACACTTTGACGAAACAATAGCAAAACTGTTTTGCGATTTTCGATTGTTTCTTAGAAAATCAACTGTTTAATTTCAACTAAAAATCGAGTAGTGTCCGTTCCATATAAGAATCAAAGCACGACTAAACAGTTGTGCGATAGTTTAGATTCAGGTGTGTGCGTTCTTAAACGCGCACAGAAGGATATAAATAAAAATCTCCTCCTTCCTTCTTAAAATCTGTAAAACATTTATTATGAAACAGAGTTGTATTGATCTAACATTGGCCTATTTAACTGTCCAAAGTTACGGCGTATCGTAAAACATCTCATAGGTGTGCATTCATGTATGTGTACATCGTAAAATGACAGGGTATTACAAAATGTTACTCTATATTACTGTTTGCTTCTAAATTTAGTGACAAATATTATTATGATACTGATTTACGAATAACAGAATGAAATGAGGGAAAAGTGATCACGGTAAACTATAGTTTTTTGAAGTACTGACATAATTGGTCTGTCCTTGGTGGTATTTCCAAACCAATACGATTTATGGTCCTTCAAGAAGTGAGTCTACAATTTTCTCAAAGGCCGGCAACGCGTCAGTAGTTCCTCTGGTGTTGCGGATGTCCATGGATGTCGTTGACCACCTCTGTGTTCCCGCCGCTCGTTTGCCCCAATCTCTTATAAAAAAAAGTTAAATAGTAAAAAAAAATTGAAAAATACTCAAAATGCGTTCTTGGGATTCAATTATTTATTTTTTAGTTGTGAGATAATACAAGCTAGTCATAGATATTTAAACAGTAAAAATGTAACCATGCTAATAGTGTTAAAGATAGATCAAAGAAAATCTTTTATTGTCAAGATAAAAACGTCTATTTTGAGATAAAGCTTTCACGTGAATAAGTAACAAATCGTTCCATTTCTTAAAATGTAACACTCGACTTTTATCTGCCTTCGAGAAAATTAGGTTTCAATTTTGTTTAAGTGTTACTTTGATTCTACAAATACACGTTGTAATAAAATAAACTAATATTTATTTATTGATTTGACAAATAAATTATTTTATCCTTAATAAACATGCATTATGTTAGATAAATAATATAATGCAAATCATTTTAGTGTGTTCGATTTAAAACGCTTCGTTCAACGCAACGCTCAAAATGCAACATGGCGAGTAAAGCGTTGTGTTTTACTAACCGTAAAATGGATAGAGAGAATTTATTTGTTTTATTTCAACGGTTTTTAACGCGCGTTATAAAAGCGCCCGTGCAAATATGCGTCAAATGTTTGTAGATGTAAAGGTACCAACGCTCGGTTTTAACGCGGCGTTTTAAAAGCGTCAATGTGAATAGCCTCTTATGTTTCACAATACATGACGTTTTAATCTTTTAATCCAAATAAATCTTAATATCCTGGTTCAATGAACTTTTATTTAAAGGTGAGTCTTCACTATCGTAACATTGTACAAACAATTTACTTTTGTAATTGTACAATGGAAATTCATGCTAAGATTTCAAAAAATAACTTGTTTCATATTCTCAGTATAAATCTCTCTTCACCAACGTACAATAGGCATAACAATATGTAAATCTGTATAAACTGACCAGTAGTTTGCAAGACGATACCTGACCCTCGTATTTCTATTTGACGGCTGTACATTTACATGTCAATAGATGGCAAATGGGAGATGAACATTGGTGGCTCAAGGGTTTGAGCCCTTGGCTTGTAATCCACAGTACTGGGTTCGTATCTCGCCATGTACCAATGCGATTTTCGAATTCCATATATGCATAATTTATCCGAAGTTTTTACGTGATGCAACCTACACATATCGGCGAAGAAATTCAAAGATATTTGTGAAGTCAACCAACCCGCATAAGGCCGGCGTGGTTGACTAAGGCCTATTTACCCCTTTGGGAACTACTACTACCTTTGGGAAGGCTCCGAGCCCCTCGGTGGCGACCTAAAGTAAGCTGGTGATGGTGAAATTAGATAAGTTGTGTATATATGCACCTATATTTATTATGTAGTTTTTTGATAAAAGCTGTTTAAACCCAACCTAAATTCATAAAATTTGAATTTAAGCGAGTCTATTTCAGATTTAGGTTACCCTGAGGCATGACAAGTATCAAGAGGTGTAACTCTCCAGAAATTATTAGATTGGCATAAATTGAAGTACCAATTTGGTTAGGGTAAAGTAATACTTCAAAAGATCGAACTCAAATTAAAGTTGATTTCCAATAACTCTTGATGATATTGAAATTCTAAAAACACTGATGCGTTTAATTAAAGCAATAAATTGTGGGTACACGAGACTTATTTCATTCGGTAAAAACAGTCATTTTTAGTTAATAACAATTTATTTATGAACTAAAGTACACTCTACGTAATTAGTTTTCTCAAAGGCATTTCTATAATTTTGTAAATTTATATTCATGCTTAAAAATTAGTCTCAAAACCTTCACCAGATTACAGTTTAAAATCTCAATGCCTTTAAATTTACGATCGTATCGCAATTATTAAATAAATTGGGAACGTAACTGAGAAAATTATTTTAACGAAGATAACTTCGGTGTTTTGTATCGTTTTGATTATTAATTGCACAATATTTCATTATAACTGAAAGATGTTTTTAAGATCATTAAAAAACGAAATGTGGTCCTTCGAGCCAGATCTTACTACTCAATTATGTAACCAATAACTTGCTTCGTATATTTTACAAATTATAACATTTATAATTGCGACATTAGAACTTGTGTTATTCCATCCAACACTAACATATAGAGCAACTAAAAGAACTATTTGTCCGAATGTGCAAAACCTTTTAGGATAACTGCAATGTTTACCGTATAGTTTACTCAATTACGTTCATTCTAACAGTGCCTACGTGTTAATGGATATACGCCTAAAACTATTCTGGGAAACTGTACACCACATGTGTGCTTTGTCACTTAAGAGCAGTAGACAGTAACTGTGTTTCCTTAAGTTTTTTCTTCTTATAAATAGCGGTCCAATTATATTAAAATCCTCTTGGTTGTAGATTAAAATGCTCTTGCATTTAAATTAAAAAAAAATAACATAATCAGGCGTAATCTATGTTTTTTTCCGAAGTATCATTGTGAGTGATAGTTACAATTAGAGTACGAGCACACCTTTGACTAAACTATCGTACAAATGTTTAGTTTCGCATTGATTTTATAAACTTACCAGCTGTTCCCGTGCGACTTCATCCGCGTAAAATTATGAAAATTTTATTATATTGTTTACAAGTGTCAAATTATCAATTGCAAATGTCAAAATGACATGACATGATGACAACCTTGCTTCCTTGATGTTGGCAGCAACTTATGGTCTCTTTCCCACATTAGGGATTTTAACCAAAATATTTACCCCCTAAGTTTAATGGCATTAAAATGTATAGCCTAAAGCATGACGTAAGTGTAGGGCTTTTTATTAAAAAATAATTATTCAAAAATACGCTGTAATTGCTGACATCTTAGGCAACAAAGAAGTGTGTGTTTACGTTTTATTATAATAGTATAGATATAGAAGTCCGCACACTACTCGATTTTTAATTATGTAAGTAAACAGTTGAATTCGCTGCGAAACAATCGACAATCACATATTTGTGCGATACTGTCAAAGTTGTGCGCCGGCTCTTATAATGAATTTGTTGGAATTGATATTTTGCTCTAATCTTTATAATAAATCATTACGTTAATAAAAATGCATTTAAATTAAACATGGAGTATAGTAAACAAGGTCATAACCATTTTATGATATTGATCTTTCTTTGTTTCATTTGGTATTTCAGTATTGCGTGCCGTGGGCCATCACGCGGGTATGCATTTATGTTCAAGTCGTAAAATGTATTGAGCTTGGCAAGACATTTCTCCTTCATTTGACTTTATTGTGCAACTTGGAACGATGTAACATTTTTTACAAAAAAAAAAGATTAACTACAGTGTTCTGCATAAATTATCAGAAGAATATACTAGTAGAAATCTCTATTTTGTGTCCGTTTATAAGTATACATTTTTTATATCAGCAGATTTCTGGTAATTAATCTCTAGGCTTGTGATATGCTATTATAGTTTGTCTAAATAAATTAGATTAGTTTGATGAATGACGCATATGAAGTATCGAATTCAATTTGTATGAAGGCAAATGTACTTAATAGACAGGTATCGTAGTGACGAAACAAACACGCATAGCGAACAATTTGGAACTATCGATATTCGGTTTAAATAATAGTAATAGTACTAAACATTTATTTACTCTCATTTTTTGAAAAAAAAAGTTCTTTTTTATACATCTATACTATTATAATAAAGCGTAAACACACACTTCTTTGTTGCCTAAGATGTCAGCAATCACAGCATATTTTCGAATAACTCTTTTTTTAATAAAAAGCCTACACTAACGTCACGCTTTATGCTATATATTTTCACGCCGTTAAACTTAGGGGTAAATGTTTTGGATAAAAACCCTAATGTGGGAAAGAGACCATAAATTGTTGCCAACATCAAGGGAGCAAGATTGCCATGGTTTGACATTATGTCATGTCATTTTGACATTTGCAATTGATAATTTGACAAATGTGAACAATAAAATGAAATTATTATAATTATATGCGAATGAAGTCGCACGGGAACAGCTAGTAAGTTATAACTATGAATCTATCGATTCCAACTTCTATAAGAAAAAAATTTAAAATCGATAACATTCATGACTGATTTTACACAACCCATCCCTACTAAATTTGAAGTGAATTGTCAAACTAATCTAAATTATTTAGACACACTAGTGTCGCTTCTGTGAAGCTAATTGTGTCACATGTTGCGTATTTTTACAAAATAGATAACTGTTATGATTTGTAAATAACTAGTAATTAGTAAAGATAACCTTTATTACACGGCCATTAAAATGACGAGACAATTTGACCTGAAATGCGTATATCATTATTATCTAAATAAGAGAGAGATTAAATTAAAACGAAACAAAGAAATCATATCTGCAAATTGTACATGACAAAACAATAAAGATAAAATTTAGTTTATTCATTGTTTGATAAATTTATTTAGAGGTAGATAAGATAGATTATATCGAAAGTTTTGACAGTAGCCCTAAAGTCAGGGGTGAGCAAACATTGTATATTTGCGAACAGGGTTGCTACGTGACTCTAACCTAAGTCACGTATACAACAGGCTTAGTTCTCGTGCCGGGCCAAACGAATCAGATACTGCGATTATATTCACATTTTCTGTAATATATCTAAACTAACTTGCGTTAAACTATTACTCTTCTGCTGGCAAAGTAAGGAAGGATGGGTAGGGAAGTGGATTGCACTGGTTCTCAATCATTGGTTAAATATTGTTTTGTACTAGCTTTCGCCCGTGACTCCGTCAGGGAAATTGAAAAAGGAAACAAAAGTGGATAGCTCATGTATGTGATCTTCCATGCTATCCTCTACATCTACGTCAAATTTCATCGAGACCAGTTCATTCGTTTACGCTACAAAGTCTATCAAATAGCTATCCATCCAATTATACATTTGCATCTATAATATTAGTAAGAATTTGGAGTGTTAAAGAGATTTACTGGTTTATTTTATGACTTTCAGACTATGTTTGTACTACATCAGTGTGAAATTTCATCGAGATCAGTTTAGGCAACAAACTCTAACAAACATCACATCACAATTATAATAGTAGAGGGATATTATTAACAGATAATTATGTTGTCATTGCCAATGTTACACGGAGTAAAGCGGAACACTCACGCCTAAATAAGCAAAACCTTTTAAGATAAGTGCAGAATGTTTTCGGTTCGACCAAACGGTTTGCCGTAATTAGGACTAAGCCAATATTAACCGAATGTTGCGAGTGGCCAAAAATAATTCCCTTGACATTGTCGTTTTCGTACATCAAGCGACGATAGTAACAGCAGAATATATTAAATAGTTATATTATTTACTAGCTGTTCCCATGCGGCTTCATCCGCATGAAATTATGAAAACTTTATTTTATTGTTTACATTTGTCAAATTATCAATTGCAAATGTCAATATGACATGACATGACAAACCTTGGCAATATTGCTTCCTTGATGTTGGCAGCAACTTATAGTCTCTTTCCCACAATAGGGTTTTTATCAAAAATATTTACCTCCAATGTTTACTTGCATTGAAAATATATAGCCTAAAGCGTGATGTTAGGGTGGGGCATTTTATTAAAAAAAAGAGTTATTCAAAAATATATTATAATTGCTGACATCTTAGGCAACAAAGAAGTGTGTGTTTACTCTTTATTATATTGGTATAAATTTAATCATACTAGTATTTAAAATGCGAAAGTGTAGATGGATGTTTGTTAGAGTTTGTAGCCTAAACTGCTGAACGGATCTCGGTGAAATTTGGCAATGAATAAATGAATAGGATAGTCAGGAATAACACATAGGCTAGTCACTTTTTTTAATTCCACGCAGATGGAGTCGCGAGCGTAAACTAGTGTAACTATAATTTACAAACAAAAGTTTAGTAACTCGTACGCCTCCGAGTCGATGTTTAGCAAATTCAATTTCCCCGTATGGGAAATTTGTTTGCATTTTAATTTCCTAACATATTGCACATGGAAAGACGTTGTTTTTATGCTTCTCCCTAATATCGTCAGTCGTCGTTATATATTCACGTATAATTTAATTTAGTTAAAGTCAATTATAATAATCTTTGCTGATTTAATCTGTCCTGAATCTCCTTTTTAATCCAAAACTCCTTTTTTAACAGTGTAATCAACTAAAACTTGATAGAAGTCCCATATCGACACTTCCACTCGCTTTCATTATTAAATATAATGAATAAAAAAAAGACTCCCGCGGAACACGATTCACGTAACAAGATACCTCTGAAGCGAATGTGTGAAATATTCTAGAAAATTCCAAACTCGCACAAACTTTACCTGCCATCTGACTTTTATTGCTGGAACGAATCGTTCACGTGTTATAACTATATTTTCGAGTCTTGAAATTTTCGTGTATCAATTGTCTATGAAAGTTATAAAATCGAGAAATGTTTTAACATTTCTTCATGTCTGTATCTGAAATGTTAAATGTGTTAAGTGACTTTTAACTATAATAGAAGAATACATACTAGTGTTTTTCTTTGCACTAACATTCGCCTGCGACTCCATCCGATTAATATTAAAAAAAAAACTAGTAAAATTATAAAATCTTTATTTTGTTGTTTACATTTGTCAAATTATCAATAGCAAATGTCAAAATTACATGACATGACAAACCTTAGCAATCTTTCTTTCTTGATGTTGGCAGCAACTTATGGTCTCTTTCCCACATTAGGGGTTTTATCCACAATATTTACCTCCTAAGTTTAATGGCGTGTAAATATATAGCCTAAAGTATGACGTAAGTGTAGGGCTTTTTATTAAAAAAAAGAATTATTCAAAAACATGCTGTAATTGCGAACATCTTAGGCAACAAAGAAGTGTGTGTTTACGCTTTATTATAATAGTATAGATATAGATTATAAAAAATAGTAGTCTATTTTTATGATAAGATAGCCAAAGAGCGTGTAGGCCACACGCTAGATAGTCTTAATTCGCCTTGAAAGCGAAGCGACCACTGCCCATAAACGATTACTATTGCAGGTGGATATTTCCCCTTTCTATTCATCTCCTCCACCATCGAATCAACTTTCCCTATCCCTTCTCTTGTAAATTTTCATCGTGATCAGTTTAGCCGTTTAGACAGTTAATTCTAACATAGATCTATCCATCCATACATCTAAACTTTTAAAAGATTAGTAAAAAGTAAAATTTAATAGCATTCATTATTTCGTTTCTTGGTATTAAAAATAATATAACATCCAGCATAAAGCAGTAATTCACCAGCGTCTTAGCCATTAAATTTTCAAAGGCACGTTTTCAAAGACATATTTACGTAAATTGCTCATGAAATCTACTTTAGTACTTTCATTAAGTTTATTCTTTCCGCATACACGATGTTAAACGAGGGTTACATCTAGACAAAAGCTCCGGCGATAGACCTCTAAGCTATTACCCTAATGAGACTCCGTTCTTTTCCTTTTAGAGTTCCATTACTGGCACAATAGTCTTCATTATATAGTAACATTAGTTTTTTATTTAAAATTCTGCATCAATCTTGTTCTATTCTTAGAAATTATAAAGAAAAGACTAGAAAAACTTATTAATATTTAAATACGAAAGTTAAGATGGGTGGATGTTTGTTTGACTTTGTAGTCTAAATGTCTTAACGGATTTCAATGAAATCTGGTATGAATGTAGATAATAGTCTGGAGAAACACATAGACTACTCACTTTTGTTTTTTAAATTGCACACGGACGGAGTTACGGGCGAAAGCTAGTTCAGATACAATTGACAATTCTTTGCGAATCAAGGACCATTTATACGATGAATGTTTCTTGCCAGTTGCATACATTTAATTGAATCAATGAGTGTCTTGTATATAATAGTTTAAGATCAACTTAACACAGAGGATGTCCAATTATAACATTTTAATTTTTCATCGGAACATATTTGTTTAATCTAATAACAGTGGTAGAGCCCGCTTATACTTCGCACGAATAGGTCGGCTCCCCCGGTGAAATACCACGACCACACAGAAGACAGGCGTGAAGTGGAAGCAATTCCGCGTTTCGCCGAAGGCCCAATTTTAGTCCCTTTCCCGTCCCACCTTTTTTTTTAAGAGAAGGATGGATGGGAAAGTGGATTTGACGGTGGAGGAGACGCATAGGATGGGGAAATATCCTCTTTATGTGCTTCTCCTCCTTCGTCGATTTAGGGTAGGGAACGCATCTGCAATTGCGGATGTCTACGGGCAGCGGTCGCTTCGCAATTTTTGCGGGTTTAGGTGGCCGCTTGCTCGTTTGCTAGCTTTTACAAAGTAATAGTTTGAAAAAGATTTTCTAATGACATATTTACAGTACTTCCAATAAAGAAATAACTCACTTTATCAGCATTTCAAAACAATTATAAAAATAACAAAATTTATATTAAAGCGTCTATTCTATAGATTTTATTGTTCTGCGCGAGGAAAATTGAAGCGAGGCAATTACAAACACAATATGTTATAAGCACCAACAAATGGTACTAATTTTGTTTGTGGCTGAGAGAACGACCCCCGGAACATTACAGAGATTGATACCCGGTATTATGTCATTAATCTAAGCGTGTTTGCAGTTTATTTAAAATACTCATTTTTACATTTAAAAAGCAGAATTTTGTACATAACATCCACAGATATAAAGTAAGAGCGGAGAAAGTAATAGATTTTAGTGAACGCGTAGGAAATGTCAACCAACACACAACTCAGCGTATTTGACTATGGCCTAGTAACCGGTAACTTAGGGCACGCTATAAGCTCTGTGGGGACGTAGCTGGTGATGATGTAAGAAGTGAGCTATTTCAGATCGCGACTTCGTCCGCGGGAAATTAAAAATAAATACTAAAAACATAGCCTATGTTACGTGGAGGAGATTTTTTTTTTAAAAAAACAGAAGTGCATACTGAGTCTCCTCTGTAGTGACAAACTAGTATTGTGATTGTAGAATATGGATGTAATATTAACTAAAGCCTTTTTCCACTAGCAGGACAGACTACGCGAACGCTTATATTATGAAGTACAAGTACGATTTGCCTTGTCAATGAATTTAGGATGTAAGTTTGTATCCTAAAATGCATCTCTTATTATTGGAACATTATTTGTAGTATGGCGTGTTGTAAATTCAATGTATTTTAATCTTGTAATTAATAGACCAGTTTTGAATAACAATAAATTCTTCATAGCATGCACAACCCGTAATGTAATTGTATGGTAACACGCAATATTATTATAAAAACGATTTACTTCGCCCTGATTTACGTTTCTAAATTGAAAGTATGCTTTCATTAACATTTTTGACGCTCCTATAGTCATAAATATTCTTAAACACTCTAATTTAACAGTTTTTCACGCATAACAACCTCGAACCTCTAGGGGGCGTAGCATGAAAACTTTAGAAAAAATCGTAACGTTATCGATAAATTTGTAACAGATTTGAGTCAGTTCAAATTCAAATGTTTTGCTAGGCCCCTTGTTTCGAGTTTTCGTTATGGGTCCGTATAGCAGTATTTTTGTTTTTTTTACGCTGCAGTTTACAGTTCAATTACAATTTCATTATTCCTAATACAAAATATTGTTACGAAAACAACCAGGTAATCTTGTTAATTAATTTACTAGCTTTCACCCGCGACTACGTCCGCGTGGAATTAAAAAAAAACAAAAGTGAGTTGCCTATGTGTTCATCTAGACTATCCTCTACATCTATGCCAAATTTCATTGAGATCCGTTCAGCCGTTTGGGCTACAAACTCTAACATCCATCCATCCATCTAAACTTTCGCATTTAGAATACTAATAAGATTTGGGGTAAAAAAAAGATACAATTGTACTTACTTCTGATGCGTTTTAATAGAAATCTCTATTACATTGACGCTAAAAAATATGGTCAAAGAATATTTTAAAATTTCTCTTGCACTCACCAAATTCCGCTCACAATCCAAATAGAATAAGATAAAATTTACTCTCAGAGTCATGTTTTCACAAGATCAAATGTTTCTTTGTAAAATTATTCACAGCTTGAACTAAGATATCATCTTTTCTGTAAAATGTAAAACATTCAAAGCACGTTTCAATGAAACTTCAGCGGTAGTTTATCGCTGCTGTAGCAGAAATCGTGAAGTGCATACTTCAACTTGGGTAAATACTTATATTTCATACAAATATAAGGTTTTAAAAAACTCAAAAGGGATTTCAACATACACTGACATCACTTACTTTGGACCTTCATCATGTATTTCCGAAAAACCAAAAAAACATTCGTAAAGGTCTAAAAGTAAAGAATGTAAAGGACGAGTTTTTGAAGTCTTGATTAACTTAGAATTATCGATTTTACATATTTTGCTAGTTGTTCCCATGCGACTTCATCCGCATGAAATTATGAAAATTGTATTTTTTTTTTTATAATACGAGGTGGCAAACGAGCAAGCGGCCACCTGAATCCACCGAAATGGAAAGCGACCGCTGCCCATAAACATCCGCAATTGCAGATGCGTTGCCTACCCTTATTGACGGAGGAGGAGACGCACATAAAGAGGAAATTTCCCCTTCCTATGCATCTCCTCCACCGTCAAATCCGATTCCTCCTTTTATTGTTTACATGTCAAGGAGCGTCGGTGGCTCAATGGTTTGAACACTTGACTTGTAATCTTCAGGTCTTGGGTTCGAATCCCGCGTTGTACCAATGTGATTTTCGATTTTTCGAATTTTCATAATTTACCCAACGTTCTTACGGTGAAGGGAAACATCGTGATGCAACCTGCACATATCGGCGAAGAAATTCAAAGATATGTGTGAAGTCAACCAACCCGCACATGGCCAGTGTGGTTGACTATGGCCTAGTCACCCCTTATTAGGGTAGGCTCCGAGCCCCTCGGTGGGGACGTATAGTGAGCTGGTGATGAAGGTGATGATTTGTCAAATGATCAATAGCATATGTCAAAATGAGATGACATGTTGACAACCTTGCTTCGTTGATGTTGGCAGCAATTTATGATCTCTTTCCCACATTAGGGTTTTTATCCAAAATATTTACCCGCTAAGTTTAATGGCGTTAAAATATATAGCCTAAAGCGTGACGTAAGTGTAGCGCTTTTTATTAAAAAAAGAATTATTGAAAAATATGCTGTAATTGCTGACATCTTAGGTAACAAAAAGTGTGTGTTTACGATTTATTATAATAGTATAGATAATAATTTATTTTCCAGTAAACTTGTATTGATATACTAGGAGCAAAGGTTCTTGAGTAAAATTCATGGGAAACGGATCTGCCCGTATTTGTATTGGAAGTTGGCCAGGGAAGTTGCACAAATTTGTTCTTGGTACCGCAATCTATAAGCTAAATATTTAATATTTGCGTTTCCTAGTTTACTGCATAATCAATAGTTATAAAATATGTTTATATTATCATATTAATATTATAAATGCGAAAGTTTAGATAGATGGATGGTTGTTAGATTTAGTAGCCTAAACGGCTGAACAGATATCGATAACATTTGGTATAGACGTATATAGGAGTATAGACGTCTGGAAAAACACATAGGCTACTTACTTTTGTTTTTTTTTTATTATTTTAGTATTTCACACAGACGTAGTCCCGGGCAAAAGCTAGTAATACTATTTTTAAGGGTAGTCACTCACGAGCCGTATACATTACCCTTGATCTTTGCTTTGGTCTTAACACTGTATCCACCTGAAGCCGGGAAAGCCAAACGATCGAGTGAGAAAGATAGTGTTGGCAGATATCTCCATCTCGCTTTAGTGTTACTAATTTAGTCCTAAAATACAACTAAGTGTTAGTTTGTGTTGATTGACCGCAAAACAAAGCGATAATAATCGATTTGTCAAGTAATTGGGCTTGTTAATTAACGAGTCAATTTATATCATTCACTACCGCGCAATTTATAAAGCTTTTGATTTCGAAATTTAATTTAACAATACGAAATTTTAATTTAAAAAAAAGTAAAAAGTGATATGGTTAAAAAAAGTATATTTTTTCAAATTCATAATTTAAGGCTAAGAATTTTTAATACTGGCATAATTTTAATAGAAAATTGACATAGCAACAAAATAGGCCTTAACAAACAAAAACACTTCCACTTCGCTTCACTTATCATTTGGAAAGATATTTTATTTTATCGGACAAGAGCGAACGATGATAAATGTCACAGCATTACCGACATCGTCTCTCAATAAATTGGGATTGCTTCATTTGTTTCGGGTGTTTCGCTTTTGTTTCTTTTGTTATTCTAAATGAAAATTAATGTCAGAAACTTTCTCACTAATAATCGATTTATTTCTCAGTTTTAACCTAAAATTACTACCTAAATGACAGAGTGTTATTTAAGACAATATATGAAAATGGCAATTAAATAAATATTCGATTTACTTAATTGAGAACAGCGCCATCTAGTTAAAAAATAAATTATTAGATAAACTTTGATATAATTTAAACTGGCCGTAGTAAAGTTTGTTGAATGAATTTCCATCGTATCAGAAACATAATTATAGTTATTTCTGGTTAGTTTGTTAAATTGAACTGTTTTTTTTATAAAAGTTTTGACTTATTTCATAGATTCATTAATAGTATGTGTTGAAATGAAAATAATTTAACTCTTGCATATAATTCAAATTAACTAGTGAAATTGTAGACGGGTTTTATTACATATAAATAAGTTATCTTTTAATTTCATTCAGATTATCATAACAGCTGACAACTTATATGGTTGATATTCTAAAAAAATTATTAAGAGAACACCATACTGCGCCATATGCGACCTCTAGTTAACAAAGATGAGAAGGAATTGTCAAAGGATACTGCAATACAAAACTACCACAAGTTTTCAATGTTAAAACAATTTGACAACCAAATATTGGCATCTCTGTTTGTTGTATAGGGAGTGAAAGTGACAACATTAACAATTGAACTGTTGGAGTTTACTTTTTGCTTTCAACTCGTCCATGTGTATGTATATTTTTGGGGGTTATTTTACTTTCATATTTTAGGTCCCGCGATATGTTATTTTTGCAGCAAAATGTAAACCCATTTACTCGATTTTTTTTCTTTGTTATAAAAATGTGAAAAACGTAAAAAATATATGATTAAAATCGAACCGGTATACCAGGAGCGCTTAATGAAAAATTTTAATGTCTGAGTTGCGTGCGTGCCGTGTGTGTTTTTTGAATAGA
Organism: Papilio polytes; assembly: GCF_000836215.1. Classification (NCBI taxonomy): domain Eukaryota; kingdom Metazoa; phylum Arthropoda; class Insecta; order Lepidoptera; family Papilionidae; genus Papilio; species Papilio polytes. The sequence goes on along the minus strand of NW_013525024.1, from coordinate 2,899,627 downwards.
TATGCTGCTTCTATTTGAAAAGTTTGACAATTCATACTATCAAGTGTCGAAAAAAATATTGTGAAAATATGAGAACACTTTGATCATACTAATATTATAAATGCGAAAATTTTGATGGATGGATGTTTGTTAGAGTTTGTAGTCTAAACAGATTAACGGAAGAACACATAGGCACACTTTTTTTTTAATTCCACACGGACGGAGTCCCGGGCGAAAGGTAGTACAAAATATAAACGGGGGAGGTGTTCTAAGTACACATTTGCCTGCATTTTATTACTGTCACATACACTGAACAGCAAAAAGTACTTTGACCAACATACTCTCGGATACGTCGCGCTAAGTGGCGGCGAAATATTTACTTTTGTGATATTCTTATAAAAGTCGAGTATAAAATGTTTTGTGGATAACATAGTTACGTTTTTTTAGACAATATTTGGCTTCACTATTTTAATTTCTTTGATAAAATCGTACATTAAATATGTCAAATATGTTCACAAGACTTAAGCAACGTCGTATACAAACATGTATAGTTTGATGATTTACAGAGTGCTTGAGTGCTGTTAATTAGTACTGCCACGCAGTGATTGCGTTTAGGGCGCAGCTACAACCCAGGGCGTTGGAGAGGACTCCAAACTGTGCTTTTCATTATACCGTAAAATTATGTTAACCTTTTCTTAAATCTCGCCAAGGACGCTAGTAGCGCTATGGCCAGTTACTATATGCGACATTGTAATTTCTACTGTTGTCAATTCAATGCTAACTACATTTGTGTTTGCACTAGAGTCATTCAGAAACCTTTTTGCAATTTAAATCACATCCAATTTCGTGGTATGACGTGTTAATTACTGCCACCGTTCTGAATAAGCACGAGAGTTTATTTCGTCAAACTCAACCTTTCATATTTCATTGCCGTATTAAAACATTAGGTTATCTCAATAAGTAGGCACTAATAGACATATTTGACATGTAATTTAAAAAGTTAGAAGCTTGTTTAATGCTTAAGAACGTATAAAATAACTTAAAGCATATTATAGCTTTCGAAGTTACAAGAATATATTGGGCAAGTTCCCTGGCTGGTATCCAACCCAAATACGTTCCGAGATATCCTCCTCTAAAGCACCATAAGCAATACGCAAACGTAATGTTTATAGCGTAGGTTATGATAGCCTAGTCGTTGAAGTGCTGTTGTGACTATGAATTTATGTGATCCTGGTACTTATGTCTGTACATTCATAGAATACTGACAAAATTAACGCTTATTTTTAGAGTATTTATAGTAAGTAAAAATGATTACATTACGAATAAATATGAATCCACCTTTGTATGTTTTTATTTATTTTTGAAGCATCTATTTTTGCTGGAAACATCATCGGGGTCTTCTTCAAGACTATGTTCTACGTCATTACCCTGCTCTTTTCCTACGGAGTGTCTGAATCTGGATTCACGCCCTTCATAAGCGTACGCTTTTTCAGATAATCCATCAATACTTTCTTCGGTATTCCTTTACCTTTGAATCCACCCACATTCAATCTTAACACGTACTTCCACTACTAGGACACACAGGACTATGTCCTCATCTCGGTCCTTAAGCCGTTTTAGTGATACGTAGTAACAAACCAACCACGGACGGACCAAATATGCATCACTCTCGACACAACTGTATATAACGACATACATGTCGCAGAGAATCGCACAGAGTGGAGAAACACCCTTCGAGAGAGTGTCAAAGAGAGTGGTCGCGACCCTCAGGAATGAGGGTAAAAAATAAACACCCATACATCCATCCAAACTTAGCATAGTATTAGTATGAAGTAGGATTTCGACAGTTGAATAATTTCGATTAATTAATAAGTACTTCGTCAACATTTTCCATTTTAAATCCACGTTGGATTAATTTTCAAAACTTAGTAACTTTTGCGTTTATCGATTCAGTTTAAATGTTGTTACTGTATACGCTACTTCCGCCGCAAACTTAATCAAAAGTTACTGCAAAAGCCAACTCAAACGTTACGTTAATCTTCGTTTAACAATTTCATAATTGCTTTTACCTTAATACCTTGCGTCTTGGGAACGTAAAAGGGTCCTAAAATGTTTCACCCGTGGGGGCAACATTTTAGAACCCCTACATGCTCGTGAAATAATTTATTTTATATAATGTGCAGATAAAATAAATATAAGTTCACAACTTTAATGTTTGCACAACTATGAAATTGGAAACAGAAAGTTATTTTTTTAGTTTTTTAATTTTCTTCTTCGTGAACCACAGGTTCGCATTTACTTTTATTTATTTTTTACTTTTTCCTGACTGTCGCTAACTTGTATACAAAAATGGTATCCCTCTTATACACTTCAAAAAGATAGGCTCAATATGCCTTTATACAAATGTTATAGCAGAATTTTCACGCTAATCACAGAAAAAACAAAACACTACGCGTAAATAACATTCAGCGTGAACTCCGCAATGATTCCTTTTAAACCAAAAGTTGAATTATGCTACCTCTGATCGATACAGATGGGGCGTTAATGACAGTTAATTCTATACCTATTATTAGTACTGATTCTCGCCACCGCCAAACAAAAATCTAGACACAGTAGACCACGTCTGATAGCTTATCCATTTAAAGAGGTCAGTGTATTATACCTTGATATTTCAACGAATTTAAAATTTAACGTCTGTTCAACAAATAAATTTTCCACGTGAACAGAGTGCAATTGAACGTATCAGAGACTATGGAAGTGATTTATTGCTTGACATGCAATGTATTGGAATGATTTATGAGGACGCGCTAATTGTCATGCGCACTGACCAGTTAATTACACTACACACTCTATTAGAGGTTATACCTTAAAAATACGACTGTTAGATACATGTATTTTATACGTATGGGCGTCACAGCCATGTTATGCTTTAATAATTCATTACCTGTTTTTCATTCAATGTTTTCTTCCAATTTGCACAGAATACCTTACCAATATGGCCGTCGTATCGTCGAGCTAATGCAACACCCTTATTTTGACATCCGACTACTATCCGATTATTAACATAACAAGCACAATTACGACATTTTAACCATGACATAAATATTTTAAAATAATGTTTAGGATCAACAAAGCTTATATCGTTATTTCAAATTATGACAAATGGTACTGATTTATAGCACAGACTAACAACCTTCAAGAATACAGAATACGTCAAAATAGTCAAAAAGCTAACATGACAGTGGAGGAAACCTACTGAGATTTGATTGACAAAAGCTGAACTTTTGTTCAGTGCAAAATACAACTTCTTTGGCTGACAAGAAGTGTGAATACAGCGAAAGAGGTACTGGCCACCAAGACTTTTACGTAGTTTGTTAAAGAAAAGATATAGAAATACAAAAGTGAAGGAAGCGTATAATTAGCAAGATGTAATCCATATAGTTTTGGAAATAACTTTATACTGCAGAGTTGAAGTCATAGACAACAGCTAATATAACATATTTATCTAATACGGTGAGTAAATGTAGTCGGATTTGTCAAAGCGGCCCATGCATTGATCGCAGGCAATTAATGAAATGCATTGCTCTCAATAGCTACCTTGATTCACGTGGACATTGTGAACAGAACACAAAATCACTGACCATTTGTGAAAGCATTTAGAGCAGAGAGATAATTCCTTTGTATGTTTCTTTTTTGGACAATCATTGTTTTGAAGTATTATTTATGGATAGTAAATAACACAATTTGTGACACTGTTTTGTTGCCTAAGATGTCAGTAATTACAGCATATTTTTGAATAATTCTTTATTTAATAAAAAGCCCTACACTTACGCCACGCTTTAGGCTACATATTTTCACGCCTTTAAACTTAGGGGGTAAATATTTTTAATGTGGGAAAGAGACCATAAGTTGCTGCCAACAAGAAAGTAAGATTGCCAAGGTCATGTCATGTCATTTTGACATTTACTATTGATAATTTGACAAATGTAAACAATAAAATAAAATTTTCACAATTTTATGCAGATGAAGCCACACGGAAACAGCTATTAAAATAGTTCTTTTTTTCATTTAGTTCCGTCTTCCTTATTTAGTATGTAATTGCTTTATGTCATGTTTTTTTTTATTTCTAATTGTGTTGTAATGGGATTAAATGTTATTTAATTTATTTTAAGTTGGGCTACGTAAGTGCAAGTATGAGATTTCGACACTAAGATGTTTAAGTTATTTTTAAACGACGACAGGGAATATGTATACGTTTAGTTTGTGTCAACCTAATTCACTGCAGAAAAATTTAATTCCTTCCAAAATATGCTAAGAGAATTTTCACAATGAAGTCGTCGTAGACCATTTAAGTTAATAAATTATAAGATGAAAAGACCTCAACATCTTCAATGAAACACTTGAAATTCCTTTAAATCAATTTCCTTCTTTGAATAAGAAACTCAGAGTTACTTGTTGTATGAATAGAAGTATTATTTCAACAAATTGTAACAGTTGTTGTTATAAAAATGTCGTTATTTTCAATTTACAAGGAAACATTTTTACACTTTTCAAGCATTATTAAAAAATTCTCAATATTAAGACGATTCAATTCATAATTTTTTTGATTAAAAATTGACTTCTAATACTACAAAACTTAGTCCTTTTAAATTGGCATTTAAAAACAATTTGAAGCTTTACTTAAAACGTATGTTAGGTCCAATGGAGACGCAGTGAGAAATTTTAAACATAAAACTGCAATCCACGAACAAATTGCAATCGTTTAACGTCGGGTTGAACGCTCAGTCCTGTAGGATTATCTTGATTGCTGTGTAGAATAGACACAACGTTAAACATTTGTTTCCACCTTGTGACCTGGGATATTCTCCCTTAGTTTGATATAATCCAATTTGGTCTTTACAATAGTTTTTATATTAATTGTTCCATTTAAAGCGCGGGTATACTTTTGACTAAACTTTAGTTATATGGAGGGCGCTATACTCGACGTTTACGACGCCGCTCTTGTCGCTGTGCAACAACTAATACGGATTTTATCTTTAGATCCAACTCAAAGGACCAACATAAGTTAAAGAAATAATCTATACTATTATAATAATGCGTAAACACACAATTCTTTGTTCTCTAAGATGTCAGCAATTACAGCATATTTTTGAATAATTCTTTTTTTAATAATAAGCCCACACTTACGTCACGTTTTAGGCTATATATTTTCACGCCATTAATCTTAGGGGATAAATATGTTAGATAAAAACCTTATTGTGGGAAAGAGACCATAAGTTGCTGCCAACATCAAGGAAACGAGATTGCCAAGGTTTGTCATGTCATGTCATTTTGACATTTGCTATTAATAATTTGACAAATGTAAACAATAAATAAAAAAATATATAATTTTAAGCGGATGAAGCCGCATGCGAACAGCTAGTAATGTTTAAACGTGATTTCCACGGCGTTGTCGAAGAAAACACATTACTGATGTTAAGTTTTTAGTACATTCTTAAGAAACCTTTAAATTAAATCAGGCTTTTTAAAAAAACAAATTAGAAACATTTAACAAACAATATACATTTACTGAGATGTGTATGCTATATAGAGAGTATACAATGTTACCCTTACATAGCGGTTATGTTCGCTTTGAGACGGAAACTACCTCATTCCGGTAATTGCAGGTTGGTTTACGTTAATACCTTGCTTTAAGTAAAGGTATCTTCTATTCTACAGTTTATTATACACTGAAGTTCTCTTGCATGCTAATGAAGCATTTAATTAAGCGTCACATGATAATTAATTTTTGAAATATTTTTCGGCCAATTTTAACGTTAGTATTTGTGACTAGATTTCGCCAGCGCTTACGTCCGCATGCAATTGAAAAAACAAAAGTAAATAATCTATGTGTTCTTTCAAACTACCCTTTAAGTATATGCCAAATTTCATCGATATCCTTTTAGTACTTTTGGCTATAAACTGTAACAAATATCCATCCATACGTATAGACTTTCGCATTTATAATATTAGTACGATTATTACGAGTAGCTGTTGGCGACCAATGCTTTTTTTAAATCTTCACTGCATCTCCACAATTCAAAATAATCATAAATTTCCACTGTCGCAAACCAGTTTTTAACAAGAAGAGTGATAAGGATGGGGATAAAATTTTGTACTAATATTTTAGTGGAAACGCCCCTTTAGCAGTATGGAGGAACTCTGTATTCGTTAACTTCTTAAAAGATTTAAAGTCTTCTATACTATATCGTGTGTTCGAGTTACTACAACGTATAAGTGACTTACATTTTTAATTCAGATCACGTTCAAAGTGAAATAAAGAGCTGGCGCAAATATTGTGTTGGAAGAATAAAGTTGATTTTGCACTCACCGCTATAAGGAGAAATGGATTTTACGATTGTTAAAAGAGGAAGCTCTATAGCGAACAATTTATAACAAGAATGAAACACAGGACGAAATATGTGTGGAGGATCAATGTTTTCTTCTTTTATTTAACATTCTGTGAATTGTTACTTATGTTTATGGCTAGAGTTTTTGTGATTATATATAAAAGTTTTAAAGTGGTTATTGAAAACTAAGCAATGCTATCAAGATTTTAGACAAGACAATAAATTTGCAAATCGAGTAAATATATTTTTAATTATTTTGCATTGGAAATGTTACTAATTATACGTAAAAGACTTTATATAAGTTTTAAACATTTTTTTAAATAAAAAGTTAGTATATTTTTGTTAATATACTTGTATTTCTTTTAACCATTTCAACTAAGCTCTAGGCTTGTGCTAGGATATGGTTCACGACAATAGTCGAATGGCGGGATTCGAACCCTCGNCGCAAGATCGGTAGTCCGTACTCCAAACCACTAGGCTAGTGGCGCTTAATTAAATTATACTAATAAAACCATTCGTTGGTGTGTTTGGTTCGATTACTTCATGAAATGCGTTTCTGAACTATATAAGTTGAATTTTACTCCGTTGAAACTTAGGTCAACTAATGTATAGTTAGTTAACGACGAAATAAATAGAAACATTAACAGTGGTAGAGCCTGCTTTAACATCTGCGCACTGTAGGGCCGGCTTGCCCGGTGTAATAACACGACCACACAGAAAACAGGCGTGAAGTGGAAGCAATTCCGCGTTTCATCTGATGAGTGTGGTGCCGGAGGCCTAATTATACTTAAGAGGAAAGGATTGAAAGGAAAAGTAGATTTGACTGTAGAGGAGACGCATATGAAGGGGAAATGTCCTCTTTATGTGCGTCTCCTCCTCTGTCAAACAATGGTAGGCAACGCGTCTGCGATTGCG
>NW_013525024.1:2886493-2892297 GCF_000836215.1 Papilio polytes | reverse complement strand
CCACCTTATATTATAAAAAAAACTTCAGCCACCATAAATGCATATAAATACATTGTAGTGAAATTTGATATACTTTTATGAATAAACCTAAGAAGCCTTTCCATTTCTGTCCTTAGAAGGGAAAATAAATATGTTCTCTTTGATAACATGTTACATAACTTTATTAATGTAACCTTACAAGTCTCATGTGGCTGTTTCTAATTAAGGGAATCGCTTTGGAATGAAGATACCTGTCATAATACACATATTCTTGTAAACACGTTACATTATATTATTTTTATCCTGTACCATCTTGTAGCAATGTTACTAAACCAGGAAATTTAATTGGATTACTGATAGCATTGAAAACATTTTAAGAATTTAATACTTTCATGCACAATTTTTTACAAGAATTATTATGTTATTATTTATTTTTATTTCCGGACTTCATCATTAGTGTTTTTAATAATGTTTTTTATTATATCAGGTGGCAAAGGAGCGGCCACCTGAATCCACCGAAATGGAAAGCGACCGCTGCCCATAAACATCCGTAATTGCAGATGCACATAAAGAGGACATTTTCCCTTCCTATGCGTCTCCTCCAGCGTCAAATCTACTTTTCCATCCTATCCTTTCCTATTAAGAAAAGGGTGGATATGGCAAGGGACTAAAATTAAGCCTCCGACACCACACTCATCAGACGAAACGCGGAATTGCTTCCACTTCACGCCAGTTTTCTGTGTGTGAGATTTTTTCACATCAATCAGTCAGTTTATGGACGATCATGCCTCTCTATCTCTTGTTCCGTGCTCTCGCTTGCACGCACAGTTCAATGGGAAATTGAAAATAAGTCATGCTTTTTGTAACGTGTTCACCGATTAAGTTGATAAGTTAAAAACTATTACATACTAGTTTCCGTTCGCGACTCCGTCCGCGTGGAATTAAAAAACAAAAGTGTAACCTTTGTCTTCCAGTCTTCCATACATCTATTCCGAATTTCATCGAGATCACAAACTGTTAAGGCTACAAACTCTAACAAACATCCATCTAAACTTCCGCATTTATAACATTAGTGAGTTTTATAGAAAACTGTATCTATTTCATGCAATTCTGTCAACGGTACTGTTCAAGTGTCTGTAAATATCTCGCATAAGTCACTGTTCAGTGAACCGTGACGTGTGAGGAGCGCGGGGCAGCGAACTATGAACTGACGGGAAAAGATGAGAGGAACTACTGATGTAAGCGAAGCGTCTTTAAAGGAGTCATTCGATAGTATGTCTTTACAGTGAATAAAGAAGTCTGAAAAATATACATTTTTCATTTGTTCAATCAAAAAATAGTTATTACGGTTAGCTTTTTAACTATTTTGATAGTTTGTATTCTTAAAAGTTATTTAATCTGTACTATAAATCGATACCATTTATCTTTATTGAAAACTAGCTTTCTAAGCTAGAATTAAAAAATAAAATAAAAATACCACGACCGCGCAGAAGACAGGTGTGAAGTGAGAGCAATTCCGCGTTTCGTTTGATGAGTGTGGTGCCGGAGGCCTAATTTAAGTCCCTTTCTCTTTACCACCCTTTTCTTATAAGGAGAGGATGGAAAGGGGAAGTGGATTTGACGGAGGAGGAGATACATAGGAAAGGGAAATATCCTCTTTATATGCATCTCCTCTGTCGGATAAGGGTAGGCAACGCATCTGCTATTGCGGATGTCTATGGGCAGCGGTCGCTTCGCCATTTTGGCAAATTCAGGTGGCCGCTTGCTCGTTTGCCACTTATTGTTATAAAAAAAAATGACGTTCTTAATTTGCGGTTATCTGAAAATCGACGTTACATTCATATGAAAATTCGTATAATTCACCGATAATTTTAAACAAATTATATTCGATTCACGTATGAAATCTCATTACAATCGACATTAACAAGTCAATGCATGAGTCGCAGTAAAATTATTTAAACGTAAACAAAGGTGTTTTTGTTGGCTAGGTGTAATGAGCCGATTTGTAAAGCGTAACGAGTATACTGTTCTCTTGGGTATATTATATAACACTAGCTGTTGCCCGCGACTTCGTCCGCTTGGTATTAAAAAACATACGAACTAGCTATAGCAGCTATAACAAAAAGCTACATATTCCTCGGGAACCGGACATTTCTCGGGGATGAACCTTATCTCATGTGTACTCCAGACTTTGGTTTATATTTGTGCCAAATTTCAATAAGATATGTTGAACCGTTGCAGGATGATCGAGTTAACATTAAAAAAACTAAATTGATCAATCCCAAAGGAACCGTAACTATTCCCGGAATAAAAATTAGCCTATGTGTTCTTCCAGCCTATGCTCTACACCTGTGTCAAATTTTATGGAGATCCGTTTAGCCGTTTAGGCTACAAACGCTAACAAGCATCCATTCATCCATCGTAACTTACGCATTTATAATATTTATATGATAATATATATGATATATGATTAATTTGAACTAATTATAATACGGCCAACGCTTACGTCGATACATATGTCCGATGGCGGCATCGTGTAGTTTTGAGTCTGTCAGTGGTCCTTCTTCTGGGCGCATGTTGATTGGCTTACATCGCGGTCGCGTCTTGTTAGCCGTTACAATACGTTTATTATATATATTCCGTAGCAAACATTATACGCAGTTACGTAATACATTACATATCTTCCAATTGGTTATTTCTAAATGTGAACGTACAAAACTGAAGTATTTATTAACAATGCAAATATAAAAGCATAAAGATTAAGTCAATATCCTGAACAGAAATTAAGTGATGACAAAAAGATGTCTGGAAAATATTTCCCGCCTCGTTAAAAAGAAAAACGAAGGCTTCCGATAATCGCAACATCGAGGTCCGCGGCAGGTTTCTCAGATTTTATCTAAAATCAATTTCAGGCGCGTGTCCACTGAGCACGTACGTCATTAAATTGCAGTTTTATTGACTTACATAATGTTAACATAGAATGTACAAGATTACATATGCAAGAAAATTAAAATATCTTATCTGTACTAATATTATAAAGAGGATAGATTTGTATTTTTGTATGTATTTAAATAATTAAAAAACCACTGGACCGATTTCAAAAAATCCTTCACCATTTAAAAGATACGTTATCAAAAAAAAAATGAAAAATATATAGCCTATGTTAGGCTATATATTTTTCATTTTTTTTAATTCTACGGACGAAGTTGCGAGCCACAGCTAGTATCGTATATTTATCAAGGATGTTATAAGAGGAATATGTTGTGAGGAACCCATAAAACAAATTGAATTTTCTATCTTTTTTTTTATAAAAAGCAGTATACTAAATAAATTCTCTTCATATTACGTTGGGCTAATACTGTCTTGCTTTCAACGTCATGGATTGTTCATTTATCAAGTCTTTAAGATAAACATATAATAAGTTGTATACGAACCTAATTGTTTGAAAATTAAATATTACACTAGGGTAAAGAAAATCTAGGAACTAAAAAAAACAAGATAAAGCGTTATTAAGTAAACTAGGAAGCAAACATAATTTTAATTATCTCGGTTAGTTGGACTTTAACTACAGCATATAGGAGATGTTTTTCTACCCTCCTGCACCCCTATTATGACGATACTTCCCGGAGGAGATAAAATAAAAGGAATATGTTATTGTTTATATTCTCTCCCACATATTCTATAGACTTGCTGACATGATTATTATTTTCTGTTTCCACAGCTTTTTTTTTATTTTATTATAAGGTGGCAAACGAGCAAGCGGCCACCTGAATCCACCGAAATAGAAAGCGACCGCTGACCATAGACATCCGCAATTGCAGATGCGCTGCCTACCCTCGATTGACGGAGGAGGAGACGCACATAAAGAGGACATTTCCCCTTCCTATGCGTCTCCTCCACCATTAAATCCACTTTTCCTTCCTATCCTTTCTTTATAAGAAAAGAATGGTAAAGATAAAGTTACTTAAATCAGGCCTCCGGCACCACACTCATCAGACGAAACGCGGAATTGCTTCCACTTCACGCCTGTTTTCTGTGTGGTCGTGGTATTGTATATGTCGTGGTATGCAGTCCGGCCGAGCCGACCCATTCGTGCGAAGATGTTAAAGCGGGCTCTACCACTGTTAAACAGCAGCTGAAACAAGAGTAGTAGAATTCTGCTATTTCAATGAATACATACATCTAAACTTACGCATTTACATTAGTAAGAAGTAAGATTCAGGCATTCATTTGTCATTACAAATATATAATCATACTAACTAATATTACAAATGCGAAAGTTTAGATGGATGTTTGTTAGAGTTTGTAGCCTAAACTGCTGAACGGATATCGATGAAAATTAGTATCAACGTAGAGTACAGTCTGGGAGAACACATAAGCTACTAACTTTTGTTTTTTTTAATGCGAACGGAGTCGCGGGCCAAAGCTAGTAGGTCATATATAGAGAAGCAATTATAGCAGCTAATTGTCGATTTGATTAAAAAAAACATTATTAAAAGTCGAAGTATCTCAAAAGAACAATAACGTCAATTTCATGGTAACGATTAAGCGCCGGCCTCAAATTGCAATTAGCGATTTCCCTCCACAAACCGCCGCTACTAGCAACTTAATTTCAAACTTCGTTAAAAGTTTACTCTGCAAAGACTCGCTACTCAGACGTTCAGCGTTAATAGGCGTTTACTAATTTCATGATTAATCTCTGAAAGAAAATAGAAACATAAACTTTTTGACTATCTTAGACTAGCAGTTGCTCCCGACTTCGTCCACGGGAAATTATGAAATTAAAAAAAACATGCTACTCAAAGATAAATAAATACCTAACGGTAAAAGAATTTTTGAAATAGGTCAAGTAGTTTTTGAGATATTTCTATACATACAAAAATACAAATCTGTCCTATTCATAATATTAGATGTCAATTCCTATCTATCTCTGCCCACTTCTTGAGAAAATCGCTAGTTGTTCTATGTTAGTCTTCTAGATTTTTCTATTCCTCGACGTCTGTCTGAAAATCAGCAATTGGCTGAAAATCTATGTCTTACCAGCTTTTTCTGGGTCTTAGTTTAATATAATAGACATTTAGTTTCTCTTTGCATATCAAAGTATCTATAAATGTTTATTTTTACACTTAACATTTAGGTAATTTTATTTACTACTTTAGCCATCAACTCCAAACGCGTAGAATTAAAAAATCTATGCCAAATTTTATCTTGATCTGTTTAGCAGTTTTGGACTCAAACTCTAACAAATTTCCGGCCATCTACATAACTTTACCATAAATTTTCAAATTTACACCATTAGTAAGAAGTAAGATTAAAAATATTGCCTATTTTAACATTTAAATTAGTCTAAAACCCTTGACCACTTCCCCAAATATTAAATGTTTAACAAATAACATAAGAACTACTGTTCCAAATTCTATTTACTCCAAAATATAGGTCGTGAAAAAACAAAACTCTATAAAAATGCAAAAACAGTATCAACAGATCTGTAGTCTCGCATTAACGACGACAAAGTTGTATTAGTTTTTTTTTAATTTTCCATGTTGTTACTTAGAAAGAGCACTTTGTGGCGAAACAAACAAACATTACAAGTACTCTGGTGAGGAAAAAGTTTTCCCATCTAAGCCATTACGCGGCCGCGCGGTTAGTCCCGCCCACTCTAGAGTTAGCGACCGGCCTGTAATGTGTTTTAGATTAGACAAAGTTACCGCTCAATTTAAATATTTGTATCGGGCTTAAAACAACTGTCTTCTTTACGTGCTTTTTATGGGACATGCAAATTCACTTAGGACTTTTTAGTGAATACCGTGTGTAAATATTTTTTT
>NW_013525024.1:2879798-2886465 GCF_000836215.1 Papilio polytes | reverse complement strand
TTTTTTACCAGTTTGAGAAATGGAGAATGTATACGATAGCAGCGCCTCTCTCACAAGGCACAATATCCTTGATAAACTATAATGCCAAATTTAATTCAATAAATACGATTTTTGTCACTGCAGATAAAAAAAAATTGATAAAACGAGTCGCATAGTTTAAAGACAAATGAATATTCAAAAATGGAAAAGGCCAAAAAGCTTTTTTTTATTACCGTATTTATATAACTCTTTTTAATATGTGAATTGTAGGGATGAACCTATGACCTGGTCTAATAGCGGGCGTACAGTGGATGCGGGTGGCACAGGACTGGGCATCTCGGTAAATGACGGGGAAAGCCTACTTTCAGCAGTTCAACCTTGTGCGTATGATGATACGATTGTTACGATTTAGACTACGTAAGCAAAAAGACCCCAAATTTCGTCGCGCGATTTTGAACTAAACTATTTAACTACGTCGTAGTCTTTGACTCCAAAAATAAAACAAAAAAATGGGACCCACCTGCAAGCACTTTCGGATAAAAAAAAGAATTATCCAAATCGGTCCATTAGCGGCGGAGTTATGCCGTAACACACATAAAAAAAGAAAAAAACATACAGACAAATTGAGTACCTCCTTCTTTTGGGAAGTCGGTGAAAAAACTAGAGTAACCTATTTTTTTATTTTATTTATTAACTCTCTTACATTTTTTAACAGTTAATTGCACTCTGACTTTGCACAGGTTATACAGATTATACAGAGTGACAAAACGTCGTTGAGTTCGATTTAATAATTTTTGAGCACCGTTTACACAGGTTTTCGCACATACGTGCCAACCCTTTTCAAGAAAACCCAAACCATGTAGATAGTTATGCTAAAACTATCCACAAATTAATATGAGAATTTGAAATTCGAACATTACTAGCGGCCTACTTCTTTAACAAGGCCTCGTACTGCAGTTGTGTTGAATTTCAAACGAAATATTAGCAGAAGCCTGGCGTTATACATATTAATGGCCGGGGAAGCCATAAAATAGGCAGTAAAATATATATATAAAGCGGGAGCTTCCCTGCCCTAATATTTACTGAACGAAAAGTATAGGGGAACAGTGACAGGTGAATGTTTTATGTTGTGTATCCTCCCTAGTAGGACATACTAGGTAGTCAACCTACTACCTAGTACTATTATAATACTACCTCTTCGGTAAACTACTAGGCGGCGCTTGCGTTCTCTTGTATCAGACGCCAAGATCCACTTAGGATCGTAAGTGCGTAAGTACTTAAAAAAACAAGGACACTTTCATGACCGCTAAATGACCCTGAGTGCAGTAATAAGACAAATAATTGCGTAATTTCTTTACGAATTAACGTATTTTTTTTCTTCATTATAAACCTTGAAAGGTCCCTTTTTAAGTCGTTTTTTGTCAATCATATATTTTTGCAAGTCATATCGACACGCGTAAATTATTTATTATTACATACTTAGATTTGTAATCTAAATATCAAAATACAGCGTTTTTATCTGATAAATACGGTATATTTTACATATAATCCAAATACATAATATGTACGTCACTGTAAAAGCACGAACTCCGGTCAATCCTAAGATTTACCAACTAGATATGGTAGAAGCCCGAAAAGCTAATTTTTTGTCAATTTTCATCATTTACTAAAATTCATTTAATGATTCATAATATTTTTGTTCATCATCATCCTCTTGCCCTTATCCCTTACGGAGGGTCGCCACAGTATGTGCTGCTCTTCCATACATCTCTATCGGCCGTCATATCTGAATCCACTCCTTTCTTAAGCATATCCTCTTTCACACAATCCATCCATACTTTCTTAATATCCATAAATACCTAAATAAAATCAGAAAATTAAAGAAGACAATCTAACAAAGAGATTTTTTAATTATCATAAACTAAATGGTTTTACTTCATAAAAAAATATATACTACATATAATGTTTTTGAAAAACAACGTTAATACGATCTATCTTCGTTTACTGCGAATTAAAAGAACAGTGGAAATTGCTAGAAATAATCTCAATTATTATTACCATATCTAGTTGGTAAACGTTTTACCTAAGTTCGTACTTTTACTGTAACATATACATACCAACGCCGTATCTATTATAAAACCAGATTAATCAATATTACATACTTGATAATTTAAATTAATTTCAATCGTAAGGTGTTGCATCATCCAGTCATTGTTTATACTATTCCCATATTAAGTTTTTGTGTACAAATGTAGTTGTCATTAACACAAAATCATCAGTTAAATGTGCCATCAGTATGAAAATCTATTTTATTTCTGTCTGGTAGATGAGTAATGTTTTTAACGACTCTCACTTCCTAACTTGTATACGGGATAGTGGTGTCAGCTTTACTAACTAGCTGGCACACGACTCCGTCCACGTATAATTAAATAAAAAAAATTAAGTAGTCTGTGTGTTCTCCCAGACTACCCTCTACATCTATGCCAAATTTCATCGAGATCCGTTCAGCCGTTTAGGCTACAAACTCTAACAAATATCCATCCATCGACATTTATAATATTAACTAGCTTTCGCCCGCGAGTCCATTCGCGCGGAATTAAAAAATGCAAGTGGTCTGTGTGTTCTTTCAGACTATCCTCTACCACTACGAGTATGGCAAATTCCATCGAAATCCGTTCAGCCGTTTAGGCTACAAACTCTAACAAACATCCATCCATCTAAACTTTCGCATTTATAATATTAGTATGATATGATTTCCTCCACTTCGCTACAGTAGTGTACTGTAGAAATCTTTAGTTTAATCGTTCGTAAAATAAATCTTAACAATCCAGGCTGGAGCGTTACTTTACGGCTTAAGAAATAAGGCCGAAGTATGTTTCTGATGTAGCTCACGTTCGTGGCGAAATGAAAAGCCTTCACGCAAAAATATTGTGTGTTGGAGAGATAAACTCGAATTTAGGGATGTTTAAAGTGGGCTTACGTTCTATAACTCAGAATTTATACTTAAGAAGGACGATGCGAGCGGCGCCGATATATTTTTGCGCTTGTATTTATTGTGGACTTCTTGAGTCCTTTTTCCTTTTATAAAAGTGAAACCAGAGAGTACATTAATATGTATTATATACCTAATTATATACCTAATAATATAAATATAAATCTATCTAAACATAAATCTTACTTCTTACTAATATTAAATATAAATGTGAAAGTTTAGATGGATGACTGGATGTTCGTTAGAGTTTGTAGCCTAAACGACTGAACGGATTTCGATGATAATTTGACATAGACGTAGAGCGTAGTCTGGAGAAACATTTTGGATACTCACTTTTGTTTTTTTTTAATTACACGCGGACAGAGTCGCTGACGAAAGCTGGAAATAGGCTATGTTTTTAAAATTCTCGTGGACAAAGTCCCGAGCACCATTTATTGTAACTGTAAGTAAGGTTTGCTTTGTTTTTTTTACAAAAAAATATAAAACATATGATCTGAATTTGTAATTTTTAAGTACAAAAGTAATAAAAACAAAATAAAACTTAAGTCATTATGTTAAATAATTCAAAATTTACGACCAAACTTTTATGTTTTAATGACAAAGATTTAAGAAACACCGCAAATAAATCTAAGATATTCAGACAACGTTCCCTTGGAACATCTTGTTTTTGTGTTTACGTCGTTAAACCATTTTGAACAGTACCAACATTTAACATACGATTTATTTAATCTCTTTAGTGCCAACATAAGTTGATAAATCATCCTCAGCCTTTGTGGATATATCTACCAATGCCTTCTATAGAATTCAGTCCACTTTCACATCCGACAACTTCAAGCTGTGCACACTAACCAGGAGAGGTCGCCCCAGTCTCCAGAACCAAAATAATTTATTTAAATGTAGTCACAAGTAAAATAGAAAAGTTTTTGTTTTAATTGTTTGACAATCTTTTTTTATGTTTGTTAAGGTAGCACTTGACTCACTCTCACCTGATAATTTTTGGTGATCGAAATCAATATTGCGATATTTCACTGTATGAGAGCAAATTACTTAGTGTCAATTAAAATATGTTCTAAACGAACGATGACATCACAAAAGGAAAGATACACATCAAATAAAACGCAAACATGTTTTTCTTATTATGATTTGCAAAAAAAAAATAACCTTGACTCGCGTTTATCAGACATTAAAAGTTGTTAGTGTCAATTTTAATGAATGCTGAAAAATACCAAGTAACTTTATTCGAATAACGTCACAAAGCAGATTTTTTTTTTGAAAAATAATATTTAAACTTCTTAAAAATATACTTGTGTATCACAAATGTGTTTCAAGTGCCGAGACTATCAAAACATTCTACGCGGGATCTTACATTTTTAACAGAAGTCTCTACGTCGGTAGTCTCTTCTCGGCTTTACTTTCATTTTATGTGTACATTTTTGTTTCTAACTACTTCTTGACCGACTTTCCAAAAGAAGGAGGTACTCAATTCGTCTGTATATTTTTTTTTGTATTTTTCATGTGTGTTACGGCATAACTCCGCCGCTAGTGGACCGATTTTGATAATTCTTTTTTTATCCGAAAGGTAATGCTTGCAGGTGGGTTCCATTTTTTTGTTTGATTTTTGGAGTCAAAGACTACGACGTAACTCAAAATCGCGCGACGAAATTTGAGGTCTTTTTTGCTTTCTTTGCTTACGTAGCCAAATCTATAAAACTTACATAAAAATGGTGTGTGGAAGAATTGTAGCTCTTTAATTTTTTTTTGTAATTTGTCATTTGACTCACTAATACCATCAAATAAAAATAAAGAGACAGAAAATTTATTGCCCAAAAGGCTAACCGTTGAACCTAACATGGTTGGTCTAATTATGAACTTACGTGATCTCAGCCCACACGCTGACTAAGATATTGTTAATTGCTATCATAAAGACTAAGTGTAATATGCATCTTATTTAGTAGATTGAAGTCATTTATATCCATAAGCGTAGCAATTAGAAGAAAAGTGGAGTCGAGTTCCCGACTGGATGGCGCCTTATGAAGCAATTTATTCTAAACATTGTAAGTGTGCTTCGAGTTAGCAATCTAACACATTCTTGAATTTATTAAGTAACTTGCTACAGTAGTAATATAATGAAAACACTTGAAATGAAGAGCGGTGGTGGAGTTGTTAGCGCTTGACTGGAATGGACATAATTCTTTCAGGTTCCAACTACAAATTATTGTGGAAGGAAACGAAAGGGCGGACGTACTTGCCAAGCAAGCTGCGGTTGGAGTAAAGACCAAACCTCATTATGATAAGTGTCCTGTTTCATTCGTCAAGCGGCATCTTCGTCTGGATTCGCTTGAGGAATGGAACAGGCGCTATGTCGAGGGGGAAACGGCCTCGACAACCAAGGTCTTCTTCCCGGACGCTGTGGGAGCCTACCCGGTACTCCGCAAAATCGAATTGGACCCCGTGCTGGTGCAAGTCTTAACAGGTCACGGGGGCTTCTCCGAATACTTACACAGATTCAAGTGTAAGACGAGCCCCTCATGTATGTGTGACCCGGCACGGGGTGAGTCCGTGCTGCACGCAATAATTGACTGCCCTGTCTTTGAGGCACGCAGGGCAGCAATTGAAGTGAAAATAGGAGAAAAGATAGAATTGGCCAATATTAGAAATATAATTAGAAATTCAAGTGCAAGGGAAACGTTTTTAGAATTTAGCAAATATGTAGCAACAAAATTAATTAGTAAAAATAAAGTGCCTTAAACCTAGTCATATTAAAACTTTAGTGAATTGTAACGTAGCATATTAATCTAGTCATTTTAATGTATAGCCAATCTAGTCATTCTAACTGTAATTTTATTATTTTATACTCATTTTATACTTATCCTATATTTTATTTTACATTTCATTTGCCAGATATAATTTTAATAATGTCAATAATTTTAACATTGTACCTGTAGTCTTAGTAATATTTATTTTAATCTTAATGTATCTTAGCTTGTGTATTTTAAAAAATCTGTAAAAATAAAATGTAAAATGTATGAGATAAAAATGTAATGATGTAGATGAATTATATGAAGCATAACAAAGGCTCTGGCTTCCATGCTAGAGGAATTGTATAATTAATAAAAAAAAAAAGCCACAAATTATTTAATTCATCTAAAAAGAATATCAAAAAAACATACTATGATATTTTAATCCCAATTTACTTTAGAATTCTATGTTTCACGTAGACTGGTATAGTTAACTCTGATTATTACAAACACTAACTGTATATAATAAATTGTAATAAATCAAACTCAGCACGTTTTGGAATGCATTTTTTTTTTGGAAAAATAACACAGGTGGAAGAAATTGATTACATTTCGCAGCTCCGAACTACGAATAAGGTTTCTGCATTTGTAAAACTTGTTCCGAAGCCACGTCAATACCTACAGCGTGTTCCAATATTTGTCACTATCAAAGAATTCGTTGGAAGCCATAAAAGGAAAATCTAATAGAATTTGTTGTTGAAAACTTCAGTAACTGTGTAATTTAAAATGTTTTAAGAATAACAAAGAAAATTGATGTCTCAAGAATATGTTTGTATGGATCATCCTTTTTTTCCCGAGGAGAATGCTTTATGCATACTTTCTCGGCTTGGGGAACGCGGTTGTTATGTGGGAATCTCCCCATAATCGGGTATACCCACTAAATCTCTCGGTTCCTCCA
>NW_013525024.1:2847832-2879739 GCF_000836215.1 Papilio polytes | reverse complement strand
AAATTAGTACCATACATAGTAAGTAAAGTAACAGCAATATATTGTTATTGATGTAAATTTATTATATTAAACACGATTATTAAATTTATACTTTACATGTTATTTTTTTTTATATTAATGCGAAAGTTTAGATGGATGGATGTTTGTTAGAGTTTGTAGCCTAAATGTCTGAATGGATTTCTATGAAATTTGGTATAGATGTAGAGGATATTCTGGAAGAACGCATAGGATACTTACTTTTGTTTTTTTTTTTAATTCTACGCAGAGGGAGTCCGTGCGAAAGTTAGTAGAAAAAGAAGCAACACTAAATAAAATAAAAGAAGATATAAATAAGCAAGAATGAAATAAACACTAAAATCTAAGAATGTATAGTAAAATAAAAACATTGTGTTACTCTTCCATTACATGCAAAAAGTTATAGTTTTCCTAGATTGATAACTTGAACAAATTGTTGATAACATTAAAAAAAAATCAATCACATGATGACGATTAAAATTGTTGTGAACCGCACTTATAATATATTATCTTTTTATCTAATTAATAATCATTGATGAAAAAGATGATTATATTCAAATTACTGTGGTTACCAATTACGGATAAAAATATTTACATCTTTAGAATTCCCCTATGAAAGATGACAATATCGTAGAAGCCAAGAAAGCAAAACAGACCTTTTTTGTCACGCATTTTGAACGGTAACTCGAAAACTACGTTTGAGTTTTTACAACAAAAATCAAACAAAAAAATGGGACCCACCTGCAAGCATTACCTTTTGGATAAAAAAAGAATTATCAAAATCGGTCCACTAGCGGCGGAGTTATACCGTAACACATAAAAAAAAACATACAGACGAATTGAGTACCTCCTTCTTTTGGGTAGTCGGTCAAAAAAGCATTAGCAAAATTGGTCTACCAGGTACGAAGATATGTTAACACACATAAAAATACAGCCAAATTGGGAACTACCCTTTTCGAAGTCGTTAAAAAATGTTCTGGAGTTTTGTAAGCACTGATCTTGTTTAAGGTGACGTAACCGACGCTATTGAAAACGAACTTGTATGTACAAGGAATCCAACAGTTTTTATACTTTTCAAGTTTTGATTTTGGCAAAATCCTTTTTTGATATGTCAATTTATAAAAATATAAACAGACAAAAATATCTTTTTCACTTCGTAAGCATACACCGATCGTTTCAATTCACCCCGCCTCCGTTTCTTAACACGCCTTAACTAGAAAATTGTTAATTAATTTAGTTAATTATCATTGTAGAGTAAATAGAATTTATAGCTATAAACGATCAATCAGAGTCAAGTTATCGTCTTTGAACGCCTCTTGTAGCAATTTATTCCCTACATTTAAGGAGTTATCAGTTAAAGTAAGAACAGCTTAGAATAGTGAATATAAATTTAGTTGAATTTACCACAACTAAGGCTGTGGTGGAGCTATGACGGCAGTGTAAATCTCAATTAGGTAATTATCACCTTAAGGTTACTGACCGACGTTGTAAGGTGTAATGTAACATGTTACGCGGCGAACATTTATGCTACAATACGTAGTTACGGGGAACCAGCAAGCATTGAACTGCTCGATGGAAATGTAACCTCGTAACGTTACACCTCGTGACACCGGCCAACAGCCGACTTTACAATGATCACCATAGTGCTTTGGAAGTATTTTTTTATCTTCGGCTAAAAAGACAATAATATAAGTCAATGTCTCAAGCATCGATTAAAATGTATTTTAAATAACTACCTTTTGACAATTTTCTTCGTAAAGTTCTTTTACGATATTCATGTCTGGAATAAACCTTCGGCCGCGTCTTTACTCAGCTTAGGTGGAGTCGTGGTCAAGCCCTGGATTAGTTATTTAAAAAAAAAAACAGTTTTGTAAGTTGTATTATTGTTAATAATTCGTGAAAATATATTTGTAATTTATGTTTTAATTATATTAATATTGATGTTTAACCAACATTCACATTATCATGTTTTAGCACGTTCTACGACTTAATATCCGGTGGAACAAACTTAGCAAGCGATGTTGTGTGCTGAAAATTTACTTTAATAATATCGTCAAAACTTGCCTAGTTCGTGGAATCCAACAATTTAATATATGTTCGGATGATTGGAAATGTTACGCTGAAACTTTGATAATAGTCGTTAGTGAATATAATTTGTTATAACTAATTAATAATGCTTCTATTTATTATCATGATTTACCTAATCCTACTCCCGTATTGGAACACCGGGTTTTCATCCTACAAATAACTATCATACGTCATCTCAGTCATCACACCCTTCTTGATCATGTCACCTTTCACGCAATCCATCCATCTTGTTCTACGTACACCTCTACTGGTGATAGAGGATAATGGTTATACTATAGATAAATAAATGATTGCCTAGTAGTTTAATGATTTAATGGCAAATAGTTACAATGTCAGATAAGGAATAATTAAGTATGTGTTGCCGTAAGCGGATTGAAGCGCAAAATATCTTTCAAGTTCAAACCTACAATTGCATGCGAGACCACGCTTAACATTGGTCGATCGATCGGTAAAATAGAAGAATACAACGACATTGAAAATAATGAAAGACAAGAGAAAACAGTCAAGACGGATGTCGCGCGCGTCTTCCCCGGCGTTGCAGTAGGACGCAATGAGTAATGAGTTTTTATGCAGAACTTTTACTGCTTTAAACATAGATTAGATAACAAAGGCATCATGTCTGTTCTTATTCCAGACTATGTGATTTACAGCGTTTATGCAAAAGTATGAAATACTAAAAAATTTGCAGCTAGTTTTAGGTTTGCTGAACTCGAAAACGCAATAAATTAGACTAAGATAGTTATAGGATGAAGACATTAACGCAAGCTGCGCCGCGCGCCTCTCGCCTGCTAATGAAAGCGTTTGAAATTTTATGAAAACCTATTATCTTTATATGATATTATTATTCATTGTTATCTTTTTAGAAGTCTATTGTTTCCTTGCTTTATACTCTAATCATTATAAACTGTTCTTCTAGTTATATGACATAAATGCCGTAAGACTTAAGTTCTCGGTATAATCTAAATTAGAATTGCTATTTACTGCTTCTTCTTCCAGTATCTGCTGTATCATATATTTTATAATATTGTGGAAAACATTTTAAATCCCTTTACTAGTGTCCTCGGTTAGTGTTAATCTGATTTGAAAAATTAATATTACGCAAAATTTAATTCAACTTATCACAATAACAAAAACCTAAACATTATACCAAAATTACCTTTAAAGATATTTGGAATGTTCCAACACGAGGGAGACAATACATGCAGCACTAATTTATGGACTTCTTCTGCGAAGTTTAGTTTAACTTAGACCGTACGAATTATTACATAATATTTAGGGGAAATACAAACTTTTATTACAAGTCAAAGTTAACGCTATTGAACGTAGCTATTAAATTGGGGTAATTAGCGTGAAAATTATAGAGTTTGGAATTTGTCGCTTCAGTAATTCATAGTCGCTCAACCGTATGCACTTCCTATATTACTAATGTTAGATTTAGTGCTCTAGTAATGAAATGTAAATATAATGTGTTTTTTTATTCACGTGATTTATTCTCAGGTTAATGTCCTATACTAAGTCATCAACATTTAGGTCTGATTTTTAAGTAGTTTTCTTAGTATATTTTTAAGATAATTTACTAAGAAGGAAACTCTAATTCTGTAAAAGAAAAAGACGATTTTGGTTTCTTCTATATGATAAATATTTTATTAAGAATCTAATCAATTATGTTACACATTATCACTATTGTTTTTCTTTCCTTTTTCTTCTAGTGAACTATTTAAGGCCAGTATTGTTATATCTCTTTTAACACTTGGTGTTTCTGTAGATTTTTTAATATCTTTGGTGACTTTACTTACGTTTTGTTTATTTTTTTCTTCAATATATCTTAACCTGGGTGTAAAATGTTTTAAATTATTATGTCCAGTCATTCTGTTAATTATTTCAATTGACGCATTATTTTGTTGTTCTATTTTATTAGACATTTTTGCGATGACGTCTAAAAAGTTAGCTTTGCTTTGTAGAATAATATTGGGATCGTCAACATTATCATTTTGTATTGTTGTTTCATCCAATGGAGGAGAAGTAGTTGTAAAATAAAATTTCAGAGAATCCCTGAACTCTGTCGTATTAACATATGTTCCATTTTTAAAAACTGCATTTTTAGCTCGATAGAAACTTGAATCTGTTGATGTTTTTTCATCCACTGATTGATTTAAAGTGTTATTTGCCTCCATACTCACTAGATTTGTAAGCCCTTCGAAACTACTCTCTATTAAATTATCTATCACGGACTCCACGGACATGTTTGGACTATCAGTGTCAGTTTGATAAATATATAAAGTTTCAACATTAATTGCTTCTTCATTCGTAAACTTTGAAGCATCTCTTTTAAAATATTTCGGAGAAGTATACTTTGTAGGATCGTTTTCAGTGAACATGTAATATTTTTTAGCTCTATTTTCATCAATTTTGAGCGGTGGAATACTCTCAACTAATTGTCTACTATGTATCCAATGTTTCCCTTTCGGCCATCTTTGATTTGACATATCATAGTTTTCATGTTTTTGCTTATCAGTTTTAACATTTTTCACTTGTTCTCTTAAATTATATCTCATTTCAACTTTAGGTATTCTCTTATATTTAAATACCATCTTATATCGATCTTTAAGAGGATTTGTTTTGAACATTTCATTTTTAATAACGTCGTCTTCACCTATAGCTGTAACAACAACGTTAAAGCTGTAAAAACCAATATTAAAACATACTTGATGGAATAAAATCATTGAGAACTACCTTACCTTTTTTTATTCCAAGATTTCCATCTAGAAAATCATCAATATAATTATTCTTAGTTTGTTCTTCGCCGTTATCAACGAGGTAAGAAGATTTCACTGTATCATTGAATTCTGTACGAGTTGGAGGAAGTACTATCGGAGCATTTGAATACTTTTTCCGCATGTCGTTCGTTTTCATACAACCACTCGGGTAGCAATACATCGAATGTTCTGGACACATTTGTACACAAACGCAAACGGGTGGATTTTTATGAAACTCGGTGAAAATAAGATTAAAAAAATGTTCCACAAGACCGATGTGATGTTTGAAGTCGCATGAATTGGACGTATTCGGTTTTCTAATCACAGATACATACTGACTAAAAGCATCTGAAACTGAATTATCTATTTTTAATACTTAGATATCATTTACAGATAATATTATGGTATGAATATACATACTTACCTTTAACATTTAATAAAAGCACTGACATGAGTATACTTCGTAAATTACAACTCATTTTGTTACAATATTTTGGTATTGCAATGGGCAGCAATTCAAATTAAAACATTATTAAATCCAGATACGTTTTAATAAGCGTTGATTCGATTTTTAAAAATACATTCTTAAAACAATGTCCGTATAGGAAGACACATTGAAGATTAACTGTCATTTGTTAGTTTCATAAACGGAAACATTTCAAGCAACACATAATGTTTGTACAGACATAATAGTGTTGGTTTCTTAAATATTTTGTATAGAACTTCCTGCTTGTTTGTAAGTTTGCTTTGAACCAAAATTTAAACTGTTCATTTCTACAAACAGGAATTTATAAAACACGATTTAAATCCATGAGGTAATAAAGGTGTTTGTACATAATAAAAATACTTACCTGTCACTATGTACGGCGCAACCATTTTCTATTTTAACTGCGACTTTACTGCTTGCTTTATGGCGTTCTCTGTCGTTAACCTGGCTTACGTCTTTCACCAATGTCTTGTCTGAATTTTAAAACTATTCCTCTTGTAATTTTAGATCTAGGTTATATGGATCTCGGTGGATTATGACCTAAATTTCTACGTACAGCCTAATAGAAAAATTACGTAGTTTAAAATACATTTACCCTGTTTACTTTGTGCTTTGTTATTAGTTTCGAAAATAAAAGATACAAGATCTTAAGGATACATGGGTAAAAATTAAGAAAGTTATCGAAGTTTGATACCAAAAATTGCTTTTACACGTGTTTTATTTTGAATGGTTGCATTCAGATATTTTTTTTATTACTTATATAGTATTCATGAGCGGTATTATCTAATGCCAGGCATTAGATTTACATTAAGCTAGTAATTTAGTCGAGAACCGAGCAATTTATTACCTTAAATCTTACTAAAATCTTTATGATTTACTAATCTACTCGTCTAAATTGCTAGCCTGGTACGAAGAAGGCGTAAGAGACTTAGAAACATTAACGTCTTTAAACGAAGCGGAAAGATACAAGACAAAACAAAGACAGAACAGATAAGATAGAGAAAATTGTACCAACACACCAGTTTGTGCTATACGATTATCATGTTAACTTTTTAGATCTGTTTGTTTGTGTGTTTACTTGCGAAACGATCAGTTATCGCTTGGCTTAGCATGCGGCTTGCGGCTTGAAACTTACTGCGGTACAATAGCTGTTGAATCATTGATATTGGTATATTTATTAATACAGTAAAAGTAGAGTTCAATAACTTGAAAGCGCTCTAGTCTCACACTAGTCTTAGAAATTCCAAGAAATTCGTTCACATTCGAATTATTATCTGACTGTATATGTATTATATAGGCTTCAAAACTACGCAACAAACGTATAACTTTCAAGCATCATCCAACCTTAACAAGGTACGTTCGAACGCAAACTAACATGAACTGCGAGAACCGAACAAAACTAGCGCTGTGTTAGGATAAAGTTTGGACATATCTGGATACATATAGACCAGACTCGGTTAATGAATGTGTCATAGATAACTTGATGATATACACAAATGAAATGTTTCTTGTAGATTTTAAAAATGTAAAAAAAAACTAGCAGACTCTCACACTATCCGAGCATTAGTCATTTGTTTATTTTACAAAAACTTTACCTTTATGCTGTTTTAAAGGTCTAGAAATTTGGAGTTATTTGACAATATCTTTGTAATCCTTGTTTCTTGGTTTAGATATTAAATGTAAAATTCTTATCTTGTGTTAACACTTCCCCTCGTAATAGTTTGCACGTGGTAACATTTTCGCTATAAAAATAACCCAAGCTTAGGCTCAAACGTGATATTACGATTCCAAATCGACCCTTTGAGATGTCGATTCTTGTGTATTCTCGTATAATATCTGTTACTGGCTCAAACGTACTGTAAATGAATTATTCATAGGATACATATCAAACGCAAAGTGATATGTGGCAAGAGTGGATCTTTTTGACTTTTTTTATTTCAACATTCAACATACAGCAAATACTCGCTCGGAATGCTATGAGTATGCACTTTGTTATTCTATTTCCTTTTTTTGTCAACGATAACATTTTTATTCATTGTTTACAATTCGATAAACAAATTTAACAAAAGACAAATTCTTCGCTGGCAAATTCATCCCTTAATTCTTTACCACTTTCATCATCTACCTACTTATTCTTCTCCCGTAGGGTTGGCGCAACAGGTTTTTGTCTTCCACATAACTCTATCATCCGTCATCATTCATCATCAGTCATCACTCCCTTCTTGATCATGTCACCTTTCACGCAATCCTAGATCTCTTTCTAGGTCTACCTCTACAGGTATACACACTCATAACTAACGTTCTTTACCTCTTTCAATCCATTGTTTTAATGCCCACGTGATTGTTTCTGTTTATAAAAAAACTAATTCCTGTTTATGACACGAAATAGTATTAAAAATACCAAAGAAACTTTATTATAATTCAACAGTACAGATTCTTTAGTAATCGAAGCATGCAGTAACATATATTTAATCGTTTTCTTCTACTATAAACATATACAAAATTCCCCTCGTAAGTTACAAATGACAGCCACCTTTTGAGCACACTATATGCACTATTAAATATAAAATTCATTCACAAACATTTCGGCAGGCGCATTGCATTATTCATCTAACTGCATAGGTGAAGTGTTGGGACGTGACATCTCTTCGTTAAAGCAGCACCAACGACATTCTAATGACTCAATTTGGCACAGACATGTCAACACTATTCAAATAATTACACTTTATTTGCGAACGTGTTAGATTTCGGATTTCCATTTGGCACTTTCCACGCGTTTCTCTCGCCACTTATTCATATATACGCATGCGTGCTTTCTTAATAACCTTAATTTTTCCAAACTGGTCGGTCTGTTATTAAAATTAATGTTTATTTCTAGTCAAGTCATTCACAGCTGAACCAGGAAATTGTAGATTAAACAAATGATATCACTTACATTTTGTTAGTGAATTATTCATGACGTACCAATATTATCGCGGCTCGGCACGTGATTGAAGAAATCATTGCAATGATCACGTCCGTAACCGTAGTTATTAAAAGTAAAAAAGAAAATGACGAAAATTCGCATCATTGTCTACTTATTAAATATCTCTAGTTTTGAAGAGAAGAATGGAAGGAAAATATCCTCTACTTGTTCGTCAAATTCTCTTGACATTTAAAGTAGACAGCGCAACCTTTCAATTTGTTGCACATATTTAGGGATGACCGCTGTCACCCACTCCTATATAACTATTAAATAAAATTGTATGACATTACTCACGCTATTATTATATCGATACTAAGTTGACAGATGTTAAGTTGTAATCGAAAATGAATTAACGTTAAAAGTCAAGTTAAGCTAGAAGAACCTGATGTAAATATTAATGCCTTCATAATCTGGAATGCAGTGCTTACAACGACGCGATCAAATTTTTAGAAATTATAGGTATATTTATTTAGTTCGCTTCGATAACATCATCAGATGACCTAACAAGTCACATGATAAAAATTAAATACCACAAAGTATGACTGTCAAAATTTTATCAAAAACAAACGAGTCGACCTGAACAGCGTGAGGTGCAATCACAAAAATAATTACACAATTGATGAAACCATCTTATATTGTTACAAATTTCATCACCGTCCTGTTCATAATCCACTCACTAAGTACAGATTTTCGTCCTCTATGGTTTAAGAAGCTTTATTTACAGACAATCCTATAGGTCCAATTATCCTCTAGGTCAATATACCTTCCATTTTTGTCACTCCCTTCTTGATCATGCCATCTTTCTTGCATCATCCATCTTTTCTATCCGTACTATCCATTTCATTTTTAAAGTTAAGGAGAAATCGTTTGATTCTCCCCTCCCCATAACATACTCATACTAACTTTTTGCTTTTAAATGTCTCTACTTCTCGTGTATTAGACAAATTTTAACAGTTATAGCTTTTGTATGTAAACATCGACAATTTGATCTCGTTGCTGCACGTACAAACTAAAACATTTTTAGTCTTTATTCCTTACGTAGTCATTATCATTAGTTACATAAAAATAACATAGAAGGGTATTGTAGATTTAAACAAAAGGAAAAAAGTCATTTGTTTTTTATCTATCACGGTTTTCTCACAATAACCGCTTTTACGTGATTCCAAAGTGTTATCTATCTTTATATTTCCTTATATCATAAAGCGTAAACACACACCACTTCGTGGCGTAGGATGTCAGCAATCACAACATTTTTTGAATCATTATTTCGTTAATAAAAAGCCCTACACTTACGTCACGCTTTAGGCTATATATTTTCACGCTACTAAACTTAGGGGTAAATAAATTGAAAAATACCATCACATGGGAAAGGGACCATAAACTATAAGCTGAAAACATTAATGACAAATTAATTTTGACATTTGCAATTGAGACTTTGACAAATGTAAACAATAAAATAAAGTTTTTATAATTTCATGCGGATGAAGCCGCTAGTAGTTATAATTATCAAGTTTGTTTGCGTGGTCAGAGATAACGAAATTGTTGACATCTAGAATTAAGATAACCCAATACGATGATGTAGCAATATTGTTCAAAGTTTATCAAATGAAACAAGCAAACATGAAAATATAATCAAAATTAAATGGGTAATTTATTTAACATCACATATATACCTTTACCTTTCGGTTTATTCATTGTCTTTTCTCCTTGTAATATTATAGGTATATGTGTCACGGTATTATTATTGATAATTTTCAATTATTCACTCTTACTCAATAATAATCGAAAATTATATTAATAATTTTCAATTTATCAGATTTACCGTACATATATTAAAACATTCATTTATTTGTTTTGATTCGTAGCTTAAATATTCTATAACTATCTTCCCAGATTACTAATCGGTCTCTCGAATGCAAAGTTGATGTTTCAAATCAGCTTCCTGACTTTTTTGTCTCAAGTAATTCTTCAGCTTTGGTCATATAACTGCTTGGAGAAAACTATAATTTCATGTTTTTAAAGGCTTGCAGATTGCACAAACGTTGAATAAACAATAAAGAAGTATTGACGGTGTATTAAATATACGTAGGATTCCTACACACTTAGTAAGTACAAATACATACACACAAGTGACAAATGCACCAAAATTATCTAAGATATATCAAAATATCTAAAAGCTTTAAACACTGCCTTCTGACCAAGTATGTGAGCTGTTATTTAATAAAAGGAATCTCTGTTTTCATTTTACAGAGAACGCATACTTGTGAAAAACGATGATATATTTGTTGAAGAATCAATGGTAAAGATTAGGTTAGATCGCTGCAGCAGACACAGATTTCTGTTGGGGACAGTAAAGGTTATGATAAAAACCTTTATACAATGAAACCATTTGAATTTCAAAACTCCCAACACAATTTATTATAAACGTATAATACATAATATTGAACTGTTAACCAAACAGATATGCATAAGTTATATCACAACATAATAGTAATTAAATTAATAAAAAAAAATACTTTTAACTATTTAAAATTCGTATTCTATAACATATTAACCATTGACAGAAGTTTCCGTTAGTTTAAATCAACTTTACTTATTTTTACGCGAATCTCTTGGTATAATTTGAACGTCTATGTTAGTTGGCCTTACTTGTATATTCTGTTTTTGGTATTTAATTCCACCTTTACCAATGTGTGTTTTTACAGTAAAGTGACGCAGCAAGTGAACTAAACCAGATTTTACTTGTAGAGTCGCATATCTGACACCAATGCACAATCTCTTACCTTCGCCGAAAGGTATAAACGCATTACTATTTATGTTCTTTGCATTTTCACGTGAAAATCTCTCAGGGTTAAAAACATCAGGATCCGGGTAAATTTTTGGATCACGATGAATTTCATATAGTGGAGTAAATATTTTTGTTCCAGATTCGACTTTAATATTTCCAGATGGTAATACAGTGTCCTTAATACATTGTCGTATCAAGTTCCCTATAGGCGGATACATTCTTAATGCTTCATTGAACACCATGTCCAAATATTCCATTTCGGTAATGGTATCATATGTCATCTTATCATATTTCTCGAATGCATTGTCGATTTCTTCATGAAGGCGTTTCAGTGGTTCCGGGTTCCTGCCTAACTCAACTAATAAACCGTACAAAGCTGTGGCACTGGGTTCTACTCCAGCGACGAAGAAGAAGAACGCTTGAGCTGCCAATATTTCCTCAGTAGCTTGTATTTCTAAACCTGTGTCATGATCTTTTAACGCACCCTTATTTATCAAACCAACACACAAATCTGCGAAATCGTGTTTCTTAACGTTTTCTGATTGTCTTTTTCGAATCACTTGCCTTATAGCTCCAATGAAGAATTCTTCGTGATCTTTAAATAATTTTACTCGTAACAGTTTAAACAATTTCTGGTTCATACTGGCAACGGCAACCAGAAAGTTAATCCTAAATGTAGGTGCAAAGGCCTTATTTGCCATTGCAAGAAAAGGTGAGTCAAAAACTGATTCATTTTCTATACCGAAGACAGAAGCTCCGATAGCAGCACAGCAAAATGTGCTAACAGTTTTGAAAGTATCCTTCTGTAACAGTTCCGGTCTCATCTTTAAATATTCCACAAAATCCAATGCACTACGATCTAGTATATAATACATGCTCTTTAATTTGGTGGACGTAAAAAGAGGTGTCATATTTTGACGCATCAATTTCCATCTATTACCGTTCATGAAGACAACATTGTCTGCGAGTAAATCTCCCTCATTAATATCAAATCCTCTGTGACTGAATGAATTGAAATCTACATTTAAAACGTGGTTTACGTTGGTTACATCCTTGACGTAAAGTGCGGGAGTAAGAAAATTACCTACTGCGACAACAGGTTCGTCGGGGTACATTTTATAAACATCATTAAAAATTTCAAATAGCGCTCGACTTGAAGTTACGAACTCTCCCATGGGGCCAAAAACTTTGTTCTTACTGTAGAATTTTATGCCTCGTTTTTTCCAGTACGTCTCATTGTAAATTCCAATTAAATAGTAAATAACAGACAAAGCACCAATAATTATAAATGTTGTCAGAATCATTTTCCTTACATTTATATTCACGTACGCCAAGTAATAACTGGACTTGTAAAAAATACAGTCTCCCTGGCAAATAGAAAATAACTGGTGCGTATGCATACCGCGGTGCTATAAATACTTGTTCTGTTATCTTCAGTATCAAGTAACCACCACAACGATTATCTGGCTTTAGAGATATAAAACACAATTTAATCAAATGGATTTTTCTATAAAAAGTGGCTAACGAACATGCAATTTACTTAACATTATCATGAACACTACCTGTAGAGCTACCGTAGTGTTTAGCGCAGAATTCAATCTCTTTGGATAACAAGGAGTTTGTACACAGCCAAAGAGGTAAACTGGCCACCAAGATTTTTGCTTATTTGAATATGAAAAAAATGTAGGGAAAAAGAAGAAAACCGCAAGGTATCAATGAGAAAATATGTGATTGTAATAGATTTAAAGAAATTATAATGTAAATATGCATATATTTTAATGTAGATGCTTCAACGAATATAAAAGGGTATTTTTGTAGTACCACATTAACTGTTCAGTTTAAGATTCGCTATCTTTACTGGATAGAGTATTATATCAAAGTTAAATTTTGTTTCAAACATTATAGAATTGATGTCCCTTTTTCCAATGGATTCATATTTTTTTTCATTTCATAAACAAATAGTTCACATTCTTTGAGCGCCTGCAAATTTAGAAAATAAATATTGCTGTCCAACTATTTACTAGATCAAATTAAAATATTTAGAAACCTAAAGTTTTGAAACTGAAGTATATAACCGGTATAAAAAATGGCAGGCATCAGAAAAGAGGTTTTAACATTAAAGTTAATTATTCATAGTTCAATGTGATCACACTAAATAAGTTTTGAGATACGCCTGGTTAAAGTTGCTTAGCTCATAAGAAACTGTATTCTCAAAAATAAGAATACAGTTCATTAATGACAACAATAATAAGATTTTTATTTTCATTTTATATTATCATTGAAATCTATACCTTATAAGGAACACATCGACATATGTTCAACGTAACAACACAAAGGATAACAATTTTTGTCGGAGCTTGAGTTCCATACAAGGACCTCCTTGTGTTGAGGATAGGTTACTGAAAGTAACAAATGATTTTCAGACTGCAACTACAGTGCAGTGGGATATAAAGGTAATGATTACAAAATGAAGTATATTCATACAATACAATACCGTAAATTAAAAAAATTCCAAAACACAATTATAAACGAATCATATATAATAATGAAATTACAATAAAAAAAAATAATCTCTAATTATATTAATTTCTTCACCTACATAAAACGCTTTAAAAATCCGAATCCCGTTACACAAAAAGTATTGATAGCAGTTGGTGTTCATTTAAACCAGCTTTATATACTTTTAGTCATATCTCTTGGTAAAAGTTGAACATTTATGTTCGTCGGCCTTACTTGTACATTCTGCTTTAGATATTTGATTCCGCCTTCACCAATTTGTGTTTTTACAGTAAAGTGACGAAGTAAATGAACTAAACCAGCTTTCACTTGTAAAGTCGCATATCTGACACCAATGCACAATCTCTTACCTTCACCGAAAGGCATAAACGCATTACTATTCAAGTTCTTTAAATTTTCACGTGAAAATCTCTCAGGGTTAAAAACTTCAGGATCCGGGTAATATTTTGGGTCATGGTGGATTTCAAATATTGGGGTAAATACCTTCGTTCCAGCTTCAACTTTTAGATTACCAGTTGGTAGTACAGTATCCTTTATGCATTTCCTTACTAAGGTTCCTATTGGCGGATACATTCTTATTCCTTCATTGTACACCATGTCTAGATATTCCATTTCGGTGAGGATATCATATGTTATTTTATTATATTTATCGAATGTACTATCGATTTCTTCATGAAGGCGTTTAAGTGGTTCCGGATTCCTACCCAACTCTACTAATATAGCGAACATAGCTGTGGCACTGGGTTCTACTCCGGCGACGAAGAAAAAGAACGCTTGAGCTGCTAATATTTCATCAGTAGGTTGTATTTCTAAACCTGTGTCATCATCTTTTAACGCACCCTTATTTATCAAACCAACACATAAATCTGCGAAATCGTGTTTTTTGACGTTTTCTGATTGTCTTTTTCGAATCACTTGCTTTATAGCTCCAATGAAGAAGTCTTCATGATCTTTAAACAATTTTACTCTTAACAGCTTAAACAATTTCTCGTTCACGGTGGCAATAGCAATCAGGAAGTTAAGCTTAAATGTGGGTGCAAAGGCCTTGTTTGCCATTTCAAGAAAAGGTGAGTCAAAAACAGATTCATTTTCTATACCGAAGACAGAAGCTCCGATAGCAGCACTGCAAAAAGTGGTAAGAGTTTGGTATGTGTCCTTCTGTAAAAGTTCCGGTTTATCCTTTAAGTATTGTACAAAATCCATTGCACTACGATCTAGTATATAAAACATGCTCTTTAATTTAGTGGATGTAAACAGAGGTGTCATATTTTGACGCATCAACTTCCATCTGTTACCGTTCATAAAGAGAACATTATCGGCAAGTTGATCGCCTTCATTTACCTCAAATCCTCTGTGACTGAATGAATTGAAATCTACATTTAAAACGTGATTTAGGTTGGTTAAATCTTTGACATAAAGACCAGGAGTAAGCAAATTACCCACTGCAACAACAGGTTCGTTTGGATACATTTTATAGATGTTACTAAAAATTTCAAACAGCGCTCGATTTGATGTTACGAACTCTCCCATCGGACCAAAAACTTTGTTCTTACTGTAGAATGTTATTCCACGTTTTTTCCAGTACGTCTCATTGTAACTTCCAATTAAATAGTAAATTGCAGACAAAGCACCGATAGCTATAAGTGTTGTCAGAATCATTTTTCTTACTTCGATTACCACGGACGCCAATCAGGGAGACACTTGAACACTATTTCAGTGGCAAATTAAAGTAACTACTGAGTTGAAAGCGCGGCGCTTTAAATATATATTTAGTTATCTTAAGAATATCACCCACTAGTTGCCACCACAGGGTTTATCTGCTTTTAGAGATATAACGTACAAGTGAGTTACTATTTTATATATAACGCGGTGCACAAGCGAGCGGTTTGCCTAATATAATCGTAAATACTACCATTAAGTACTAGTAATTTTCAGTTCAGGATTTTCCTATAATGGATTCCTTTCTTCCTTCCTCACTCACCGATGAAGCGAAGAATACAGGTCAACGCACATTAGTTTACTCCTCGCCGCGGCGTCCACTCGCCATCAACCTGATCTCAAGAACAGAGCCAGGATGACCTAACGTAACGCTAATAAATTTATATCTTTACCTTACATCAAATAAATTAAAAAAAAACAATAGCTGTTCCCTGAAACTTCGCCCAAGTGGTCTTATAACTTTTATACAAACTTGCACCCGTTTCTTAGTCACCTTTAAGTAAATAAATAAACAATCTCTCTCTTATGACACTCATTTGAACAATTTTTGGACACCTTGGCTTCCAAACTAGTGTCCGTTACTACATTTTGTGGTAAACAGGAAAAATAATTAAACCCTACCTTTAAACATTTAACAAGAATAAAAAAATAAGTTTTTAGACCTTTAGGGAATTAATTTCGTTATTGGGTATCAAATATTTATGCGAAATTGTATGATTTTAGCCTTATTAGATATATCGGACAGACAAACAGTTTACTTTTTATATACATACCTATTAATTATATTCAGATAGAAGACAGACAATGTATCACTTTAAATTTATTTTTAAAGTATTAATTATCACGAGTTATCTTCATGATTTTATGTCATTTGAATGATTTGACAATTTAACCGGAAATGCCTACAAATAAATGAACTTAGACGCAATAAATCTTTATTTTCATTAATTATTTTTATTAATAAAAGATAAATCATTGCTCGATAAATTTATTTAGAGATAAATAACGTAGAACACTAGCTGTTCCCGTGCGGCTTCGTCCGTATGAAATTATGAATATTTTACTGTTTACATTTGTGAAATTTTCAATTGCAATCAAAACTTTAATGCACAAATGACAAGTAAGGTCTTTGACATTGTATAATAATACCGTTAACATGGCAATCTTGCTTCTTTGCTGCTATTGGCTTGTTTTTGTCTCTTTCCCACATGACAGACAGTAGCTGGTATGCAAGGGTGCCAGCTACTTGCATATCCATTCTCGGCCTAACAGACAAATAGTTTATACTCTTTAAAGCGCCTGAAAATTAAGTCAACAAATATTTCAGTTCAACAATTTGCTACATCAAAATATTAAGAACTTAAAAAATAATAACAATCAGCCGAAAAGAGGTTTTAAGAATAAATTTGATTAGTTAAACTTCATCAGACAAAATTTGATTTGATTAAAAAAACGCCTTACTTAACTTTAAATAGAACCTTTAATTTAATTACTTTGATTTAATACAAATTATTAAAAAACTCAGCTTTCAAACCTCTAATTTAAGACATAATATCACATAGCAGCTCACGAAGCGTTAAAATATAAGTTTACAAAATTTATTAGAAAAAAAAACTACCAAATATTTTCATAACCTTACAAAAAACAAAACCTATCGGACAGTTCTTACTAACCTACCCCTATAATAGCCACCGGATGAAAAGGATTCCAACACAATGTTTGAACACAATCAACTATCTGTGCCATAATAGGTACGACTGCATCTGTTTAACCAGAAGAATATCGTACAGAGTCCCCACAAGGGCTCATCCCAGAAATGTTTCAAAACTTTTTTCAACAAACTGGTCTCGAACTAATGCGGGCTTGCGATCACCACTTAATCGAATTGTTAATTCTTATAATACCAATTTTAATGATATAGATATCATACATGTAACTAAAAATAACCTTAAAATAGAGATTATTAAAACTTTGAACTATCAATATTATTAATATATCATTAAGTACCACTCGAATGTATAGCCTATTTATAGATTTATTTTATTATTATAGTTACTATGTGGTAAAGTTGTGGATGGCACATCCACTGAACACTTTTGAATTGTACTGTATATATTTTTTTTTCTTGTGCTATTGTTCTTTTACCCAAATAAATGAAAAAAAAAAACTATATAGCCTTAGGAGATAAAAATCAAATGGACATAAACAACAACTTTGCAAAAAAAATGTTTTGCTATTTTTTTACAGAAGGCATTATAGCAGATAGCGATCAAATCCGTAGAGACCTACATAGATAAGTTAAAAATGACTTATTAGATTTCATGAATGAATTGACCCCATGCTTATCGGCATATTCTCTTTAGAATAAAAAAGTTTTTGTACAAACCCCTTGATCATCGGCACACATGAAATGTATACTGGATAAAGCATATACGAGTGAATAGGTTCATAAAAACAACAATGATAAAGATTTTTTCATACAAGAATTATTCATACAATACATATAATTAGTAACATAGCTTTTAACAAAGTTGATTTTAAAATGCACAGTCAAAAAAATAAATTCAGACCCCACTTACAAACTAACTAAAAGAGCTATAATTTTGTCCGTATAGTACGACAGGTAACCTGTTAATTGATTCGCCATCTTGGCATTGAGAGTCACTGTTGATGACCTTGATGAGAATTTAATACTAAGCATTTATTGAGAACGAAGTAATAGCTCACATTTCAGACCTATCCATTTATACAAATCAGTGGTTTCGAGGTATAAATTCAACGTCTACATTAACAGGTCTGACTTGTATAGTTTGCTTACTGTATTTAATTCCTGGTTCTTTGATGTGGGTTTTAACAGTAAAGTGTCGAAGTAAGTGAACTAAACCTGCTTTTGCTTGTAGAGTAGCGTATCTTACACCAATGCATAATCTCTTTCCTTCGCCGAATGGCATGAACATGTGATTATTTATATTTTTTGAATTTTCACGAGAAAGTCTCTCTGGATTGAATACTTCTGGATTCGAGTAAAGCTTTGGGTCATGGTGGATTGCATATATTGGTGTAAATATCTTCGTTCCCTTTTCAACTTTTATATTACCAACCGGCAGGACAGTATCCTTAACACATTGTCTTGTTAAATATCCTATGGGAGGATGCATCCTTAACGATTCATCGTGCACCATGTCTAAATATTCCATTTCCTGGATGGCATCATACGTCATCTCGTTACTATATTTCTCAAATGAATTATCGATTTCTTGGTGTAGGCGTTTTAACGAATCAGGATTACGGCCAAGCTCTATTAAAATATTAAACATGGCCGTGCCCGTAGGTTCCACTCCGGCAATATAGAAAAAGAATGCTTGAGCGGCCAATAATTCATCAGTCGGTTGTAATTCTAAACCCGAATCGTGGTCTTTCATTGTACCTTTACTTTTTAAATTAACACACAAATCTGCAAAGTCATGTTGCACATTTTGCACATTTAATTCCTCTCGTTTACGTATCACTTCTTTTATAGCTGGAATGAACAATTCTTCGTGTTCTTTGAACATTTTCAACCTTAATAGCTTAAAAAGCTTTGCATTCAATGATCCGATTGCAAAAGTCAAGTTAAACTTAAAGGTCGGTCTGAAGGCGTCAAGAGCCATCTTAAGAAAAGGTGACTCAAATATCGATTCATTTTCAATCCCAAATACGGCGGCTCCTACAGCGGCATTGGAAAAAGTGAAAAGAGTATTGAAAGCATTCCCCTTTAACAGTTCCGGTCTCTTATTTAAATATTCAACAAAATCTTGTGCACTGCGATCCATCAAGTAATACATGCTTTTCAATTTAGTCGCAGTAAACAGTGGAGTCATTTTCTGTCGCATCAGCTTCCATCTGTCACCATTCATAAAGACAACGTTGTCTGCGAGTAAATCTCCTTCATTGATATCAAATCCTCTGTGACTGAATGAATTGAAATCTGCACTTAAAACCTGATAGTTGACTGGGTCCTTGACAAAAAGCGCAGGGTTGAACAAAGAACCAACAGCGACTACAGGTTCATCGGGATACATTTTATAAATGTCGTTATAGATTTCAAACAGCGGTCGATTTGAAGTTACGAACTCTCCCATGGGGCCAAAAACTTTGCTTTTCGGGTGGAATGTTATGCCACGTTTTTTCCAATACACCTATATACCTACCTAATACACCTCAAAATGAATAGGGCGAAAATCATATTTCTTACTTGTTAATCTTCGGAAGCCAAAACGTCCGCAGATTAGGTTACTAGAAGCTGTTGGTGGCGAACACTAACTGTGGAGGCCTCGCGCGACGCTTTAAATATATTAGGCTATCTGCAAACTATTGATTACCAGATAGCTGTTTTGCCATTTCATCTGCCAAATATAAATGTTATGACCATTAGTTGTATAGATGAGTATATTACGATCGACGAAAACTACTTACATTCATCATCCACTTGCCCTTATCCCTTATGGAGGGTCGGCACAGTATGTGCTGCTCTTCCATACATCTCTATCAGCCGTCATATCTGAATCCACTCCTTTCTTAAGCATATCCTCTTTCACACAATCCATCCATACTTTCTTCGGTCTTCCTCTTCCTTTGTAGCCATCCACATTCAATCTTAACACTTTCTGGTTTATGTCCCCATCATTTCGTCGCATAACATGTCCATACCACGCTAACCTTTTGCTTCTCAATTTCTCCACCACTGGCGCTACTTTCAAACTTCCTCTAATGTACACATTCTTAACTTTATCCATTCTTGTCACACCACACATCCATCTTAACATACGCATCTCAGCCACATGCAATCTCTTTTCATCCGCAACTTTGGTGGGCCAACATTCAGATCCATACAATACGACAGGTCTTATGATGGACTTGTAGATCTGTCCCTTAAGCCTAAGAGGCATTCTTGGATCAAAAAAATCTTCGAAAACTACTTACATTAACCTTTCAAAATAGTTTTTTTTTTTTAACTACACCGGTTTAGTACTTAAAACATTTTTTAAAATTAGTATTAGATTAAAAATAAGATTTACGTGTGCGAGATACTTCATAGGTTAAAACACTAAGTAGATTTGGCTACAGTATTATTTAACCTAAAAAAAACGAATTTAAACTATAAACATAGTTCAAATTAGTTTGCTATGATTCATGTCAGAATTCATTTTTTTGCATACAAGATCAAGTTTCAAAATTAGGTTAATTATAGTACATATTCCTCATTAACTTCAAAACGAGCTAGTATTTAGATGAGATTCCGATTTTGGAGCAGGTTTTAAACCCATAAGAACGTCGCTAATACATTTTATAGAAAAAAGGAGTAAAGGAAAAAAGTTCTGCAATTGAATCTCCGACACATATTCATCAGTAAAAGGAGGAACAATCTTGTTGATGCCATGTTGAAGATTAGTATTACGATCATTGAGCCGATTCATACCTTTCGTTAGAGGCTCTAACATCTTTAAAAATGTTACATTATGCGATGTTTACTCCACCGATTGTTTTATACATCTTTTTGTGGTTATTTAAATTTAATTCAACGTAGCATATTTTGGAGAAATGCCAAGTTCTTGTAAAGAGAAGAAATACCTCTTTCTTGGCTAGCAAAAGATCCAAACTTCTTCTTTAGTACATAATATCATCATCTTCCTCCGTATCCAACTCCCGTAGGGTCGGCGCAACTGGTTTTTGTGTATAATTCTATTATATGTCATCTCAGTCATCACTCCCTTCTTAATCATCTCACCTTTCACGCAATCCATCCATCTCTTTCTAGGTCTACCTCTATAGGTTCTTCAGTATATCCATTGATGATTACATAAAGAAAAAAATAACTAATATCATACGACAGTTGAGATGGATAGATGGATGTTTGTAGCCTAAAAGGCTGAACGGATTTTGATGACATTCGGTGTAGATGTAGACAATAGTCTGGAAGAACACAGGCTACTCACTTTTTTTTAATTCTACGCGGGCGGAGTCGCGGGCGATAGCTAATTTATAATTAAAAGAACCTCATAACAACACGAACAGAAACTGTAGCATCATCTATCGTCATACAATGTATACATATTGATGAAAACCACGAGTTTATAGTGTGAAAACCGTTCATTATTTTGAATGATAACATTTTGATAAACATTTCATATCAATTACGACACGAAAAAAGAGGATTGTCTGTTTATTTTGATATTATAACAAACGAAACGAAATACTTAACCTTTGATAAGAATGTTACACCCCGTTTATTATTATCAGATTAATGAAAAACACGCTTATATAGTGTGACAACCATACAATCGGATACGTCACTAACGTTAGTAAGCGATTAGTGATTTAATTTGATAACAGTATTAGTAATTGTGATATCAACAACAAAAAAATATCTTTGCTCATAAAACTGTTTAGTCTTGAATCGGGCGCTTGTCTTATGGCGGGGTATTTTTTTTGTTTCTGACTGTCAAAGAATTTAATTCACATCTAACTATAAGAACTATAGTTAAGCACTTGTACTTTACTATAATATTCCACCCATATTTCACCGAATTAGGTCATCATCATCAACTTGCTCTTATCCCTTATGGAGGGTCGGCACAGTATGTGCTGCTCTTCCATACATCCCCATCAGCCGTCATATCTGAATCCACTCCTTTCTTAAGCATATCCTCTTTCACACAATCCATCCATACTTTCTTCGGTCTTCCTCTTCCTTTGTAGCCAACATTCATTCTTCTCAATGCTATAGCACTTCCTGTAATAATGTTTTTGGCTTTCACCGAATTGGGTAGGAAATATAATTCCTCATCTGTCAAAATAATTCATTTTAACCGATTTTAAGAGCAAGTATTATTATTTTTTTTTATGTTGTGTAATAGAGGCATTCATTTGTTTCTTATATTTATTTTACTAGCTGTTGCTCGCGAATTCACCCGCGTGAAATCAAAAAATAGCCTATATTATTCACAGCTAAATCACCTTTCTAACGGTAAAAGATTTTTTAAAATCAGCCCAGTAGTTTTTGAGTTATTTCAATACATACAAAAATAAAAATCTTTCCTCTTTATAATATAGATAAGTAGTCTTAAAATAAACATTTATAATACCAAAAGAGGGATTCATTGCGACAAGCTTAATAGTGAATGCCTTATCAAGAGCTACGTAGCAATGTTGACTATAGAAAAGGCTTATCCCCTAGTTTTAAATGTACATGACTAATCATTTTTAATAACAAAAATGGCATGTAAACAAATCTGTTCCAAGGTCGGTCGGTTTTTTAGCTAATTTAAAAGTCACGATGGAATGTTCTGGAATGTTCCTTTGTAAATCTCTTTATATTCGTCCGATGTTTATTTTTATTACAACAAAGATAAAACATATTAGTCATACTTCATACTACATATGTGAAAATTAGGATGGATGGGTGTTTGTTAGAGTTTGTAGCCTAAACTGCTGAACGGATCTCAATGTAATTTGGCAGAGACGTAGAGAATAGTCTGGAAGAATATATAGGCTACTGGGTTTTGGTTTTTTTAATACCACGTGGAAGGAGTGGCGGGCGAAAGCTAGAACAAATTACGTACTTTGATAACAAAACAAACGTTGTTTGTATTACATTTCGTTGGATCTGTCTTTAAATTTCTTTGATGTGAATAATTGTATTAATTCCGTATACCAATTTTGTACACTAAGGGCCTGTCCCACCACTGGCTTATTGAGACTCAGATAGCTTAAAATGTCACTGTCAGATAAAGTAACAAAATCTGATGTTTCTATCACATATTTTACAAGTTAGATTGTCTAACAATTTACAAGAATTTGGTAGGACTGACTCTTATACTTTACAATCCACCAATTCAACAGTCATATTACTTGTGCATAGAAGTTTTGCAGATGGCCTAGTGACGTCACGTGTCTTAAATTACTGAGCAGATGCGGTGCGTTCGGTGTTAGTAGGTGATATATTCAGCGACAGAGAAAAGACAAAAAATAGAAATCTTAATCGATATATTTTACAACTTCACCCGTTTAAAAAAAATTACATATTTTTTTGTCAGGCGTTAAATTTTAGTATTCAATTTATGTATGATGTTTTTGTAAGATTAGTTATTAATAACAATTGCTTTGTATAAAATCGTTTTAGACGGAGTTTCCATAAAACTATTTAGACAAAAATTTAGTGTATTAAAAAGTAACGAGACACTCTGGGTCAGTATTTAATTCATAGCAAAATAATGATGACTCTAAAACATTGCTTCAATACTTGTTTATATGAGCATAAGGAAATTTCCCCTGAGATGGCACTCGTGTGCTTAGACTCGTAGACTGCAAACACTTTCAAGTTCATGTTGTTTTCACAATGTGTAAATTCAGTTGTTTACTTTTATGTTTTACTAGCTATCCGACTCCTGCTTCATCTGGGTGACAAAGATTCATCTCGTATATTTTCTGTCATATCCATACCCTTTCCGTCAATGTAAAGTATACCTTATGTTAGTGATAACTTTCCAACGGCAAAAGGTTTTTCAAATGCAAAAATAGCGATGTTTAGAATTTTACGTTGAAATATACAGAGTGAAAAAAAAAGATATACATGGAGATGTATTAGTTTTTTGTACTAAAAAAATTC
The DNA here is from genome assembly GCF_000836215.1 of Papilio polytes. Classification (NCBI taxonomy): domain Eukaryota; kingdom Metazoa; phylum Arthropoda; class Insecta; order Lepidoptera; family Papilionidae; genus Papilio; species Papilio polytes. Next base: position 2,855,757 of record NW_013525024.1, on the reverse strand, counting down.
GTGAACTCGACTAAATAAACTAACAATTAAATTCCACAAGTTAATTAAAATACAAAACTGTTTTTTTTATCAACTTCTACATACTCTTGGTCCGTACTCTTTTTTGCACAGTTTGTTTACCTTTTCTTTTTTTTATTGCCTAATCCTTATATCACTAGGGAGTTCCTTTTTGTAAGACTGTTTTGCGATTGTCAATTGTTTCGCAGTAAATTTAAATGTTTAGTTACACAAGTGAAACTCGAGTAGTGTACCTCTATACATATAAACTCATAGGAATCAAAGCGTGACTTAACAGTCGTGCGATAGTTTAGTCAAAGGATTGCTCGCTTTAAAGTTACTAATCCTATATCATTTTTAAACAGCAATTAAAAAGTAGATCGATACCGTTTTATGCATGATTTCGAGGTATTTTTGGGAATTCTTTGGCGCCCAAACATTCCGTTTTATATTAGCTGCAATGAGTTAACATTTTCTTAGACGACGCGTCATTGGCCGTGTTGAAAGGGTAAATTGTTTGTGTTCCCTTTGTTTCAAGTTTATTAATGGTTTATTTTTTTACTAGCAGAAACTTTCGGTATAATTAAGATACTTTAGCGTAGTTTCCCATTGGTCTAATGACATTAGTAGAAACCCGACTGTACTAAATGCTTATAATAGCAAGCGTTAATAATAGCACTGAATTCATTCGGTCGAATATAAAATTTCCTTTAAAAATTATTTCAACTATTTAACCAAAGTGTAACTTTTCAATTTTGAAGTAAAAATAATAACTTGACTCCCACTTTCTTGAGTAGGTCATTAGCGTCACACTTAGGAAAATATTGCTTCTTGTTGCGTGACGCATCGCCTTACGATCGGTAGAAAATTACCAGCCTAGCGCCATCTGTAACCTATTTGCAAAACATACTTTCATAGAAATTGTTACGAAGAAAGCGATACAAGCAAATACTTTTTTTGTAAGTGATATTGGCCAAGGGGTGGCGGGGAACATTATTTTTGTAAAAAAAAGAATTACTACTATACCTCGCTTTGTTTAACAAATTGCGACGGCGTTGGCAATTGTTTATACTTGATTTATGTAGTAAGATACCAAAATTAGACAGATTCTTCTAACATATTTCTCTTAGTAATGTTTTTAAAAGAAGTTTACCATAAATTGTAATCGATAATACAAATCATTAGCTACCTCTTGTCTATTACTGAACATTTTGATTACCGCTCTTTGAGTTTCTCCGATCAGCTATTTTGTCAGTAACGGTTAATAAACGTTTTAATAGATTACATGATAGAGCACTTCTCTTTGGAAGACTTATTAAGATCCCGGTACTACATTATCCAAGTTGCGGTGAATGTTAGATGAGCCTGTCAATCTGTAAATCCAATTAAACGAATAAATATCAAACGCTTCAATCTACTATATTCTAAATCATTTACCGGTGTAATAGACTAGCTTTCGCCCGCGACTCCGTCCGCGTGGAATTTAATAAAAACAAAAGTGAGTAGCCTATGTGTTCTTCCAGATTATCCTCTACATCAACACACAATTTCATCGAAATCCGTTCCGCCGTTTAGGCTACAAACTCTAACAAACATCCATCCATCTAAACTTTCGCATTTATAATATTAGTATAATTGCAAAGACTGAAAGTAATAAGCTACAATTCAAGCCTGAAGCGTGTCGTAAATGTAGGGCTTTTTATTAAAGAATGAGTTATTCAAAAATATGCTGTAATTGCTGACATCTTGCACCACAAAGTGTTTACGCTTTATTATATAAGTATAGATAGATATAGATTAGGACCATTTTGTACATAATTTTTTTAACTATAGACGTAGATTTTGGCACATTATTTAATAAATAATTTGCTCTGTTAAGTAATTTAAGTAATAACAAACAATTTAACAACACGAGTGTCTCAATAAACAATAGAAGTCTCGAGCGATGTGAAGTTTAGACATGTGCTAATTAATACTCAAAGAATATCATGTTTTGTTTGGAATTAAATTAGATATTTAGCTCATATTTATTCAAAGAATTAAAACAAATAAGTTACAGAATTTAATGAATACCATCAGAGCAATGTTTTCGTATTTTGTTTATGGCTTCGTTATTTGCAACTACATTATATATCTGACAGGATTATCCGATATCAGCGTCTCTCTTGCCGGACTAGATATTAGTTAGACTTCTGTGTTTCGACTGTAATGACAACTGGTTTTACCTGGTGTTTCTGTTATATTTAAAGAGAATTTGCGGGACAACAATATAAGTGCAATGTCCTTAAAAAAGACAGTTAATAGTGTATTTGAACCCACGCCTTTAAGTATACCAAATCCTAATAGCGAGCGCACACTTTTAACTAAGCGATCAGACATCTGTTGTGCGATTGTCGACTGTTTCGCAGCCCATTCAACATTTTAATTCCACAAGGAATCAAAGCGAGACTAAACAGTTGTGCGATACTTTAGTAAAAGGTGTGCGTAATCTCACCATTGCACAATCCCCGCTCGTTGGTCTGTCATAGCCTCAATTATAGTACAAAACCAAACTCTGTCTCTATTGAGCTACCAATTTAGTTCCAATTAAGACGTTTAATATCTACCAACTAGTTTATCTCTATTGTTTACAATTGCTTTAAACTGTAGAAGAAATTCTGACGTTGAAGCAAAACGTACTATTTTGTCTTTATAAACGTTTTTACTATCATAGATGCGAAAGTTTGGATGTATGTGTGTCCAAAACAGCTTAACGGATCTCGTTGAAAGGCATAGATGTAGAACATTGTCTGGAAGAACACATGCTACTCACATTTTTTTAATTCCACGCGTACGGAGACGTGCGCAAAAGCTAGTGTTTTATAAATGAGAATATTAACGCTCTGACGAATTTGTGTTTCAAAAAAGTTTAAACGATAAAGACGCTTTTATCAAATTATTAATTAAGAAAACAATCTTCACTGAATTCCAAGATACATAAATGAGACATTTCAAAAGAATTTTTATAAAATAAAAAGTATTCGATCAGGGAAATTGAGAAGAAAGTTTTTTAATTTCATTAAAGGCGATCTTTTTGATGAATCTTATGGAATTTCTTACAACGTTATTTAAACTACAAAATTTTTAAACTTTAATGATTTTACGTATTGTGATAAATTATTAAATGAATAAAAAAAAATTATGTACAAGCATAGGTAACGACAGGGTTAGTATAGGCCGTGGTAGGGACATTTATATCTGAAACGTGATATAATATTTTTAACATAACAATTGGCATACGCAATAACTCATAGGCCCTGTACGTTTAAGTTACTAGGTTGCTCAAACCGACTTCAAAATAACAATAATTGTATAACAGACAAAAAAGAAGAATGTTTTCTGTCTTCGAGGTATTATTTTGGTACTTATTAGTGTGTTTTGTTTCAGAATATTTTTAATACGAAATCTTATACTAATGAAATTTTATTACTTACTAGCTTTCGCCCGCAACTCCGTCTGCGTGGAATTAAAAAAAAAACAAAAGTAAGTAGCCTATGTGATCTTCCAGACTATAGTCTACATCTATACCAAATCTCATCGACATCCGTTCAGCCGTTTAAGGCTACAAACTCTAACAAACATACATCCATCTAAACTTTTGCATTTATAATATTAGTAAGAGAGCTGTTGCTCGCGACACGGTCCGCGTGATAAAACACCTATGTTACTGACAGGTAAACTACCTTTCTAATGGTGAAAGAATTCTTAAAATCGATCAAGTAGTTTTTGCGTTATTTCTATACGTACAAAAATACAAAAGTACTAATCTTTCCTCTTTATAATATTAGTATAGATATATATTTAATGTAGCATACATATTTTGGTACAATTAAAATGAAATTTAAATAATAGTTTTGTATAAAATATCAAAGGTTTACAATAACATTTAATGATTTTTATTTATAGATTTTATTTGATTTTACTACGTTAGAGCATTATTTTAGGCTTAAAACAAATGAAGCTGTCCATCGAACTGTCTAAGAAGCATGAAATTGCTTTTGGTAATTAAATTACATTGATGTTATTAATTTAAATTATAAATTCCAGTTTAATAATTAAAATTCCTCTCTTATTGGATTTATCTCTAGCTTAACTTTCGAGCTACTGAAATATCGTAATTTGACAGTGGTAGAGCCCGCTTTATGTACGCACGAATTGGCCGGCTTGCCCAGTGCAATACCACGACCGCACAGAAAACAGGCGTGAAGTGGATGCAATTTTGCGTTTCGTCTCATGACTGTGATGCCGGAGGCCTATTTTTAGTCCTTTTTCCTTTTCACCCTTTTTTAAGAGAAAGGATGGCAAGGAAAAGTGGATTTGACGGTGGAGGAGACGCATAGGAAGGGGAACTGTCCTCTTTATGTGCGTCTCCTCCTCCGTCAATTAAGGGTAGGCAACGCATCTGCAATTGCGGATGTTTATGGGCAGCGTTCGCTTTCCATTACGGTGGATTCAGGTGGCTACTTTCTCGTTTGCCATTTTATTTTATAAAAAAAAGCCATCTACAGCCTTGTACTCGTATAAACGTTACTGGTATGCCAGTACTTGGGCTTTAATTAATGAAACCGCCATGGATCTCGTATCCGTAGTTGATTGTGTATTAGGGGGTAGTTAATTTCCTTTAAAAGTTATTTTTCAACAAGAAAAGAAATCGAACTCATTCGGAAACGTAATTAGACTAGACTGAATAATTGTTAGTCGTTTACTACGTCGTAAGTTTTAGTACTGTGTCCATACATCTTAAGAAACCAGACTTACAGTTTAAAAAAAAATTTAAAAAACATAGCTATGATTTTAATTGGACAAATGTGAAATGTATGACAATTTTGAAGAGTTTTTAATTTAATTTGTTAATACAAAAAATCTTCGACCGTGACAGGACTCGAACCTGCAATCTTCGGATCCGAAGTCCGACGCCTTATCCATTAGGCCACACGGTCTTGCAGGAGCAATTCAAAATTTTAGATCATATTTAACAAATAGACCTACAAAATATTTTGACCATAATAGCTTATTACAATACTTTTACTACGACATTTTTCATTATTTTTCTTTAGGAGTTTTATTTAATAAATTAAAAACAAACAATTAACTATAATTTGTCTACGTAAAAGAAGCAAAAAGATTTTTTAAATCTTTGGTATTGTAAAATGAAAAGTGTAGCAACAACACGTACCAATATCTTTTAAGTGGCAAAATCTATGTATGAGCACGTAAAACTAGAATATAGAAATATTGTTAGTAACTAATAGAAGTTCAGATAAAAAAAGGGTTTATATTTGTTATTCTCTCCTTGAACGAAATTAAATGTCAAACTAAATTAAATTGTGATTTCCCAAAAGATAAATCAAAAATGTCTAAAACACGGGAGATGAGATAATATAATACAATAAGTATCTACTCAGAGAGATAATAAATAATTGCTAATTATTTTCTAAATATTTTAATTGACCATTTTAGGTAGAAACACAAACCCAAATTTAAAAAACATACTTTTCTAGCCTCTATTAAAAGCGTAAAGGAGTGAGGAGTGATTTTTGATATGGTGGCTGTCAGGGATGGATTGTGGTGATGATGTTTGGGGTTGATACAAAATAAAATAATTCATATAAATGTAATTTAAGAATTATTTAATCTACACAATTATAATTAAGCGTAAACACACACTTCTTTGTTGCCTAAGATGTCAGCAATAACAGCATATTTTTGAATAATTCTTTTTTAATAAAAAGCCCTACTCTTACGCCACGCTTTAGGCTATATATTTTCACGCCAATAAACCTAGGGGGTAAATATTTTGGATAAAATCCTTGATGTGGGAAAGATACCCTAAGTTGCTGCCAACATTAAGGAAAGAAGATTGTCAAAGTTTCTAATGTCATGTCAGTTTGACATTTGCTATTGATAATTTGACAAATGTAAACAATAAAATCATTTTTTTTATAATTTCATGCGGATGAAGTCGCACGGGAACAGCTAGTATACAATAATAGTAAAAAAAATTCGATTAAATTATCAAGCAAACATAATTGAAAAAGTTGAAACGCGAATGATTAATGGATCTCGCTTCAACTACACAATATTTCAAACTCAAGGTAACTCAAGAAAATAATAAAAAAAATAATTTTCAGAATAAACTACTTAATTTTTCGTTGACCGAAACCATTTATTCGATTCTAAAATATCTTAGCAACGTTACCGTGGCAATGTTAACTGCATCTCCCCAACTTCGGGTAGGCACCGCGCCTTTTAGTGGGGACGTATAGTGAGCTAATGATGATGATGTTACCGTTACAATACCAAGTATTGTATTAAAATGTGTACTTAGATGAGTGTTTGTCCAACCTACACTTCAGGATCGTGCGTAAAGTGAAGTGAAGTCACAGTGGTAGAGCCCGCTTTAACACCTTCGCACGAATTGGCCGGCTCACCCGGTGTAATACCACGACCACGCAGAAAACAGACGTGAAATGGAAGCAATTCCGCATTTCGTCTGATGAGTGTGGTGTTTGTAGCCTAAACGGCTGAACAGATCTCGACAATTTGGCATAGACGTAGAGGATAACCTGGACGAAAATATAGGCTACTTACTTTTGTTTACTTTTAATTTCACTCGGAGAATGTCGCGGGCGAAACCTAGTTTAGTCATAAACTCAAACATTCGTGATAGCTCTTTTATTAATATTGTTACATCAGTCGCTCGCAACATATTCCACCAAGCTCTGGATTTGTATTTAATCAAAGCAGTAGAACAATGAATCAAAAGCAAGACAAACAATGAAGTCGTATCGGCTTGTACATTTGATTTCACAGATATTAAACTAAATGCAATATCTGGTATTAAAGCAATTGCTCAAGCCATTATAATTATAATAACTGATTCATTATTGTTTTAAAAATGACACGTGTAATATTATTGAACTTCGTATCGTATTGTAAATTTACAAGTTAATGCTCGGTTTACATTATTCCAGTCCAGCGACCGAATCCACCGCTGAAAACGATCACTGTTACTGAAAACATACTGACAAATGAAGTTCAACAAAGACTGACTCATGGTAAACGTGAAATTAGACTGTCGATATTCTTGTATTAAAACACTAGTTTTTACCCGCGACGATTTACGCACGGAATGAAAAACCTTAGTAAAAAACCTATGTGTTGATTAAGATTTCTTCTAAATCTGTGCCAAATTTCATCGAGATTCGTAAAGTAGTTTTGGAGATATGTAGTAACAAACATTTTTTAATTTAATTAACAACGACTGTGATAAAAATATGTCTTAGTAAAGGCCTCGCATCAGTGGAAACTGACTCTTAGGAATTCATACGAGCTATAACACTGCCACTTTTCGTGCGACATTTTAATGCTATTTAGGTAATAAAACTCGAAGTAAGCTAAGGACAGATAGGAACAATTGAGAAAAGTTTTATTGGCAATTATCCCCGGAGCTCGCTAAATTGTGCTTTGTGAAGAAACTGAATAATTTGTTTGAGTTTTTTTTGGTTTTGATTTTTATTTCTCCTTTGAATATATTATATTAAATGTTTTACACTATCAGAGTCGTTTATGGTTACTCTTTAGTGCTCCCTTAGTTTAGCTTTAGTTACTAACGCCCCCTATTTATCATTGGGGGGGTATGTAAGCGGGGTTAAGTGAGATTGTGTAATTCACTAAGACACCTCTTTCAGTCCAGCGTCCAGGGCGGTCGACTGCTCCCTAACCTAAACTAGCGCTAGCTTAGTAAGAAATTAACAATTTGGAGCTATGTTAAAGTGCATTTAACATTTGTAGAGCCTGCTTCAACATCTTCGCACGAATTGGCCGGCTCGCTCGGTGCAATACCACGACCACACAGAAAACAGGCGTGAAGTGGAAGTAATTCCGCG
>NW_013525024.1:2844302-2847817 GCF_000836215.1 Papilio polytes | reverse complement strand
GAAATGTCCTCTTTATGTGCGTCTCCTCCTCCGTCAATGAAGGGTAGGCAACCCATATGCAATTGTGGATGTTTATGGGCAGCGGTCGCTTTCCATTTCGATGGATTCAGGTGGCCGCTTGCACGTTTGCCACCTTACATTATAAAAAAAATTAAAATAAATGTAGACTACCTATATACATCGAAATTTAATTATTATCAATTTTGCTTAATAATAATTACCAAGATAATAAATGTTAAGAGGATTTTGAACATATTATTATAGTAATTTTAAGCTTTTTAAAATTTTATTTTTAGATTTTTATATTATAACTTATAAAACCTATCAAGTAAGTGGTTTAAATCCATAAAGGTAATCGTTATTCGTTTGCCTTTTTTATATAAAATTCAACATACAAAGTAAAAGGCTTGCTCGGCGTAATTGCTTCGTTAAATTTAAACGCTACTGTAACGACACGATATGGCGACGCGACGTAGGCGTTCTCTACGTGTAAAGTACTATCTCTCTCCCTCTCTCTCTACTATACGTATAAAGTATTATATCGAAATAACAACTCCAAATTCAGTTACAATTCTTCGAAATCTTCAACCTACCAATTAAGTGATTCAGTTTTTTTCTGGACACTCAATAAAAGAATTCTTGGCCGTGATAAAAATGTTTCTATGCATTGAAGATAAAGGGCCATTTGCATTTATTTTTGCATCAAAAAATAATAGTAAATATAGCCTAAATTACTATTATATTGATCAATTGGAATTAGTTAATATTTTACCAAAGTATTTTTATGTGTATGGGACAGCTGAAAACCAGCGCAGTAACGGCCTGCGCTTTCTCTGCATTAGCTGAGCTTGCCACCTTTTGCCGTATTTTTTTTACTATCTCTAAGGTTGTTGTTATTAAATGTCATTTATAGCTTTTTGTTGGCAATAAGAGTCCTATGTTTTTGTAGATACACTTTGTTTTAATTTCAAACGAGACTGTTCTGACGAAAAGTACATCTGTAAAAAAGAATGAATCTGGCTTAATAAGTTATTATATAGTTCACCAGATCGTGAATGATATTCACGGACATACATTTGAGAGTCATTCAGATATGATAAAGCCTTATAGAGACAGTTGTGAAGAGGTTTCGTTTTTAATTTCATGAAATGAAAGTTATAATTTTAAGTAACCAGTGTTTTATTGAAACTATGTGTTCCTGTGCTATTTTATCCGCATAAAATTATAATAATTTTATTTTCTCTTTACATATGTCAAATTATAAATTGCAAATGTCAAAATGAAATGACGATGACAAACCATGGCAAAGTTGATGTTGGCAGCAACTTATGGTCTCTCCTACATTAGGGTTTTTATCCAAAAAATTTACCCCCTAAGTTTAAAGAAGTGAAAATATATAGCCTAAAGCCTGACGTAAGTGTTGGGTTTCTTATTAAAATAATAATTATTCAAAAATATGCTGTAATTGCTGACATCTTAGGCAACAAAAAAGTGTGTAATTACGTTTTATTTTATTAGTGTAAATTTAGCTTTTGCAAACTTCACCATTGTAGTGGGTTTGTCGGCAAACGATACGCAGCCTTATATAATAAGAACTAACTAATTCTTATTATATAAACATTAAACTAACTTTAGTACGACTTCGTGTGGTTTGCAAAGTATCTTTACCAAACATAAACTTTAGGTTTATTTTGTAAGTTTGGAAAACTTTTATAGAAACATGATTGATACTTTCGAGCGTAAATCTCGTATCTGAAGCCTCGCATTTTCGAAAAAAAAAGAATTAAACGTACACCTTTCACTATTGGATTTTTTTAGTCTTGTATTTGTTAATCTATTCAGGGAAAGTTTTACGCTTTGCGGACAAACTCGTTAAAGAACTTAGACGCTTTCAACTTTTATTTCAGCTTTACGCCTGTTTACGCGTAAAACTTAACGTTTTTTCCTTTTATTTTACAGCATCGCAATAGATTAGCAGTTTTCTAAACGGTCTTCTTGCAATTCTTTCAGTCTGGGCATTTTGAAAAATGCCTAAACATAGTATTATTGTTTTTTTATTACACTTTGTAACGTTTAATAGCGTTTACTTGTGATTTACTAGCTTTCACCCGCGACTCCGTCAGCGTGGAATTAAAATTCACAAAAATGAATAGCCTATGTGTTCTTCCAGACTATCCTCTACATCTATACCAAATTTCATCGAAATCCGTTCAGCCGTTTAGGCTGCAAACTCTAACAAACATCCATCCATCTAAACTTTCGCATTTATATTAGTATCTAGCTATCGTTGGCAACTCTATCCTATGTGTTCCAGACTATTCTTAACATGTGTTCCAAATTTCATCGAGATCCGTTGAGCATTGTAAGTCTCAAAAATGAAGATCCATCCAAACTTTCGCATTTATAATATTAGTAAGATTTTTTTTAATTCGATATCGAGCTGGCCATATTTAGATATTTAAATGATAGGACTTAAAATTATCATGAAATAGAAGTTATATACATTTAAAATATATCAGAAAATCTGAATCCGAGCTGTTTTAAATTTAAAATCCTCGTGCGAAGGTAAAACGAGTCGCAATTGATCCCTAATTACAGCGCCCCCGCTCAAACATAACATTTGCAAAACGAAACACATTTCTATTTGATTTTCTACTTTTGCATAAACAGAGAAAAACATAGATATCTACTAAAAAAAAATAAACAGTAAAGTGAATTTTACATCGTTTTCATTCAATAAAAACATTACTTTTAAAATATGCTAGATTTCATTTTAAGAGTTGACGAAACGTACTGAAAATTCCTATTATATATCTATCAACTACTATCGAATACGTATTACGAGTTTATTCTGTTTTTATCCATTCGTATGCCTTGCAGATTTAAAAGTCGTTCAATGCATACGTTCAGTAGAGTGGTGCATGCAATTACTGACCACTTTTGAGATACGAGACTCGAACAAGAAAAAGTTGAGCGGAAGCATTGTTAGAGCTCTTCGTATTGAATCTGCTCTTAATAGCGAACGACGGTACCCTATCTGCAATAAATCGTTCCTTTGTAATATAAGAATTCTTGAAAACCGTTTTCTTAAAATACACTCAGATATATGTTTTTTAAATGGGATTAAAAAGATATGGATAAGTCATTCCACTAGATCCGCGTGATTGACTAAGGTCTAGTTACTTCTAGAGTAGAGACAAGAGTTAACAGTGGTAGAGCCCGCTTTAACATCTTCGCACGAATTGGCCGGCTCGCCCGGTGTAATACCACGACCACACAGAAAACAGGCGTGAAGTGGAAGGAATTCCGCGTTTCGTCTGATGAGTGTGGTGCTGGAGGCCTAATTTAGTCTCTTCTTCTCTTCTCTTCTTCTCTTTTCTTCAGAGGAAAGGATGGAAAGGAAAAGTGGATTTGACGGTGATAGAGACGCATAAGAAGGGGAAATGTCCTCTTCATGTGCGTGTCCTCCTCCGTCAATTAAGGGTAGGCAACGCATCTCCAATTGAAGATGTTTT
>NW_013525024.1:2834332-2844141 GCF_000836215.1 Papilio polytes | reverse complement strand
TATTCATGCGAAGGTGTTAAAGCGGACTAGACCACTGTTTGAAAACATTACGGTGTCGAGCTCAGTATTAAAATGAATTATCTACTGAATGTGAGTTAATTTCTATTATCTATTTCTTGTTTTTGATTTAAAATCTTTATGCTTTCGTCTTGCATGCTTTACACAATAGAAAATAATGTAAAATCTCATAATCAAATCACAATTTCAATGTATTCTGAAGTCTCTGAATTGGAAAGCAATATAATTTAATAATTCTTTACAGGTCACTAACAGAGTTGAACTCAAGATGGTCGCATAATAAGCGTACTTCGATAGTTGTTCAGCTAACAACCATTTCCTCGTAGTTGTAAGATTTCAGCTTTAATCGTATAAAGCATTTAATGCAATAAGAAAATAAAACTTCACGTACGTACAAATTCAAACGATTGTCGTTGGATTTAGAACATTATTATTTGATTTTCTTGATCATGATTCATATTTCAGTATGTGTGTCATTTTGTAGAAATAAATATGTTGTAAGAAAAACGTAACATCTTTGAAGCATTGCATGTCATGTAAATAACAAACCTAAACAAACACAATTTAGTTTTGAGTCATAAAAGACTTTTATTTGGATTTCTCTTACCTACAGCGCACTACATTACGTTTCACGACAAATGACAAATAGTAGTGTCATTCAGAATACGCATTGAATATAGACCTTTCAAAGTTTCCATAGTTCATTTGTATAAGGCCCTTGGTACACTAGGTAAATCACCACCAATAAACCTGCGTCCGTCGCGAGTATCGCGTAGTGCACGCTCCGTCCACGGACCGATGCATCGTCGACAAGTTGTTCATTCGGTCAGTACAGGTAAACCTACAAGACGGTTGGTGCATGTTTAAAAAAAATAGAGACGAAGAAAGTTTAATAAAAATAGAGAAGAAAAAAATCGCAGCGACTTCTCTCCCGATGATCTTAAAATGTTGAGAGTGACTGACAATGACTCTATACGACTACCATGACTTTGTTGCTTGTCGCTAAGCGACGTAATTTGCGGGCTTCAAAAATTAACATCGCCTTGTGTACGAATGGCCTAACTTAATAATAGAACTCTTCAAATTTTGAAAAATTACGAAAAACAAAACACAAAAGCGTATTCACAGTCGAAAAACCTAATTTGGAATAGAAACGGCTTAATTTGGAACTAGCACAGCGTTTGTTTCATTGTGAATTGTACCAACAATCTTTTTATCATACGGAAATGTTCTACATATTAGCTGCAATTAAACGCGGTATAAACTTAAAGTTAAGAATAATCTAAGTATAAACAAAATTTGTACTAACATTTGCTTATACTCAGTTTATTCCTAACTTTAACTTATGACCACGTTTATTTGTAAGGTTGTTAATGTTCTAAATACCTTTAAAGTTTCAGGCTGATTTATTCTTTAATGTTTCACGACATTAAAACTGTCGTAAAATAGTTTTATGTCGCCTGTTCGACCGCGATAAGGAGATTTACACTTACAACCGCTTTCATAAAAATCATTCGTTAAACGATTTTAACCGAACACCAATGTAGATTAAAAAAATGTATTATCCCAAAAGTATAGGTAAACATCATTCAGTACAATACTTTAACTGTTTTCGACAAGATTGTATCAAAAAGATTTAGGGCCTGTCCCACCAATGGCTGATACAAGCTCAGATAGCTTAAAAATGACGTCACTGTCAGATAAGGGAACTAAATACGACATTTCCATTACATGTTTTACATATTGGATTGCTATCAGACAATTTACAATCTAGTGGGACAGGCCCTTAAGGTTTTGTAAACGTAATCTAAGTTTTTTTTAAAGTATTAAGGTGGCAAACGAAGAGACGGTCACTGCACATAGACATCCGGAATTGAAGATTCATTAAATACGTTTAATGGACGGAGTAGAAGACCCACATAAAGAGTCTTCCTATGCATCTCCCCCAACGTCAAGTTCACTTTCCTTCCCATCGTTTCGTCTTAGAAACGGAAAGAGAAAGGGACTAAAATTAGATCTCCAGCTTCTTGAGTTTCAGAGGATAATAATACGTTTTGTTTCAAAAGCGTTAACATTTTTGTCTCATTAGATGACAAGAGTAGAAATAACTCGGCGTTTAAACCCCTCTTAACATAACAGCGAATGACAATTGTTTAATTCAGTAGCGATTGCAAATAACGTAGTAAAGAAATCGATACAATGGAACTCGACCAGTATGATCTACAGTTTTCATATAGGATTTTGACTTTCTATTCCCAAACGCAATTTGAATGGGCTGAAAACGAAAACGGACAATTTTTGCAGTTGGCAAACCGCCAGTATCGAAACTGTAAAGAAATATATGCAATATACAGCCTTCATTGCAAACTGAATTTATATCGATTTTACCCAATAATCAATCCTAAATATGCGTAGATTACTTTAATTATACCGAGCTGTATTAAGGTTTTTAGATTAGTTAAATTTAAGATAAGTCGATTAAAAAAACTTGTTTAAGCAAAAAGCTTTCCAAAAATCAATATTGACTGTTACATTCCTTTGTCTTTTCTCCGTATTTCAATTGAATTAACTAAATGAGTAACTTTAGTTAGATGTTTATTAGACTTCGCCGCCTAAAGCTGAAAAGATCTGACGTCTAGAACATAGCGGCTACTTACATTTGTTTGTTTCATTCCACGCGGACGGTGTCGCGGGCGAAAGCTAGTGTACAAGTGAGTTTTTAGTAATTTTTTTCATCATCGTTTTCAATACATTTGAGTTGTTACAGAGAACCGCGAGAGCGGCGAGACGCCGTCGTCTCATTAAAACTTTTACGGGAAAATTAAATAAGTCTTTGTAAGGAAATCCCCCGAGCACCGCGCCCGCTGTACACACACTTTAGTGTATTTTCCTTCATTAAAACTAGCTTAAAAGGAATTTCATTACTAATGTGGTTTTGATACGTTAATATGACACGTAAAGGAAAATAAGAATATGTGTTCATTTATCTCGTACTAGCTTCCGCGCGCGACTCCGTCCGCGTGGTATTAATAAAAACAAAAGAAAGTAGACTATGCGTTCTTGCAGACTATCCTCTATACCCATGCCAAATTTCATCCAGATCCGTTCAGCCGTTTAGGCTACAAACTCTAACAAACATCCATCCATCCATCCTCTAAAGTTTCACATTTATAATATAAGTATGATTATACCATCGCCAAATTTAGTTTAATTCTTAAATAGATATGCAATTCTGTACCACTAGTGAACAGACCGTGTGGCCTAATGGATAAGGCGTCGGACTTCGGATCCGAAGATTGCAGGTTCGAGTCCTGTCACGGTCGATTCCTGTTTTTGATAAACTTTACCGTAACATTTTTTTCATACAACACGATAATCCTTAACTTTGCTAAACCATTCGACCTAAACAAACATAATATTATTCGACTATACTTTTTATAGTAATGTTAATATGAGATTTCGTTGATTGAATAATTAATGTACTTTAGAACATTTTGATAAGATGAAATAATATTCATCACTTTACCGTATAATGGTATAGAAGACCCAAACAAGTTCCACAAGCAACTCATTAAAACTTTCACGAAAGAATTAAACTTAAAAACCCTTTCCTTGCCTATGAAAAATAAATTGAAAATTTCTTTCACTAAAAGATTACCGAAGATAGCAGTGAAATAAATTACTATACTAGCTGTCGCCCGCGATTCCGTCTGCGTGGTATTAAAAAAAGTAAACAGCTCATGTATACTTTCGTTTTTTTAATTCCACGAAGAACCAGTCACGGGCGAAACTTATATAAAATAATACAATAAGCCTTACATGGCATGTCCTAAGAGCTCGCGTTGTCTTGAATTTTAAAATCCGACAAAGTACGCTTTTCGGCTTAGTCACTTTTAAAACCTAACCTTATTTGCAATATAAAACCATTTTACTTCATCCCATATATGTTGCGAAGACAAAACCGTTACAAATTATTTGACACTAGCTTTCGCCCGGAACTTCGTCCGCGTGGAATTAAAAAAAAATTAGAAGCCTATGTGTTCTTCCAGACTATTCTCTACAGATATACCAAATTTTATCGAGATCTGTTCAGCCGTTTAGGCTACAAACTCTAACAAACAACCATCCATCCATTTAAACTTTCGCATTTATTATATTAGTAAGAAGTAAGATTATTTGACAACTAGATTTAGTTAGGCACAAAATAAAGCATTCGAGGAAAATCCTAGTCCATCTAGTTTTTTCCTCCTTACTTTAGTGCCAAAGGATGTAAAATCTACCTTTGTTACATTACGTTAAATACCTATTTATTATATATGATGTCATAAGTAATTCTCAGCTTACTGCTTAATAACTGCTTTAGAAAATTTCCATTCCCAGATAATGCAACTTTGGTAATCTCACTTTCTATATATGAATGGATGTATGGATATTTGTTACTCGAGAACGGCTTAACGAAACACTGAAAACTGGCATAGTTAGAATATAGTCTGAAAAAACACATGGGCTACTAATTAAGTTTTTCCTTTAATTTCCCGCGGACGGAATCGCGAGGCGACAGCTAACCCTTAACAAATAGCATTGACTCGTAAAAACGACATAAAACGACTACAATCTGCCCTAGAGTCTAACTGGTAACTCATTAAAACTTTTACGAAAGAATCAAAAACTAAATGAACAATTCCTTTATACTGTAACAACAAGTGTTTTATAACTTTTAAAACTTTTAGTTTGAAGATTAAATTACCATTAAAATTGTCAAAAAATATCGATAAAACTTTACATAATAAGAAAAATCAGTTAACAATCTCTTTTTCTTCTTCGTATCTTCATTGCTGAAGGTGGTGCTTGCCCTGGTAAGCCTTTACCGTTTTATCTACCAGCTGCCTCCACGCTGCCCCGTCTTCGGGCAGTCTGGATGTTGAGTCCCAGTATAGACTGCACCTAGGCCTAATTTTAGTCCCTTTCCCTTTCCACCCTTTTCTTAAGTGGAAAGGATGGGAAGGAAAAGTGGATTTGACGGCGGAGAAGACGCATATGAAGGGGAAATGTCCTCTTTATGTACGTCTCCTCCTCCGTCAATTAAGGGTAGGCAACGCATCTGCAATTGCGGATGTTTATGGGCAGCGGTTGCTTTCCTTCCATTTCGGTGGATTCAGGTGGCCGCTTGATCGTTTGCCACCTTATGTTAAAAAAAAAGCTGATCGGTCCTTCGGGTAGGTGAACGCCCCCGTGACCTTTTGTCCTCGATCTTTCTAACCACTACAGTTAATAGTATTCAAGAAAAAAATCGTAGTTTTTAACTTCGACTTTAACGGTACATTCTCCCTTATGTTTTTTTCTAAATGTAAAACGCAATAGCCCTCAATTTCACTTGATACTATAAGCGTAATTTATTTAAAGTAATACAGGAAGAAAAAAGATAAATTTAATTATGGTTGACCCTTCCGGAGGAGTTTAAATTGTTTCGTTGATTCCTGATTAAGCCGCGTACCTTTCGAGAATTTATCCTGATGTTTTATAACTTGAAGCCACATTGCGGTATGATAAAAATTTACTCACTTACTTAAATGTCTACTCAAATCAATATAGTAAGTAGTATAACCAATTAGTTTATTGGATTTGAAGCCCCATCTTTACACAGTACTCTCTAAAAGTATTGGCACTAAAATAATAAAGATAATGAAAACAGGAGTAAATGCGCTATAAATAATTATCATTTGTTTCTAGGATAAGTGTTCTTTTAATAAATACACTGTACAAGTAGGCTACATCTCTCGATGTATACATGTGGTATATTTTTGAAAGGAATACCGTTCCTTTTCGGGGTCGTAAGCTCTTGCTTTTTCGCCCATCATTTTACGTCATATGATCTACAAAATATGACAGCAACGCTTTGAATGGATGATTCTAGAGATGCATTTGTAAAATTAGCTCTGCTCTTACCGCTAGATGGCGTTGGGCAAACGTTAAATCGACCGTTTATTCTTCACTACGCAAATTGGATATGAGATTAAATTTTAAAATATAATTTCGATGTCGACCGCACGATTTTAATAAAAATTCTCTGGAACGGTCTCTAAAATATACCTTTACTGGAAGCAAGTTTTTCTTTTGTAAGCTATTTCAATATAGTTTTCATGACAGTATAATCATTTTTAATAGAATTGTCTATGATAGTTCGTAACTGTATAAATCGTTCCATTGGTCACCTGGAGGTTTTCGCATAATATTTTACCTTGTTTTTTCGCTTAGTCGTTGGCAGTATTTTAAAATTAATTAGCTATGGGCTTTCAAAGAAAGAGCGTACACTTCCCTTAAATGCTGGTAACATATCTGCGGTTTCCTAATGTTGCAGATGTCCATAGGCGTCAGATCAAATAACATTAGACGATTCGCTGCTCGTTTAACTCCTTTTCTATTAAGTTTTCTAGTTTAATGTACCAGTTTATACAGGAAATCTAATTTACGAAGGCTATACAAAGAATACGGCAGTAGCAGTTGCGGACGATACTATGTAGAGAGGCGTCATGTTTAAACATTGCCGATTGCTTAATTCAATTCCCTCTTGTATACTGGTTTAGGAATTACTCTAGATTTAAAATTCACTTATGGTTTGCTTTTTTAATTTTCCTGTACACTATTGTGTTTTATCATCTTTTTAACACAGTTATTCATTTATTTTGGCATTTAAAAATCACTCGACAAACGAAAAAAACAATTCGCTAGCTAGCCAATTAAAAATTATATTTTTAGAAACTTGACAGACTTTTCTGTATCATAAAATGATGAACAAGTTAAAATTTTCGCTATAAAATGTAAAAACATCTGCAGAACTCAATTCCTTTTTCTATTTCATATTTCACAATCTTTATTTGAATCAGCTGAAAACCGACCGCCGATTTCCCGGCAGCTGGCAATTTTGTGAGTTAATTCAAGGCTTTGTCTGAAATACGGGGGAGTGCAAAATAAATTGTGTGAAACTTATACGTCTAAATTAAAAAGGGATCTGTTAAAGAAATTGTGGATTTTGTTATTTGAGCTTAAACCATTAGATAAAATAGATTTCGGACGAGAGTAGACTCAAGAAGGAATATTGAAACGACATATTTAGACAGCGTCTTAAATGATAAGCTTTCGCTCAAACACCTAATTACATTACAATTTTGTTGTCTGCTAGATTGTAAGCGACTCTTATGAAACAAATTATTTAAGATACGTTTCAGTATTCGACCGTCTGAGTTGATTATGGACAAATAGTCATGCAATCTTTTACTAAATCTAAACTAAGGGAATTGTCTAGTATTAAACGACTCTAATGAGACTGTTAATAATTTTCGTATAAGAAGCTCTTTGCGAAATAATTTCTAATAACTGTTACAATCGTATATTAGTAACAGTATTTGATTTAAAAATGTATCGTCTACTAAATAGACGTTCTTAAAAGTAACTAAAAATCAAAAAATAGATTAACAGAAGCCGAAGTCTGATTCACCTTCTTTAAAACAAACAAACATGAAGTTTTTGTATATTATAAGGTGGCAAACGAACAATCGGCCACTTGAAACCGCCTAAATGGCGAAACGACCGCTGCTCATAGACATCCGCAATTGCAGATGCGTTGGCTACCCTTAATCGACAGTGGAGGAGACCCACATAAAGAGGATATTTCCTCTTCTTATGCGCCTCCTCTACCGTCAAATCCACTTTTCCTTACCATCCGTCCCTCTTAAGAAAAGGGTGGACAGAAAAAGGGACCAAAATTAGGCCTTCGGCTCATCAGACGAAACGCGATATTGCTTCCACTTCTCGCCTGCTTTCTGTGTGGTCGTCGTATTACACCGGGCGAGCCGACCAATTCGAGGATGTTAAAGCGGGCTCTACCACTGTCATTAATTAATTGTCAGGGTTCAAATAATACAAAAGTTCAAACTATAATGTAACATTATTTTGTGCTATATATTCCTATTTTTCTACAATTAGTAAAAGTTTGCAAAAGCAAGGCACAGTCAGAGCGAAATTTGAAAGAGAGAAAAAACAATGAAGCACGAAGTAGCGAACTGTAATTCATCATTGTCTAACCTAAATCAAAAAGGGCTAGGGAAAAATTTTTCATAGCAGATACGTAACAATAAATTTTTCCACAAAACTTTTATCATATCGTATAAAAGTATATTTTATTAAAAAAACATTAATGCTTTCTTTAATTCTTGCAAAAATATGTATTTTTTTATTTTGAATCTAATTGTTTTGAGCTTGAAAGCTGCATATATTCAAAGATGTATATCCTCTATATGGCTATAGAGGAGTACCACTACCACGCCAAATAAGTCAATATATAAATAAATAAAAAAGCTTTTTATTACATGCAATTTAAAGTTTACAAAAAAGGTTATTTAACATGATTGATTATTGTTAATTACAGATTAGATAGATACATTAGATCAGACAAAATAAGCCAATAGTCTCTGCCTATCCCTTTAAGTTAGGGCGTGAATTATGTTACTGTTAAATGGCGATACTACAAATAAAACATACTATACGATGGATTGTTAAAAAATAGCAATTTATGTGAAGTTATTTTACTAAAAAAAACGTTAATAAAAATTCGTTGAAAGTCCCGGAAGGCTCCCGCGGCCTGATCCGCAATCAGCGAAACAATTTTAACTCGCCCGGAAGGGTAGACCTTAATTATTTTTTATTTTTTCTTACAATATTACTCTTAATAAATTACACAGCTTTAGAATAACACTGCAATGTTATAAAAATGATGATGACATAAAATAAGCCGACCGTGTATAACTGATTTTACAGTTGAGTAAATAGGGTGTAGTTTTCACTGTCAAATTACATGCATTAAAATATTTACTATCGCTGTTATTTGATAGAAAATGTTGGAGATAACAATACAGTTAATTGAAGCTCAACCTGGCTGATGTTGGCATTATAATTTCAATACCGGCTGAATCTTCTACCGACTCGACTGTGCGATGCCAGTTCGTTTTTTAAATATTATCAGTACCTATGGGATTGGCATATCTTTTTAAAGATATGAATACCCCACCTTCTAATAAAGATTTAAAAAAACAATACAGTTATACGATTCAATTCATTCAATAAGATATTATTAAAAAAACAACAGTAAACACGACTCTGTACCACTATCGGTCAACGACTGAAATGTAGTGAGTAAATCGACATGAGAAATTTTTTGTCTTCATTTAAATTTACTCCAAGTCTGCAGCACAGCTCCAATGGATCACATCATTACTAATTCCACGGGTCACAAATTCAATTATTTTATCCGACCAACGATAATTCGGTCTCGATTTCAGAATTCTTAATTTATCGTAAATTTATTTCAGACACGAGGAAGATGACGTCATTTTGGAAGAAGCATTTCTATCTGCTATTGTTAACGATTTTACTTTTGAAATTCGCCTGTGTTTAGGAACAAATTATCATGATCCACTTGCCCTTATCCCTTATGGAGGGTCGGCACAGTATGTGCTGCTCTTCCATACATCTCTATCACACGTCATATCTGAATCCACTCCTTTCTTAAGCATATCCTCTTTCACACAATCCATTCATACTTTTTTCGGTCTTCCTCTTCCTTTGTAGCCATCCACATTCAATCTTAACACTATCTGGTTTATGTCCCCATCGTTTCGTCGCATAACATGTCCAAATTTAGGAACAATTTATACAATAATAATAATAAAAATTAAAATGTAAGTACATCCAGTTACGACAATGTTTTCATATGTATTCCTATATGAAAATTTTAA
>NW_013525024.1:2833052-2834314 GCF_000836215.1 Papilio polytes | reverse complement strand
AGTTTTTTGCGCAAAAGAATGATTCCTCTTTGTGAAAGTTTTCCAATTAGGGCACGCACGCACAGGCCGGCGTCAGAGCTTTGATGAAAATAATTAAGAAATGTTAGAACTTTTTGCAAGAATTAATTTTCAACAAGTATGGTGTTTTCAAGCACCAAGTTGGCGAAAATTTAATAGGAAAAAAATATCACGTCTTATAGCCTGTCCATTTATAGAGGTCATAGTTTACATTCTGACACTTGGTTATGATTTTATAGAGAACAACGTTTACCGAGATCGGTCCAAGAAAAATATTTTGCTACAGAAAATATGGTTCTTCTTTCTTTTACTTGAAGTAGAAAATACGCGGGAGTTTACACAGCTGCACTGACTCAACTTGTTGTTTGTTACAATTTTCAGTAAAAAGATCCTGTTTTCTACTTGCATATATTTAGACAATTAATAAAATTGGAAAATAGAATGCAAAAATGAATTTTCTGCATTAAAAATAACGACAAAACCATTTTCAAATTTTATGTTTGTCTGTCTGCATGTCCGCATTGTATGCGGGCATATTATATTCTTAACTTACTACTTATTTTTTTAATTTTTCACGATGTCACGTGTGACCGGCTAGTATAGTGTTATTAGATGAATGAAGTGTTCACTGAATGTCAAGAGGGTATTCTATTCCTTGATTTTGAATTCATAGTGTTAAGAAGAAAATTAATACCGTTCTGTAGAATTGGCGCAACACTAGATTATCGGAACAAACGTCACGTCCCTAGCTGACAGCTGTCAATGTCATTAGAAAGATTGATGATTCGCGCGCATTTCTGACAAGTTATTTAGTGAAGAGTTACAATTAATATCGCTAGTTACAATTATATAAATTGTTTAAAACAGGGAAAGCAGTTAAAATATGATTCATTTTATAAAACGAAATTTATATAAAAGGGTCCCACATCTAAAGACATATATCCTTAAACATTTATAGATTACGAGTAAAGGAAACTTTTTCTTCCTTATCAATGACGTTTATGTTCCCAAATAAATCTAACGTTGATACAGGAAAAAGAGGAAATTAAGTGTACACCTCTGTTGTAGCCACCCTACTCCACAAAGAATAGGTACAGGTAAGAAATTCATGGTTTATTTTTTGTAAGCTTTCGACCGCAACTTCGTCCGCTTACTATTTAAAAAAAACAAAACCGACTTCCAAACAAAATACACTAAAAACAAAACAAAATGCACTAAAAACAAAACAAAATATTCTCAAAAAA
>NW_013525024.1:2819323-2832250 GCF_000836215.1 Papilio polytes | reverse complement strand
CACAAGTTCACTTTTTACCGCGTAAACAATTTTAATTGACGGAGCGTCGTATAACACGTCTACTCTCTTCGCGGTGAGAGGGGGAAGAGGATAGATGAATGAAGTGTTCACTGAATGTCAAGAGGGTATTCTATTCCTTGATTTTTAATTCATAGTGTTAAGAAGAAAATTAGTATCGTTCTGTAGAATTGGCGCAACACTAGATTATCGGCACAAACGTCACGTCCCTAGCTGACAGCTGTCAATGTCATTAGAAGGATTGATGATTCGCGCGCATTTCTGACGAGTTATTTAGTGAAGAGTTATAATTAATATCGCTAGTTACAATTATATAAATTGTTTAAAACAGGGAAAACAGTTAAAATATGATTCATTTTATAAAACGAAATTTATATAAAAGGGTCCCACATCTAAAGACATATATCCTTAAACATTTATAGATTACGAGTAAAGGAAACTTTTTCTTCCTTATCAATGACGTTTATGTTCCCAAATAAATCTAACGTTGATACAGGAAAAAGAGGAAATTAAGTGTACACCTCTGTTGTAGCCACCCTACTCCACAAAGAATAGGTACAGGTAAGAAATTCATGGTTTATTTTTTATAAGCTTTCGACCGCAACTTCGTCCGCTTACTATTTAAAAAAACAAAAGTAACTAGCCTATGTGTTCTTCAAGACTATTCTCTACATATATGCCAAATTTCATCTAGATCCGTTCACTCGTTTAGGCTACAAATTTTAACAAACATCCATCCATTCATGCATCTAAACTTTCGCATTTATAATATTAAAATTAAATGTTGTAGTTTATTCGAAGTTTACTAATATTTCTTGTATCTATTTTTTTCATAACACACGTTTAAAAAGCGTGGGAATGAAACAAATCTACTCGTATCTCAGAGTGTCATTTTGTACATTTTGATACATTTTGATTGCTATGATCGTAACAATAGTGATTTTAAATTGTTAGGGCTTTGGCTTGTGTTAGGATTTGGTTAACATTACTCGAATTACGAGATTCGAAATCACGTCCACGTGATACGACTTCCGTAATCTTAACCATTAGAATATTGACGCTTCAATTTAATAGAAACATTTCAGTTTTTTAACTATTGTATAGTAACAAATTAGATATAGTAAGGTAATACTAAATAGTTTTAGATATAATATATTACAAAAGTAATAAACCTAGATCAGAACTTGTTAGTCCATTAAACTCCTACTGTGGAGCTAAATTATGAAAGTTGCAGTCTCTAGAGTCCGCGTAATTTGTTATACTATTACTTGAGAAGAGTTTACATTCATTTTTCTTAATCCTTTTTAATTTAATAACTAACTATTGATCCCAAGATTCGAGAAACATGTAATTTCATACACAGCGTCATTACGATAAACGTTTCACGCACGATTACAAGATTTGATAGAGATTAGAATACTCGAAAAGATTCAGAATTTTTTATTATAAAATTCATGATGTACAAAAAGAAATACATTAATTCAAAAAAATAAGTAGCATTTTCAAATTTTACATAAAATATTTAAATTACACATAACCAGAATTCCCAATTTTAAAGATATTTCGGCTTCTTCAATGTTATACCTTCAAATTACGAGGCATCAGTTCAATGTTTACATTGTCCGGCCTCACTTGCATACTCTGCTTACTGTACTTGATTCCACCTTCTCCAATATGGGTTTTGACAGTGAAGTTACGCAACAAGTGAACTAAACCAGCTTTCACTTGTAGAGTCGCATACCTCACACCAATGCACAATCTCTTACCTTCACCGAACGGCATATACATATTATTTGGCAAGTTATGCCGATTTTCACTGGAAAATCTATCCGGATTAAAAACTTCCGGATCCGAGAAAAGCTTTGAGTCATGATGGACTTCAAATATAGGAGTAAATATCTTCGTTCCTTTTGAAACTCTTACATTCCCACTGGGCAATACAGTGTCCATAACGCATTGTCTTGTTAAAAATCTTATTGGAGGGTACATTCTTAGCGCCTCATTGTAAACCATGTCTAAATACTCCATTTCCTGTACGGTGTCGTACGTCATATTGTTATATTTCTCAAATGAAGTGTCGATTTCTTCGTGAACACGTTTTAGGATCTCAGGATTCCTTCCTAACTCAACTAATGTAACGAACATTGCAGAAGCACTGGGCTCACTACCGGCAAGGAAGAAAAAGAACGCTTGAGCCGCTAATATCTCATCCGTCGGAAGTAACTCTAGTCCTGAATCGTGATCTTTCAATGAACCCTTATTTTTCAAACCAACACACAAATCTGCAAAATCGTGCTTTTTAACGTTCTCAGCTTGTCTTTTTTGAATCACTTGCTTTATAGCTCCAATGAAGAATTCTTCGTGTTTCTTAAAAATTTTGATTCGCAATAGTTTAAATAATCTATCATTTAGAGAGCCAATGGCAAATTGAATGTTTCTTAAAATGCTAGGTTTCATACCATCGAGGGCCATCTTAAGGAAAGGTGAATCAAAAATGGATTCGTTTCCTACTCCGAAAACCGCAGCTCCGATAGCGGCGTTACAGAAAGTAGTGAGCGTAGGAAAAAATATCGTGCTTTAATAATTCCGGTCGCTTATCCAAGTAATTAACAAAGTCTGTGGCACTGCGATCTAATATGTAATACATGCTTTTCAATTTGGTTGACGTAAATAGTGGTGACATATTCTGACGCATTACCTTCCATCTGTTGCCATTCATAAAAAGAACATTATCAGCGAGTTGATCACCTTCATTTATTTCAAATCCTCTGTGATTAAATGCATTGAAATCAACATTTAAAACATGTTGCACGTTGAGAGGGTCTTTGACGTAGAGCGCAGGAGTCAGCATAGACCCGACACCGACTGCAGGCTCATTAGGATACATTTTATAGACATCTTCGAAAATTTCAAACAGCGATCGTTTTGACGTTACAAACTCACCCATGGGACCGAAAACTTTGTTCTTCGGGTAGAATTTGACTCCACGTTTCTTCCAATATGTTTCATTATACAACCCAATTAAATAATAAATTGCCCATAAAGCGCCTGTTATAATTAAAATTGTTGAAATCATATTGCTTTATTTTCACTGACTTCGGATACAGGGGTATTTGTTATTACAATCTCTAACAAAGCAATGCTTACGAAGGCATCGCGCCACTCTTTAAATATATTGTGTTATCTATGAACTACAGATGATTAAACGCAAGAGTTTATCTAAATATACTTCTATGTAATTATTATTAAAATATGAAGAATAATATTATTGATTTAATATTTGTGTAAACTAGTTATTACACGCAGCATCACACGCATGAAATCATGGTTTATCTAAATACTGGCTCTAGCAATTTCAAATTAATCATTATCATTTTATATAAATAGCCAGTCGATTTATTTTACAATAATAGTATTTGTAACTTTAAAACAACAATAAGCCCCACTGACTTAAGCTGAGTTTCTGAAGTTTCCACTTATTTTACCATTATTTAGTGAATGAAAGTGAATGAGTAAAATCGAAGTTACGTAGTTCCGAAACGCATTTCATAAATTTACGAACCAAGAACACTAACTAATGGTTAAATGTAGCTGGGAAACCGGGCATTAGGAGTACAGGCATATTGTACGTGACACATAATGAATGCAAATCGAATGACGTTCACCTCGACCGATAAAATCAGTTCAATGATTTAAGTGCCAGGCGATCTTAATGAAACTTTTTAATAGGATGAAAAATTTAGGTTTTCTTGTGTGATGTAAGTGACTTTTGGACCCTGAATTATCTTTGTAGTTAAGCTGCGTCCACATAGTAGTGGGCAAAGGTCACTCGCCGTTGTACTTGTCAATATGGCCTGTTTGTGCGAACGCGTGGCACGATGTGGACTGCTTGTACACTGCTTAGCACGCTCTCTATTGTAGCTCTACATCATACAAATTTATTGATGAACTCAACCTGCCAGTGCATATTTATAAATACCTTTTTTATGAAATAATTTATCTATACTAACAATAAAGGGTAAACTCACATTACTTTGTGGCGTAGGATGTCAGAAACCACAGCATATTTTTGAATTAATCTTTCTTTAATAAAAAGCCCTACATTTTTTTTTATGGGCGGCTTTTCGCCGCCCCGTCGTTCTCCCCCTGGCGTGGTGAATCCAAGGACTTTGTTCACTTTATTTTATTTCAAAAACAATACTAACAGTTCCAATATAAAATAATACAATCATTAATACATTTTAAAATTCTTACCTATTTACAATTAAAACACATTAAAAATAAAACAATAAGTTACTATTACTACTAGGACTAGATTATAATTATGACTACATTTTAAAATATATACTTATTTACAGTTGTTAAAATATGTCCAGTATTCGGTTTTTACACTTTGTTTCTTTTTATCACTTTCTTCGCTATCTCTTTACTAAAATTTACAAAAATATCTCTTGTTTCCTTGTTGTTTATTAGTTTATTCAAGCTTTCTAACACTATTTTTTCTTTCATCTTAGTTTCTACTTCTGCTCTCAATCTACCAAACACTGGGCATTCTATGAGGGAGTGCAGCACCGATTCTCCCCGTGCTGGATCGCAGATACACGAGGGGTTCGTCTTGCACCTAAACTTGTGCAAGTACTCACCGAACCCCCCGTGACCAGTTAAAACTTGAACCAGCACGGGGTCCAACTCCAACTTGCGAAGTGTCGGGTAGGCGTTTATGGCGTCAGGGAAGAAACCCCTCGTTGTCGAGGGCGTGATTCCCTCTTTGTAGCGCCTGTTCCATTCGTCAAGCGAGTCCAGACGGAGTTGTCGCTTGACGAATGAAACAGGGCATTTGTCGTGAGGTTTGGTCTTTACCCCGACTGCGGCAGATTTTGCTAATATGTCCGCCCTTTCGTTTCCCTCCCACGTTTCCTTCCCACGTGCGCCTTTATCCAAAATAATATAATTTCCTTCTCCCTATTCCTGCATTCCCCAATCCTTTCCCTAATTTCTCCTACGAGGGGATGGAGGCAGTCGACGCTCTTTAACGATTCGAGAGCGGACCTCGAGTCGGAGTAAATACCAAACCTCTTAGAGGGGCTCCTAGCCACAAATTTCACGGCCTCATATAGGGCATACAGTTCCGCCTGATATACGGTGCAGAAGTTGCCCAACTTTAATTTCCGGCAGCTAGTCTCCGCAACACTATCCCATATGGATAGTGCCGCGCCGACCCTGCCGTCAATTTTGCTGCCGTCGGTGTTAAATTCTTACATCGACGGCAGCTTGCTGAAATGCCCTACATTTACGACACGCTTTAGTATACATTTGCACGATATTAAACTTAGGGGGTAAACAAAATGGAAAAAACCTTTTGTCAGAAATGGGCCATAAACTACAAGTTGGCAATATTAAGGAAGCAAGGTTATTATGGTAACGGTAATTTTGACATTTGCAATTGAAAATTTGACAAATGTAACCAATAAAAGATTTTATAATTCCATGCGTATGAACCCGCACGGTATCGGCTAGTGTTTTGATAAAACGCAGTCTCGCTGTTGTATCACAATGACTAGTAGAATATCGTTGACGCTCAATACCTGATATCGGAACTGGGAACTCGATAAAATACTACAGACAGAGTTATTTATTTGACCCGGCGGGTATAGTGACATATTACCAAAGTTCATTAACCCTCTCGATTCAACGTCAAAAAAGTCAAGAGAGACATTTTCTATGCCTCAGTGGGTATTATTTATTTTCTAACAGAACCAACTGTGATAACACCGCTTTCCACACCGGGACAGTTATGCTTGTCGGACTATAGATGTAAATAACCGAAAGTTGATAACATTTGTAAAATACATTGTCATTGTTTTTCGTAATTGTTATTGTACGTGGAAGTTGGACTTTTTTTAATTCGATTCGTATTTAAGCCAATCTATTTTATCTACTAATATGATAATGTATTTGCTTTGCATTAGTGCCAAATAACTTAGCATACAACAACGTTTTTACAATACTTTTCTAATTCTCAGAATCTTGAGAAACGCAAATCAATCCATTAACATAAAGTTTAAACTTACTTAAGTAATAAATGCTAAAAAGTAAAAAAACAACATGCAGCTAATGAAATAAAACTGACGCGAAATCGCCAGAGACTTTGCCCGCTTCGATAAAAAAAAACTGAATAAACATCCCCTACTGTAATCTATGTTCTAAATTTGAATCTTTCTTGGGTTACCCGGTAACGAATATCCATGCATCCATCCATCTAAACTTTCACTATATAGAAATATTTCCACTTTGCATTTGCCGCTTAATTTTGTCAGCATACGGCTGTCATTTTCTATAGCTATTCCTGCCGCGCCAGTGGAAATGGTACAGGGAACCTCAGAGACGCATCTACGAACAGCCAACATCGCATGATTAATTTGAAATCGGTACTAAAGTATAATGTAACAATTGCTAATCATTACAAAGCAGAATACCGTATTAAGATAAGAGATCGATAAAAATATAATTTCAATTCAAATAGTGAATTTGCAAGAATTTGAGAATTTTTAGGCAACTAAACTGCATTCAAAGTAACAAAATACTCCTATATTCTTGTCTGCATTTTACAGACAACTAGAGAACCCCTTTTTTAAGTCCTTTTAAATAACAATAATGTAATAATAAACAGAGCATTTATAAAACATAGCAGTGCAACCAATAACTGAGATTAGACTCCCGTGGTCGGCTGACGTAAGCCGATTTAGCATTATTTCAAAAAGATCGGAGTTCGTTAAGAGAAAACTTAGTCGAGTTAGGATCGATGGTTAACGTAATGGTTGTTCTATGGGAGTCCAAAGTTGTGAAAAATAGCACCCAATTATACCCAAGGAAATTTCATACAAATAAACAGATGTGAAAGTTTGAATGAATGGATGTTTGTGTCTATGTATCCGAAAAACAGCTTGGATGGAACTTGAAATTTATTAAGATGTAGATCATAGTCTAGAAAACATAGGCTGTTTTATTTTTTTATTTAGGCGACAGTCACGAGCGACAGCTAATCTTTTCATATAGAGATTTTGTATTACCTAAGTTCGAATAAAATGAATTTACAACGTAGTTACTTTAGGATTACTCATTAACGTGCCATAACCTTTCCTGATTCAATTAAAAAGTATTAAGATAAAAGTTTAACAGTACCGTAGTGAACAAACGAGCTTAATATTCAACGAAACATATTTGATTTCGTTGAATATTAAGCTCGTTTTAATTAGCGATCTGTAACTATTTTAAAATACAAGATATTGTCTTTCAAAATTTTGTAAGCACTGAACATAAAATTTCAGCGCCTGTAAAAAGGTCACGGCAATGAATTGATGACTTACATCTTTGCTATACTAAATTCATAAACTTTTCAATTTCCATAATTAATTGTACAAACCATCTCTCTTGTTAAATAATTCAGTCAAAAATAAATACATTTACCCGCTAACCCTATCAATTACAAGATATACATGTTGCGCTATACTAAAGTTTATCACGATAGTAATTGTAAATATTAAAATTTAACGCTCTACTTATCTTTGCAAGTGACTGTACGAGAAGTTATTAAATTCTAGATGAAATTGCCATTTAGTTGCGACATCCTTCACTGTCCCAGGCGCATTCCACGTTCTATTTCAATCGTTGCATTTTCTATTACTAAAGGAATAGTTTACATTATGGTTTTAATAAACTTTTAGAAATTTTAAAACGGCGTCCAAAAATGTATTGAATATCATAGATTCTATGGTAGAAATTATGACGATTACTTAATGCCATCTAGCGTTCGAATTAAACAACTTTGGATAGAGTTTACTGTTATTCAGATTAAATCACTATATTTTATGCCAAGACCTTTTTAATCTTGTACACGACTTCTGAACAGCTGTATATGTTAAGATCAGCACATTTAAATTAAGCTTATATCGCAAAATGTCTGATGTCTTCATTGTTGAGTGGAAACTCATCAACGAGACTTGAGCGAGCCGAAATTAAATGCAAATTCCTGCTACGAATTCAGCGTTTGCTATTAAATTATATGTACTTTACGCCGCTTACGTTTTGTACGCTCTGTTACAAAGAAATGTAACCAATCTCTCTGTTTTTCACAAAAAAATGTTTTATACCAAATATAGCTGTTGCTCGCAACTTCGTCAGCATGAAATTGAGAAATTAATAAAAATATAGCCTATGTTACTCACTGATAACGTAGCTATTTAATGGAGTAATGGTTTTTTAAATCGGTCCGGTAGTTTTTGAGTAATTTCAATACATACAAAATTACAACATTAAAAATATTAGTATAGATTATATTAATGAAGCAGAATTAAACTTTGGTGCACACTGCTAATTTTTTTTATTTAAAAAAAAACGATAAAAGTATAGTTATCTTACTGGTTAGTTGTATAACTATAATCTTCTCACGTATCTCTGCAATGCAATACTGGAATCAGAGCCGCAGTATATTGGTTAACGTGTTTCTAATTCCGATCACGTGGCGATAGACGATGGGCCGATACAAATTACTGCTTCTAATTTTCAAAGATTTCGTTATACTAGTTTAATTGGAGGTTACCATCAAAATAACATTAATCGTTTATATCAGAGATTATCGAACTTTTACTTGTCGTAGACCTTTCAATGATTTTTCATTTTGCTATTTTATTGTTGTGTTGGTTACCTTTATTCCTTGCAATAAAACACCCCCTTTTATCTTCAGTGTCTCTACAGGTTTCCCTTAAACCTTTGGAATCCTCTGGTGAATATCGTATCATGGTCATCTTTCTCCTTATCCTACTCCCGTAGGTTCGGCGCAACAGGTTTTTGTCCTCTACATAACTCTATCATACGTCATCTCAGTCATCACTCTCTTTTTGATCTAGACTGGTGTATATCGTTTATTTGCCAATATAATTATACGAAGCCTAAATAAGGGGGAATTAATAATCAACTACATTGCCAATATCCGTCAAAAAACAAAATTGTCTGATATTTTAAATAGGATAGATCGAAAATTCGAAATGATGGGGACATAAACCAGAAAGTGTTGAGATTGAATGTAGATGGCTACAAAGGAAGAGGAAGACCGAAGAAAGTATGGATGGATTGTGTGAAGGAAGATATGCTTAAGAAAGGAGTGGTTTCAGATATGACGGCTGATAGAGATGTATGGAAGAGCAGCACATACTGTGCCGACCCTCCATAAGGGATAAGGGCAAGTGGATGATGATGATTTTAAATAGGATAGATGAACTTAAATGATGCTGGACCGGTCACATGATCAGAGACACAAAATGAGAATGGAGTAGAACCGTGAAATAATGGTACCCGAGAGGCGGTAAAAGAAGTCGGTATCTTCTAAAATTGGTGACAAATAGATGACAGCCGGCCGGTATTGGAGGAGAGTTGCCCACGACAGAAATCAATGGAAATGCTTAGAGGAAGCCTATGCCTTATTTTATATTACTAGTGTACTGCGACCTCCGACTATCTACGCTCCCTTTTACATCTTGGGAAGGGGGGGTGGCTGAAAACCAGCTCGACACTGGATCTCAACCAGTATCGGTTAAGCTGAGCCTCCCCCTTTTGCCATCTGTTACAATTTTTTCATGTATGTTTTTATTTTGTACAACTCTGTGTGTTTTCTTGAATGGCAATAAAGAGGTTTTTATTTATTTATCTATTTATTTATTTACTATTTATGCCAAGAGGCACACTGAAATAAGAGATATTTTATAGCTTTATAGAATCTCAACTATGTAATTCTTGAATAATCATGCTAATATTATAAATGCGAAAGTTTAGATGGATGGATGGATGTTTGTTAGAGTTTGTAGTCTAAACAGCTGAACGGATTTTTGTAAAATTTGGCATAGATGTAGAGGATAGTCCGGAAGAACACATAGGCTATTCACTTTGTGTTTATTAAATTCCACGCAGACGGAGTCCCGGCGAAAGCTAGTTTCAGAATAAAAGGGCTTGATTTCACAGATAACATATATTTGAATTTGTGTCGTAGATATGTGCAAATTTTCTAATGATGTTTCTTCACCGAACTATAACGAGTATCAATTACCTTATTAACTTGTTTTCTCAATATAAAATGTGCTTTATGTTTGACCTAAATTCAGGAAACATTTCTTTAAGAAAGGTTATTAAAAAATCATGTTTGTGAAACACAAGGAAAAGTTTATATCAAAAGCTAATATCACAAGTTTCATTATGAGTTTTTAAGGGAGAAAAATGTAAAAGGCAAATTTTAGAAATTGTAATCTTTTTTGTAATATTTTTCTTTATTCATTTTTTATTAAAATTGAAGTAACCTGTTATTCAGCTAAGGTTTTCCTTCTATATTCTATTACTTCCATTCCATATTCTATTAAATCTAATTTTTTATAGTACCAGTTTATATTGTGTACTTCGACAAGTAATAAAACAATTTATATAGTAACGATACTTTTTTCAAGCCTAGTTTTATTTCGATATTTCATTATTCAATCGGACAGTTGATATTAAAAGGTTTTATGAATATCTATTGATACGTAGTGACTTTATTTTTGTCAATTAAACTGAATCTCTGGTATTTAGGCAAAACAAAAATACAAAGTTTTTTTTTAAATATCTTTTAATAATATTCATATAATTTTATAAGTATTTCAGTCATCTTTAATAACTCGCTGGAAATCTTATCCACCATTCTATCCCAATAGAAAAACAGTTCATTTTTTCAATTTCAACAAAAGGCTTTAGAAATGGAATGAAAGGATCTGCAATCGTTTCACAAAGCGTTACTAATGATATTTCGACACAAAGCGCGGGGATAATGAATGGGACGATTCCAATGCAGCTATCGAAAGGTGATTCAGTGCGTCGTTGTGCGACTGTCGACTGCTTTGACATTTAATGACACGACCTGTCAAGCATCGCATTCCCCTTCATCCAATAAAACAAACTTTAAGTTCTACACTTGTGTGTTCGTTTTATGTGTGTAGATTTCTAACAGTACGCGTTCATAAAAATGTTCAAAATGTACATACAACGGATTTTTATATATAACGGCAATTTTTGTCTAGTCCATTTCTCTATAGTCAAGGTTAAGGTCGACTGCAACAAGAGATTGCGAGCTCAGGTTTTCTTCCATTTTCAAATTATTGACTGTAATGGCTTTAGTGTGTTATCAAATTTATCGAGAGTCGCGAGGTTCCACCGTCATAAAACCTGTATAAAACCAATGTTTAAACCTTGTTTAAAAAAATAGCGGAGTTAATTCATGCTTAAATCAAATGCCGTTAAAAATAGACGTATTTTTAAAACAATCATTCTTCACAAAGTGTTGTAAGCCAAGTTTTTCTGTAATCCTTTTTCCTTCAGTCAAAAAGTTTATAATTTGACATCGCTCTAGATATTTGTAGCACCCTTTCTTGTGTAAGTTTAATGGTCTGAAAGTAGCGTCTACCAAGAATTTATATAGTCTTTTTGATATAGTTTGGACATTGACAAATCGCTGCTTTGTCTCCGGCTGATTCTGACTGGTTTATTTTAATCTAGCCCTGATGTAATTATTTTTAAAGTATACACCAACTTTTATTACTAAATTTCATTTACTTTTTAGAATTCACTATCTTTCACCCGCGACTCCGTTCACGTGAAAATAAAAAAAAAAAAAACAAAAGTAATAACATAGTTTTATTTGTTTCCAGATAATCTGTGCCAAATTTCATCGTGATCCGTTCAGCAATTTAGGCTACAAACTCTAACAAACATCCATCCATCTACACTTTCAAATTTATCTATAATAGTAGTTAGATTTACTTCAAGTAACATTAAGTAACTACGACCTAGAACAATATAAAATCACAAGATACAAACAGTAATTTGTATCGAAGGTTTATTTCATACATCTCGTGGGCAATCGCTCGTGTCGGTTCTATTTTATAAAAATCAAACAGAATATCCAATTTGCGTTCTTGAACTTGCAGTCGTCGTTCCTAAAAGCAATTCCCTCACAACGAGTTCGCAGTGGATAACGAAAAAATAACAATTTTTTAACATTCTCCCGATATCGAGTTAACAAGTTTGTAACTTTAGAGTTATCGATCAAAATTTTAACAATATCCAAATTCGAGTTGTTATATTATTAAATAGCTTTTATTTACTATTAAGATTGAATGTGGATGGCTACAAAGGAAGAGGAAGACCGAAGAAAGCATGGATGGATTGTGTGAAAGAGGATATGCTTAAGAAAGTAGTAGATTCAGATATGACGGCTGATAAAGATGCATGGAGCACATACTGTGCCGATCCTCCGTAAAAGATAAGGGCAAGTGGATGATGATATTATTTACCAGCTTTGTCCCGCGACTACGTCCGCTGAGAGTTAAAAAAACTTAGTAAGTAGCCTATGTGTTGTACTAGATTTTTTCTAAATCTATGCCAAATTTCATTGAGATCTGTTAAGCAGTTTAGGCCACAAACTCAAACAAGATTAGACGGATGATCCATCTATCTAATCTTTCGCGTTTATAGTACTCGTATTAGTAAGATTGTTTCACCCCTAACTAATAGTAGGCCGAGCCGTTCAGTAGCAACCTATTGTTACTGATTATCATGATGATGATGATGATGATTTATATTTAATCATATTTCATACTATACTAATATTTAAATGCAAAAGTTTGATTGGATGAATGTTCGTTACTAAGTGTCTCATTTAGAACTTAGTCTGGAAAAACACTTAGGCTACTTTCTATTGTTTTGTTTTAATTTCACGCGGACAGTCACGAGCAGCAGGTGGTCAATTATGAAACTTGTTAAAATGTCCCATTTCAGGACAAACGCTATACCAGACGACTCTATGCAATATAATGCTTGTAGATAATTTATTTT
>NW_013525024.1:2810077-2818678 GCF_000836215.1 Papilio polytes | reverse complement strand
TTATAAGTGTTCTTATGCTATCCGTTCAATTAATAACAGCAAAACGAAGTATCCTTTTGAATCTTGAAAAGAACAATAAATCTTAGCAACTTTATCGTGTGCTTCAACATTTTCATTTTATCGGTATATTACCTACGAAGTTTAGTCTCTTAAAGGATTGTTAATTTTGCAAAGAATTTCAAGACAATTGTCTGTCTTATTTATATTTTGTGTACGACTACCTTATTCATAGTGGGGTGTCCTCATTCCAGATCATTGAATTGTAAGTTCTGATTTTTTAAAAACCGCAGTGAGCCAGCGTGGTTAACTATGGCTTAGTCACCTTAACTTAGGGTAGGCTCCGAGCCCCTCGGTGGGGACATATTGAGCTGGTGATGATGATTCAAAATTAACTGAAGTTGAAATAAAAAAAAAACAAAGCCCGTTACACACCTTCTGTTTTAGCTACACAATTTCAACTACACAATCGAACTGTAGTTAAAACTAAAGGTGTGTAGCGCGCTTACCTTCGATATATCTGATGTAATATAATTAATTAGTACGCTTTGGAAGCAAGAGGAAGTTTCTCTATCATATTATTCATCGTTAAATTATGTGCACATTTCGCTTCGCTGGATTTTGAGTCTACGCCCGCGAAGAAGCAGTTCCTAGAGACTAAGTTATGATTTCTAGACTTAAATAAGTTTAGTAAAGCGAATAAAATAATAATATTAGATGGCTTAACAGTTAATTTAATATATTAAACAGCAAGATAATTAGTTGTAAAATAAAAAAAAGTAATTAACTAATCATATAACTGCAAAAGATGCGTTAACAAAATCAGACTTGTTTTTTTTTAAACAGAGATAATTGTTTCATGATAAAAAATTAATTATAAAATAAAAAGTTCATTCTCGCATTTAGTGGCTGAAATGTGATTCAATGTTTGTTTCCTTTTATTTACTTTTGTCTTTTTCAGCGTACAGTAGACAGCTTTATTAAAGAAAAATGACGTTTTAAATTTTAATTAAATATTCGTTCCTTTACGTTCCTTTTGAAGTGCTTATCTTAATTGTTCTGTCGCTTTTTGGCAACCATACTCATTATTTTTTAAGGAAATGCCAAATATAATTAATTTATGTTATTATTTTTAACGCATTCAAAATTAATGTATAAAGCCTTAGGGATGTTAAATAAAGGTAGAATAAGGTTTTAGACGTAAATTTGTTAATGATTCGGCAAATACGAAACTTCTTGTGACACAACAATTCACAAAACTACGGTCACAAATCTCCCCTTTTATATAAACCTCTCCGTACACAAGGAAAATCTGCAATTTTAATCGCTAAGTGTCGCAATACAATCTTACTAATATAAATGCAAAAGTTTAGATGGATGAATAGATAGATGGATGTTTGTTAGAGTTTGTAGCCTACACGGCTGAATGGATCTCGATAAAATATGGCACAGACGTAGAGGATAGACTGAAAGAACACATAGGCTACTCACTTTTGTTTTTAATTCCACGCGGATGGAGTCGCGGTCGAAAGCTAGTTTCATATAAATTCATACACAGGTAGCGACGCAAACATTTGACATTGTATTGCGTAAGCTAAGCTACTTAGAGACTAAAATCGCATTTACATTGCCTTGTGTGCGAAGGGGCTAATATAACCAGTTGAACGCCGACTATATCTCTATTTACATGATTTAGGTACAAGATGTCGCTGGCACGCTGATACGTAACGCAATTATATTCCGTTATTACACAGATTAATTAATTCGCATTGTATACAATCCAGCTGTAATCTTGCAATCATTACTAATCAAATGTCAATTAGAAAGCTAAATGAATGATTGATGACAGTCTGCTGGTAGAGTAATATGAAAGTAAGATACGGTTTGTATTAACAACTAATGTACATCAACTTGCCCCTGTCTCTACGGAGGATCGACATAGTATATACTCTTTCATACATCTCTATACATATAATGAAATTGGCGTGTCTGTAATATCCAAAAAAAAATCCAGATTTCGGAAAGATGATGTATGTATTTGCGTTGCTTATAACTAAAATCTATTTAAAAAATGCGTTTGTCTGTCTGAAGGGTAGCTGACATAGACGGGCATATACTATGCTATTTTATTTCTAATTTCGCGTGGAAAAAGTCGCGGGCAACAGCTAGTCTTTCATACAATCCATCCACACTTGGTCTTAAATAGCAGAATTGTTGTGCGATTCTTTCGCAGCCAATTAAAATGTTCAATAGCACAACTAAAAATCGAGTACTGTGCGTGCATATAAACTCATAGGAATCAATACGAGACTAAACGGTTGTGCGATAAGTTAGTTTCAGATGTGCGCACGCTCTAACACTTTCATATTAACAACCAGCATTGAAGTATTCAAAGTTAATTCTTTATCTTTTTTTAATAAACCGCAACCTTGTGACGGTTTAACTTTTGTTAAGCCTCCGCTTAACTTCGGTGAAGGTAAACTCTTTTAACTTGAAGTTAATGCATGAAAGCGGCAAAGTAGGCCTTAAAGTATTACGTTGTTTACAGAATGGAGGGAAACAAACAAAACTCAATTTCGGTATATTGTGAAAAGTTGCCGCTAACATTTTTTTATAACTAAACTAAATAAAAGGCGGATCTTCTCACTAAAACGTACTTCAGTTTGTTGCTTTGAGGGTTTTGTTTGAAACTAAATACATACTTGAATTTTATATTCCTTTTTTTTAATTAACACGGCCAAATATTTAAAACAATGTACAAACTGAACAAAATTATAAGCATATAATACCGATACGGAATTTTTAACATATATTTTATGTAAATTTTAACTTTCTTAAATTGTAATTATCAAAAACTAGCTGTTCGCGTGCGGCTTCATCCGCATGAAATTAGAAATTTATTGTTTGCATTTGTCAAATTCTCAATCACAAATGTCAAAATGACATGACATGATGACAACTTTCTTCCTTTATGTTGGCAGCAACTCATGGTCTCTTTCCCACATTAGGATTTTTATCCAAAATATTTACCCCCTAAGTTTAATGGCGTGAAAATATATAGCCTAAAGCGTGACGTAAGTGTAGGGCATTTTATTAAAAAAAGAATTATTCAAAAATATGCTGTAATTGCTGAGATCTTAGGCAACACCTCTGTGTGTGTTTACGCTTTATTATAATAGTATGGATTCCGAGAACTTCATACTGATCATGTTCTATGTAATGTTACAAAACTATTCGATTAACTTATTAAATACATATACAATGTTTACTATTACAAAAGTACTATCATACTAAAAATTACAGGAATAAAGTTGTGAGTTTGTGTTCCGTACAAAATGAAATATAAACACTTCCGGGCTTAAACAAACTTTATCCGACGAAATAAACACTTGTCTAATTTATACAATTGTACAAACATATTTATTTTTAAGGAAATATACGGGAAGGGACATCAGAGTAGAGTTTATTTACAAAATACTAGCTGTTCTCGTGGGGCTTCATCCGCATGAAATTTTTTTTTATTGTTTACATTTGTCAAATTATCAATAGCAAATGTCAAAATGACATGGCATGACAAACCTCGGCAATCTTACTTCCTTGATGTTGGCACCAACTTATGGTCTCTTTCCCACGTTAGGGATCCAAAATATTTATCCCCTAAGTTTAATGGCGTGAAATATATAGCCTAAAGCGTGACTTAAGTGTTGGGCTTTTTATTAAAAAAAAGTATTATTCAAAAATATGCTGTTATTGCTGACGTCTTAGTAGGAAAGATTTGTATTTTTGTTTTTTACGTATTGAAATAACTCAACTACGATGCCGATTTCAAAAATTCTTTCAGTAACATAGGTTACATTTTATTATTTTTTAATTTCACGCGGGCAAAGTCGCAAGCAGTTAGTTAGCAATAGAATGTTAATAAATAAAATATTAATTAATATTACAGATTATTTTATTAGATTCCATATTCTGTTTAGATATTACAAACTTCAATTACGTATTGAATAGAAAGGCACGCTTAATAATCATTGGCTATATAAAGGAATTCATTTTCTATGCTACAGAATTAATAAGGGCGTGATCCATCGACGCGGCTGCGGCACAGGTGCTCTAATACAGGATGTTTCATAAAACGTAAATTTATATTGTCATACATGTTACCTAAAGTGTAACGGAATTATTTTGATATTGACTCACTCTAAACAAGACTGTACTATGAAAATGTATAAAAATAGAAGCGTCGTTTTAGTGTATCCAATAAATATTCAGATTGTTGGTTGTTACATTGCTCTCTCAACACGTTATCTATAAAATCCTGTTAAGTTGTGGGTTTCAAAGACTAGAATTAAGCTAACAAATGAACCGAAACCATTTCTTTTTAAACTTCAGTGTAAAGTGCTTGCGATTTATTCAAACAAGTCCTTGTCCCTACGGAGGGTCGGCACAGTATGTGATGCGCTTCCATATATCTCTATCATGTGTAAATTCACTCCCTTCTTAAGTATATCCTCTTTCACACAGTCCATACAAAATTTCTTCAGTCTTCTGCCTCTTCTGTAAAGCCTCTTTTTTAAGTTGTAGAGCCCGCTTTAACATCTTCGCACGAATAGGTCGGCTCGCCCGGTGGAATACAACGACCACACAGAAGACAGGCGTGAAGTGGGAGCAATTCCGCGTTTCGTCTGATGAATGTGGTGCCGAAGGCCTAATTTTAGTCCCTTTCCCTTTCCACCCTTTATTTAAGAAGAAGGGATGGGAAGGAAAATTGGATTTGACGGTGGAGGAGACGCATAGGAAGAGGGAATATCCTCTTTATGAGTGTCTCTTCCACCGATAAAGGGTAGGCAACGCATCTGTAATTGCGGATGTGTCTAGGCAGCAGTCGTTTCGCCATTTCGGCGGTTTCAGGTGGCCGCTTGCTCGTTTTCCACCTTGTAACATACAAAAAAAGCATCTTCTGTCTCATCATCTCCCCTGACTTATCCTACTCCCTTAGGATCGGCGCACCGGGTCTTCTTTCTCCAAATAACTCTATCCCTCTAAACTTTCTGTCTGTCGCGCAGAATAAAAAAAAACAATAACTGTAAATTGTTAGATGCATTTACTATTATTAGTTAAAAAGGGACACTCTGTATAGCGGTTGCTTCGTCGAATCGAGATAGTAATTGATCTTAGAATGGAATTGGCGCTGGTCTGAGCCGGATCGTGCGAAAACGTCGCAAAATCAAATCTAAAATGGAATTAAGTCTGAATTATTCAAGAACTCTCAGCTAATCCTTTAGCATAATAAAAGCACTATAATTCCTTTTATTAAATTTAGTTTATGTTTAAAATAAAATTTGTAATTAAAATAATAACTAATCTAACAGTTTAATGAATAATCTATACTGACATTAGAAAGAGGAAAGATTTGTATTTTTGTATATATTGAAAAACTACTGGGCTGATTTAAAAAAATCTCTCACTATTAAAAAGCAACGTTATTGGCGAGTAACGTAAGTTATTTTTTATTTTTATTTCATTTCATACAGCTGAAGTCGCGAGCGACAGCTAGTCTGTATTACATCATTATAATTTGCCTCAGTAATACGGTTTTTGCTTTGATTGCTATGTCTGTTTCTATTTCAAAGAAGCCAAGATAGTAAGCATGTTAGGATGTTACGGTAGTGAAAACCTTTGGTTAACTTTACTGGTAGCTATATACTTATAATATGCCAAAGCTGGTTAGGACATAAAAGTGACATTAAGAAATCATGTTTCCGACCGTGACAGGACTCGAACCTGCAATCATCGGATCCGAAGTCCGACGCCTTATCCGTTAGGCCACACGCTCTTTATGAAGAACATTGCAAACAGAATATTATGATTCTGGAATTAATAATCTGGATAACTAATTATCAGCAAATAATTATAGGAAATTATTTTCATTATTTACGAGATTAGTTTTGGTTTATATGGATTATAATTTTAGCATAAATGTATATTTAGTTTCGCAACATAATCTTGCGACGGCGGTGTGCCAGAACTGTTTGCATAAATCCTTTGCCTAAAAGAGACAGGACATGTCGACCATACGTTTTTGTGTGCTCATTTTGTGCAAGTGTGAAAATTTTTGATTCAATCTACGTTCGTAAGGTTTTAAGTATTATCATGATATTTACATGTTATCTTGTACGCAACCCCCGAAAAAGGCAAAACTTGGTTAGTACTAGCTTCCGCACGCAACTTTGCGCAGTATTAAATGTCATATTAAGTACATTACTAAACTTACAAAATGTATCAGAAATTTGTTTTGTACCATAGTGCAGTGTTCATAAACATTAGTAAATAATTATTAAGGACCTTTACATAGTCCGTTTCTCTATAGTCAAAGGACAAAGCGGCAACGCGCGGCCATGTTTATACAAATAATTTCATACATTTTCCCACTCTATTATTTACATTTGCACAACTGTCAAGTCAATCTAATAACTTCGATCTGCATCATTCATTCAATTATGTTAAACCATT
Organism: Papilio polytes; assembly: GCF_000836215.1. NCBI lineage: Eukaryota > Metazoa > Arthropoda > Insecta > Lepidoptera > Papilionidae > Papilio > Papilio polytes. Next base: position 2,812,171 of record NW_013525024.1, on the reverse strand, counting down.
TCTAATCTCAAAAGTCAGGTATTAAGTTGTCAATGTTGAATTTAATCGACTTTAAAACTATATCAGAAATATTATTTAAGATTTATAAGCATTTGCCAGCGACTCCATCAGCATGGAATTGAAAAAAAAGAAAGCATTTCATCGAGATCCGTTTAGCTGTTTAGGCTACAAACTCTAACAAAAAAACCATGCAAACTTTAATATTTATGATATCTATACTATTATAATAAAGCGTAAACACACACTTCTTTGTTGCCTAAGATATCAGCATATACAGCATATTTTTAAATAATTAGTTTTTTAATAAAAAGCCCTACACTTACGTCACGCTTTAGGCTATACATTTTCACGCCATTAAACTTAGGGGGTAAATGTTTTGGATAAAAACCCTAATGTGGGAAAGAGAACATAAGTTGCTGCCAACATCAAGGAAGCAAGATTGCCAAGTCACGTCATGTCATTTTGACATTTGCAATTGAGAATTTGACAAATGTAAACAGTAAAATAAAGTTTTTATAATTTCATGCGGATGAAGTCGCATGGGAACAGCTAGTTAGTAATAATATTAATTAAAAAGTAACTATTTTTGTTATTAAAATTATTATAAATACATGACGTAAAAACTCAAACAGAAATGTATTTTTGAGGCGAACACAAGTGAACGTTTCGCAGTGAATTGTGAATGACCAGCTGTGTGTCGTTTATACGAACCATGCAGCGTTTTAATTTAACTGCGTTCATTATTATCGTTCATTGAATTTCATGTTGAAACTGTTGAAAAATATCAGCTTTTCGTATTTGCATTTGCTATATCAAATAAATACCTAAATAAATACTAAATTCCCAGAAGTTCTATTACCCGATGTATGTATACCAAATAAATGGAAACGAGAAGAGAGAGATTGCCCCAAATTTAAATCCATAATCGCTCTCTACCTCTTTCTGGTTACGGCGTGAGTTTTGTAATATTAAATAAATTTTATGGTTGTAAAATCCATTAAAAATGTTCAATCTTACAAGACTATTCATTTTTTATAAATGAATTGTTTTGAATAGCACAATACATTCTAAAGAGGCCCAGCTGACTGGATTGAAATCTACCCGACACATAGATCAACGACCCTCTTCACTTCCCGACACTTATTACTCTCACCGAGCCATTCGCAGTTCGATTGTGTTGACTTTTTCAATATAAAATACTGTTTGTTGAAGTATCGGAATTTATGAGAAAAGATACAGATATTTTTGCTTTCATACACTCTGGAAAAGAGAGGAAATTAAAGAAACGTTTGAAACTTTCTGCCCCGCACAGCCGCAATGTGAAACAGTCTGTCTTTGGCGGTATTTCCAAACCAATACGACTTAGAATCTTTCTAGAATCGAGCCTATCATTTCTTCAAAGGCCGGCAACACATCTGTAGTTCCTCTGGTGTTGCGGATGACTGTAGGCGTCGTTGACCACCTGCATGTTATCGTCGCTCGTTTGCCACCTTTTATTATAAAAAAAAAACGTACTCATAGAGTGAAAAATATATGAATCCGTACGTTCCTTCCTAGCAATACATTTGTTGTTACACTCTTACTAAAGCACCAAATACAATCAATGGGCGTAAAATGTTATGGATTCTAATTTTTTGTCGTTACTCGCAGAACGTGTAATCATTAAAAATTAATCTAATTATTTTACGGCCTTTATATACTTTCCGCGACGCGACCGCGACACAACACCATTCAGCCTCGCCCTGAAGAAGGACCCCTCAGGGGCTGAAACTGGTCGGTATCGTCACCGGAAAATAAGTATGACGCGAGTAAGAGCCGTAAAATAATTAGTTATAAAATGTCTCACGAAAGTTTGAATAATTTAAAAAACAATCTCATCAAGGTGTTATGAGTTGCGAATTCCTAGAAGGTCGAAAGTCATCGTTTTAGTTTCGGTACTTTGTTAGCAGTATACCACAATATTTCTTTTTAAGGATAAAAATAATAAGTGCATTTCATTAACAAAAGTATTCGTTTCAGAAGTGTGGAGAAACGAGGAACTAAATCTTTCTCGGAAACTTTTATCTAAAGTAATAGAGATGAGCTTTTGTTTTC
>NW_013525024.1:2794067-2809832 GCF_000836215.1 Papilio polytes | reverse complement strand
AACCTACATTCTTAATGTTGGCAGCAAGAAGTTTGTGGTTTATTTCCCACGTGAAGGTTTTTTCCAACTTATTTACCCCCTGAGTTAAATACCGAGGAAATATATAACCTAAAGCGTGTCCAAGTGTAGGGCTTTTTATTAAAGAAAGAATTATTCAAAAATGTGCTGTGATTGCTGACATCCTACGCCAAGTAGTGTGTGTTCACGCTTTATTATATAAGTAAAGATTAGTTATAACAATTAATCATGCATCTTACTAATACGAGTATTATAATTGCGAAAGTTTGAATGGATGCATGTTTGTTCGAGTTTGTAGCCTAAACTGCTGAACGGATCTCGACGAAATTTGGCATAGACGTAGAGAATAGTCTGGAAGAACACCTATGTGTTCTACTACTCACTATTGTATGTTTTTTTTTTATTTTTGCGGAGAGGAAGTCTAGACTAACAGCTAGCTTTAAATAAAACGAATTTCTTTTACTCTAATACTTGAAATCTCTTCCTACATCTGCATCTGCAGCTTGTGAAACAGTAATTTAATTTAATTAGGAAATGAGTCGACGCTAATGGAGCGAAAACGGAAGTGTGGTAACTAACAGACTTGAGAAGACGAAAGTAGATTTTGATTAGACAAGTTTGCAGTACGAAGATTAGAATATTAAACTTGCTAAAACTAGTGTTAATAATTTGAGTTAACCCGGATCGAAAACCACTTCTTCTATACTATTATAATAAAGCGTAAACACACACTTCTTTGTTGCCTAACATGTCAGCAATTACAGCATATTTTTGAATAATTCTTTTTTTAATAATAATAAAAACCCTACACTTACGTCACGCTTTAGGCTTTATAATTTCACGCCATTATACTTAGGGAGTAAATATTTTGGATAAAACTCTAATGTGGGAAAGAGACCATAAGTTGCTGCTAACATCAAAGAAGCAAGGTTGCCATGCTTTGTCATCATGTCATGTCATTTTGACATTTGCAATTGATAATTTGACATATGTAAACAATAAAATAAAATTTTCATAATTTTATGCGGATGACGTCACACGGGAAGAGCTATAGTTGTAGAATAAAATCGAAGAATCGACCCAAAGGAATGTCCAATGGTATTTAATATTACTTTGATTCTTATCGACTCATACCATTGTTTAATTTTGTCCTGCCTAGTAATTTTTAGTTAACAGAACATTAATAATCTGAAGTTGTCCAGATTATCATATTACATTTGCTTCTTCCCTATATAGGTGAACTAGAATGTCCTTTCAAACAACTTTTCAACATTTGAGATAAATTTTGTACCCTATACAGAACTCTACATAAGCCTTGACTTGACCTATCCGGATAATTCCGTAGCTTTCTATCATTATTCCAGTGTTAGAGTGCTGTCGGTAGGATTCTACACGTGAATACTTCTAGCATTGCAGCGCTGCGGATTCTGCTGTTAGACTATATGAAAATTTCCAGCGCTGCATCGCTTCACCGATCAGTTTGTTTGAATAGCATTGCGAATAGAAAATTGAAGTTGGAATTGAGTCCCAGCGTTGAAGTTGTATTGAATATTGTCGTGGAAATCAAATTTTTATTTTGTGGTAATATTTTTTGTTGGACGGAATGTGAAAAGTTGAGCGGAGAGATTTATGTTGTCTTGAGCCGTTTTGTGATTTTTTTTATTCATATTTAAAAGTAAGAAGGTTGTGTATGCAGTTGAACTAAGCGTATATATTTCTGCATGAAATATACGTTTAACAAATATTATGCATTTAACAAATACATCACATTTAAATATTAATCTGTTAACTGTCTGTGTGAAACATTTATCAATAGCTACCTCATTAATATTTTCCACATAAAAGCTGATAGGTTTCCTTAAACGATACGCAACAAAGAAGTGAAAGAGCTTGTGTTGCGAACCCAAAATTACGTAAACATGCGAATTTTACATCAAAGTGAAACCAGGCCAACGCAACTTCAGTAAGGCAACGGCTCGAGTGCCTTATACATCGTTACATACATGTATTTGTCAATCTAATGTATACATTTGTAAATGTAATTCAAACTTTGTAAATGTAACGTTACTTAACAAAGAAATACCTTTAGAAGAGAACAATATTAAGATTTTTTTATATCTATAATTTTGAATCGTCGGCACTCCTTTCTCAATTCTATTAGATTTGAGGGTGTATCAACATTAGCATGACAGTTGCGAGAACATATTCGTAACGTCATAGTGAAAATTTGTTTGAGATTTGTTAGTGTACTTTACGCCTGGTTGGGCGCTGTGCAAATCTAATACAAATTTGTCGACGACATTACGAAAACGTTGTCACGAATATTCATGATAAGACCACTGAACGTTTTTACTTTAGTCAACGTTTACATTTGGGGGATATCTCCGCAAAAACGTTGGTACAAATGTTACTGTTAGAAAATCCTTGGAGTGATCGTAAAGGGAATTTTTCACTACAAAAAAGCGATAAACACGAACGTTATAATAGAATTTTCAATGTTTTTTTTTTAATTAACGTAGCAAATGTACTACAGTATGTTTGTTCTACTAACCCATACCTGTATTTGTTTATTTAAGGCACTTAGATGCCTACGAAAGAAATAATAATAATATAGCAAAATTTTTATTTGAACATTTTTGTGACAAATCGAAAGTATTTTAATAAAGCGTTTTAACAATTGCTTTATTTTCAATTTAAATTTTGACAATATTTTAAGTAATAAATTTACTAGGCCAAGCCTTATCTTGCTCTTAGAATAATAAATTTGATCAGAAATGTCCTAAAATATCAATTAATAATTGGGTAACGTTATCATAAATTATTATAAGAAAAGGAACTATGTCTCTTGCTTTATGTAATCTTTTCAGCATAACTTCGATAACCAACCTATCTGACGTAAATGATATATCTTATGATTTTTTTATAAGAGAATAGGGCAATTGAAATGCATACCGAGGTGTTCATCGACTCTATAATACTTTTACAATAAAAGGACATACAAATTATAAATTAAAACTAAATTGGCAGCGAAATAATCGACAATCGCACAGCAGTTGTGCGAGAGTTTCACCAAAGGTGTGCGCCCGCTCTAAAGTATCGAGTTATATTCTTTACACGTCACTCATTTCTATACAAATTAATTATACATAATGAAAAATAAAACTCGACATAGATACACACTAGCACACTTTTCTCAATGCCCCTTTTTTACAAAGTAGGAGATACGTTTGTTTTACTTAAAGCTGCCGTCTGAAAAACAGAGCTTTTGCAAAGTCTAGCTGAGCTCAGAGATTCCATTGTTCCAGCCGCTTTGTCCTGTACGGACTTAATTCCCATTTTTCTGTAGCGTGTCTAACAGATTCTAACGTTAATTGTGAACACTGGTAATGATCTCGTATGCTCCTATGGTTATTTTCTACTATGCAAATTACTAACTTTTGCCTGCGACTTCGTTTGGGATAAGTTAACAAAAAGTTTATCAGGATATGTGTTCTTCAAGGATATGTTTTACTTTGTCTGACCTTTGAAAAATCATCCATACATCCATCTATTTACATATTCGCATTTGTAACATTAGTAAGAAGTTAAAACGTTTTCAAAATGAAGCTTGTTTTTATTAACTCTTATAAAATAGTATTATATGGGCCTATGCTTCCATATTAATGGTGATTAAAAATGGCAAACACTTATATTGCTTAATCCCCACTCAGAGTCATTTCCCATTTTAAAGCTAAACTAAGGTTTCCACTTAGCCATTTTGTGTGTCACAGATAAACTTTTTCATTTGTCTGAGTGGCATAAAAAAAGAAAGGAACTGACTAAACTAAGATTTAGAAAATAAGGGATAAATCAGGAAAACAACTGAATTAGATAAGTTTCCGAGTTAAAACAATATAAAATGGGATAGCATTTAATTTGTGCTATCTAATTACGTTCCCAAATGAATTGGAAAACGAAGCGCGGCGCCGCGTGGCCTGAATTTTACTTTGTTTTACATAGTTTTGTTGAATGCAAATTTTATATGCTCACCAAAGTAATAGTTAATAAAAAACTCATATATAAAATGTACAATAGAATGATTCTACTGTTGTGTAAAGATATTTACTTAAAGTAAGAAGCATAGAAAACTTGATTTTAACTTAATAACTAAAGCTATCAAACATGAGGTAACAGTTTTCTAATCAGAAACCAACTTGGCGAGTAATTATTTTCTAGTTACAAATTTGGTTGCAAGGTTTGTTGAATTTACTAAAATTCCAAAGTTAAACAACAATCCTTTTCAACAAGGGTATTGTCCATAAAGGTTTATTTCTAACTACCAATTTAGCAATAGCGTTCAGTTCAAAGAGTAATTTGCACGAGTGTTTTGTTTAGTAATAAAAGCATTTGGTTGTGACGTCATTTAAACACAAGTAATAAAAATCAATAAATCGGTCGTCTTTTGTTTATAACTTAAACAGAATATAGATACTGTCTGAGAAAATGTTTGAATATCAATCAGTAAATCGCAAACTTCAATGAGTGTTCGAACGAAAAAAAAAACTTGAGGGAATCTTTACAAACGGCAAATGAACATTGAGATTTCTTCTTGAAAATTGAGCCTTTACCAAAGCCTCCTTTTTAGCGACGAATTGATAACGTCACAATGGAATAGTTGGAAGTGAACATTTTTGTCACTTTTAAAGTGACAAAAATATAACGTTAAAAACGCTCAAAAAAAAACTATCTATAATGGACAATTTTAACTTTAACAGTGGTAGAATCCACTTTAACATCTTCGCACTGTAGGGCCGGCTCGCCCGGTGTAGTTCCACGACCACACAGAAAACAGGCGTGAAGTGGAAGCATTCCGCGTTTCGTCTGATCAGTGTGGTTCCGGAGGCCTAATTTTAGTCCCTTTTCCTTACTATACTTTTCGTAGGAGGAAAGTATGGGAAAGAAAAGTGGATTTGACGGTGGAGAAGACGCATAGAAAGGGGAAATGTCCTCTTTATGTTCATCTCCTCCTCCGTCAATTAAGGGTAGGCAACGCATCTGCAATTGCGGATGTTTAAGGGCAGCGGTCGCTTTCCATTTCGTTGGATTCAGGTGGCCGCTTGCTCGATTGCTACCTAATATTATAAAAAAAAGATATTATAGAATTTAAAATTATGATAGTATATAAAAAAAAAACAATGTAATTCGTATTTACGCACACAGAAAAGTAATAACTCAAAACAAAACTTTTAAAACTAAAAAAAGCAAAACACGACTTTCGACATTTAACAACAATGTAGTTACAACAAAGTATAATATAACTAAACTCTAATGAGTGAACTGTTAAAGGAAATTACGCATTCAACCATTGCATTAACAAACTAGATGTAATTTGCATTGTTGATCATATTTATAACATCATTAGGGCTCGTGACCGCTTGCCACTAGCGCCGCGCGAGCCGATACGGACATTATGTAAACTAACTCTAATAATCATTATTACTACTGCTTGATCAATGTTGAGGTAATCTATTTCGCAAAGAAAACATATAATAAAGTATAGTTTAGTGATTATAAGTCGAAAAATATGTTAATGGCCCTATTAATTATATTAACAATAATGTTTATTATTATCTTGCGTTGTTTTGTTTACTACAGATTACTTTTTATGACAGAAAGATAGGACATATACTCTTTTGTTTTCTATATTTCTATTTAACAATAAATATCACAATCTAATGTAGTAAAATATCACTTTGATATTTTCATACAATACGCATCTTCCTCCAGTGGCTTGCTGCCAGCACTCGCAAACTCTTTAGAAATTTCCCTCCGTTTTAAATTGCGTTTGGGAATAGAATGACAAGTTCAATATGAATACGGTAGATTGCAATTGACAATTCACACTTTTTATTCCTTTATCGTCTGTGTTTCTATTAATAAAACTCCATAAAGATGTTATTTTTCTGAACGTGAATCGCATATTCTAAATAACTTTAGTATCATTATTTTAATTAACTACTAGTACTATTTGTTCAAAAATAGAAGTTGAAGGTAGAATACAGTTTGCAATCTCAGTGAGTTGACGACAATGGTGCTCCGAGAGGTTCAAAGTGCGCTCCCAACGAAATCTCCAACCTCTCTGCGCCTCAGATTTCTGTGGTGCGATTATTCTCGCTTCACCTTTGTTTCACACGTCTTAACCACTTTCTAGAATGTAGACTGACAATTACGTTATGTACAGGTAAGATACTTAGCACTTAAGATCGATTGTCGTAGAACAAATGCTATGGTACAATAAGTGTCCCCGGATATTACAGACTTTTAATCGGACACTTGATCTGTATACGTTCATACTACGTATTAAAGTGATCTAGTGTGATTTGATTTTGCCTTGACAGCATGAGCATGACTAAGCTATTGGCTGATTAAAAGTCTGTAATCTACGGAGGCTGTAAAAGCTATAATATAGCACTTTCATATGTTGCTATGAGAAGTTTTAGACATAATTGCATTGCGAGTGTAAAATGATCTAGAAATTGACTACAACGAAGAAATTGAGTAGGCTTGTAATAACTTTTCTGCGTACAGACGTCAAATTGAAAAAATATTTATATGAAAATAATAATCAAAGGTTTACCCGATGCTTTTATAAAATTGATGATTTGTTAAAAGTCGAACATGAGTAATTCTAGGAATAAAATCAAAGCAAAACAGCCACAAAATGTTAACAATGTTATCTAAAAACATTAATGGAATACTGGCAATTCTATATATACATTTGTTAAATTATAATACATAACAAGAAAATTTTTAAAATAGATTTTTGTTTGACTCGGAACTGGAATCCTCAACAAAATTGAGAGGTTTTTGTTAAATCGGTTGTAGCGAATTTCTCGCGCATTCCTCGAACGATTGATTTCACAAAATCACTCGCCTGTGTTTGATGTTGATAAATGTTGTTTAAATAATGTTTACGTTTTAGCTATGGATGATTACAGATATAGACAAAATCTATTATAACATGCTATTCAGGCAATTGCATCGTAATTTTTTGTTTATTAGTCCAAAATTATTAGTAGATTTTTGTAAATTTACTAACATTTCCTTAAACTACTACAACTAAGCTCTATGCTTGTACTAAGATATGGTTCACGACAATAGTCGAATGGCGGAATTCGAATTCTCGACCTCAAGATCGGCAGTCCGTACTCCAAAGCATTAGTCATCATATTTCAGGGTAGACAACGCATCTGCAATTGCGGATGTCTATGGGCAGCGGTCGCTTCGCCATTTTGGCGGATTCAGGTGGCCGCTTGCTCGTTTGCCACCTTATGTTATAAAAAAAATAATTCAAGAACGACATTAAGCCATGTCGGTGAATAAACTACCTATGTTCTCTTGCCTGTGCTATTTTGAGACTTTGCATAATAAGCTAATCTAAATAAAAATCGTAAAAGGATACTTTGTACGATAAAAATAAATTACACAGTTACTACGTTAAAACCCTAATTTAATTGCAAAACAAAATTGAAACTTTCCTACGATAGAATCGTACTAAATCTCGCAGTTAACAAGAGTGTCTGCATTTCCTCGTTCTATTGTTTATACTGAAATTTTAAGAGCAAGAGCCTCTTGTTGCCTTTTTCTCGTCTTTTCGATTCAATACTAACAAGATACAAACGTACCCACTTATCGCGAGTTTTCACTGCTAAAACACATCTACAAAACATATCCCTATTTCTTTTTTGAAAGGTAAAGAAAGGGATGACAATACAATTTTGTATATTTATTCCTACATTGGAATACTATGTTGACTATAAAGTAGAGTTTGGATTATTGTACTTTCCAGAATGGATACTTGGGAAATTTTCAACTGTTTGTAGATTCGAGTTTAAGGCCGGGAATACATTCCTGTTGCTGGCACATTAGCATACCAGGCACAGGCTTGTGGAAACATACTAGGCCGAGAAGCTAGCACGATAGCTATTAGTGTAGTAGCTATTTATTTTGTGACAGTTGCGTGCGAGTTGTGGGAAGAATGAAGGTGGGTACGATTCTTGCTACTGACTCATCTTGTCTCGTACAATCTTGAACATTTTACTGGCATGTGAATACGCATTGCGCTTTAAAAGCACAAGAACACTTAATACAGTGATGATAATGTAAGGTAAAAATTACTTCATGATGAAACTGTTTATTAGATATCAAAATTTGAATTATCCCAACATGGTATAACCACATATTGAGACTGCAACTTGCTTTGTTACTATAGTTGTGGTACTTATTGAACTCTCGTCAACAAAACCACAGAGTTCTCTCTCCTCGTGAAAAGCGTAGCAGTTCTACGAGACAGGGTGGTGTCGAATTACTACTACGAGATCGTAGTGTCTACGCCGCAAGCTACGTGAAGTTCTTTATATCTTCTAACGATGTATTTAGAAATATATATACTGATAATTGTATTTTATAAATGTAATTTGTGTGTTGTACTTATGTTTTAACCTCTAAATGCATGACGATGCATTATACATCAGTCTTTTCTGTTATCCAAAAGACTATTTTGAAAAAACATTTTTTCATTTTTTTCCTTAATCTATGTTTAATTTAGTACCCGTTCCAATTTATGTATTTAAGAAGAAAAAATCGTGCATTTTAATAAATGTATTTTACAATTTATGTCTAAGTTATATTGATTATTAAATTGTTTGTATGTTTTAGTAATTAAATTTTATTCTAGTACTCTCTACTATCTTGACAAGTACTACTATCTAATTGATATTATTCATGAATAACTTTCAAGGGTTATTTAATTATCAACCCTTTTGATATCGATTAAGTGCCATACTTAGTTTGCGGTACGTCACAGGGAAGTGGTCTACGCAGTATTCCGTATCGACATTTCTATAGCATCTACTAGAAAGTTAATAGACATTGTGGTATATCAACTAATGAAATGATGATGATGATGATGATGATGATGATGATGATGATGATGATGATGATGATGATGATGGTAATGTGTTACATTAAACTAACTAGCCTTAATGTTAATAATCGCAAATTATTATATTATGAAGGAAAATGTCTCATTGTTTCTAATTACGTCAGTACTGTATGAAAAAGAATAAAAAGTATTTAAAAATTCTTACATCTTACTAATATTATAAATGCGAAAGTTTAGATGAATAAATGGATAGGTGTTTGTTAGATTTTACTGTCGAAATGTAGAGCAAAGTCTGGAAGCACTGATAGGCTACTTACTTTTGATTTTTTTCCACGCGGATGGAGTCGCGGACCAAAGCTAGTGAGTAATAAGCTCTTCTGGCTGAGAAAAACGTAGACTAACATCTGGTTACTAAATCATATTTTTTACGTAGTTGTATAGGTACTAAAGTTTGCAAGTCAGTTAGTAAATATAATTCTCCCTATCCTACTCTCGTAAGGTTGGCTCAACAGGTTTTTGTCCTCCACATAACTCTATCATACGTCATCTCAGTCATCACTTCCTTTTTGATCATGTCTCCTTTTAGGCAATACATCCATCTCTTTCTAGGTCTACCTCTACCGATGTAGCCTTCCACACTGAACTAACGTTCTCCTTGTAACATGCGATTCATCCTTCATAACATGCCCATACGATGCTAACCTTTTACTACTTACCTTCTCTACTACTAGGGCTACTCTCAAACTTCCTCTAATATGCTCATTTCGAATCTTATCCATTCGTGTTACCCGTCAGATATCCGTCAGTTTTATTGCAGGAAAATATTAATTATAATGTCGTAACTAGAAGTACATTTGTACTAGTTTAGTCAAACATCTTTCTTGAATAAACTTACCCATAACGATTATTTACACATTAATACGACGAGTTGATTTAGCGTCAATACATAAAATAAAACATAGAAACGTGTAACACGTACAGGAAAATATGTACAATAATAAAACACTAAAAATACTAAGTTACCCTCGCATACTTCTATCCAACAGCAAATATGAGGGTAATTAGCCTCTACTTTGTCACCGTTTAATAGTTGGCAACCCATACTCGTGGCAGGAAAAATAGGTAACCCCACCTTAGAGTCATGTTTACGTTACATACTATCGATTGGCGACAAAGTTATCAGGAAACTCGATGAGGGGTCTTTCCTCCAAAAATTGACCACTTCAGAGGTCAGTTAAACATAGCCTTGCCAGGCAAGGATTAGGCAACCCAGTTACAACAACAAAAATGTACTCTTTTACGTCATCGTCATCTCTCCTGCCTTATCCTACTCTCGTTTTCGTCATCCAAAGCACTCTATAATCCGTCATAATCTTCCATGTATTGTAGGTTTTATCAGGAAATCGGTTAAGGGAAGGAAAAACGCTTTGGATCTTAGTATACAACAGACAGACAAAACTTTTAAAAACTGTCTTTTAGTTAACAGTAACGCAAATACTTATTGTGACATGACACTCCAAATTTATTACCAGTATTGATAAACAAAGTTGCAGACTATAGATAAATCTATATAAATAGCTATATAATTAGTAAAATAATTATGTGTAGAGCCACTTATCATTGCACGTTATTGACACTTAATTACAAACAAGTCTAACAACGTTACTCACTTATATTCCTTTGCAATCAGCTCTCGGACTCAGTTCTTATTGATATCATCACAAATAAACTCGTTGCAACAATGTTGTGTATATCATTGTTAGTTATAAGTGCATTACTACTCGCTATCTTTAAATTTTTCGTTAAAGATAGGCATTACTGGAAGAAGAGGAATATACCAGAAGTGCAGGGTGTCATGTGGAAATTTCTCAAAAGCCAGAAATCAATAGCCGAAATTTATAAAGACATTTATTTTGCTTATCCCGAAGAAAATATCGGTGTGTATAATGGACCAAAACCAGCATTAATTATAAAGAACTTGGAAAACATACAAGCGGTATTACTTGGAGATTTCCAAAGCTTCTTCAGTCGCGGTTTTAATACGAACCAAAACGATCAACTTACGGATAGTGTACTATTTATGGAGGATTACGAAAGATGGAGAATTGTAAGATACAAAATTTCACCAGTGTTTACTATGAAAAAACTAAAAAGTATGTTTTATATAATGGAAAGATGCGCCAGAGATTTTATGCAATTTATGGACAACAATCAAGAAGCGATAAACAAGCCATTCAACGCTTTGTACACTTATACCACGGCTTCTATCACTGCATCCATTTTTGGTATCGATGCGAACACCCAAAATACTATGGATTCACCTTTCATAGAAATGGCAACAAAAGCTACTGAACCATCTTTCCAAACAAATTTAAAATTCCTCCTTGCTAGTACGTTCCCGAAACTTTTCAAACTACTCCAATTAAAATTTTTCGGTGATCACGAATATTATTTTATAAACGTTGTGAAGCAAGTGTTGAAGGAACGTCGCAAAGACAATGATAAGAGATACGATTTCATTGACACTTGCATTGAGTTACAAAATGAAGGTGTTATGCGAAATTTGGAGACGGGGTATCAGTTGGTACCATCTGACGAACTGATGGCTGCGCAGGCGTTCTTCTTCTTCATTGCCGGTGCTGACACATCCGCGCATTCGATGCTCTTCGTTTTATTGGAACTTTCTGGAAATCCAGACATTCTTAAAAGGTTACACAAAGAGATCGATAGTGTTTTCGAGAAGTGTAATGAAAAATTAACAACCGACAATATTGACGAGTTAAAATATATGGATATGGTGATCAATGAAGCGTTTAGAAAGTATCCAACGATCGGATCGATACAAAGAAAATGTACTAAAACAACTACTCTGCCGGTGGGACAAATAAAGGTAGAGAAAGACGTGCAAGTTATAATACCAACATACGCAATACATAGAGACGAAAAGTATTACCCGAATCCAGATGTATTTGATCCTGAGAGATTTTCTCCAAAAAATATTGGCAACATACCTAAATATGGATATCTTCCATTCGGTGAAGGAAATCGGATTTGTATTGGTAAGAATGAATTCTTGTAGGAACTAAAATCACTAAAGCACTAAATTCCACTAAATCTGTAAGTCTATGACTTTTATTCTTTTGTCCATTTCACGTGTTTTTTTAGGTTATGTCTGTTTAGTGTACAAGATTACAAATTTCAATACATTTTTCAGGTGCAAGATTCGCTCGACTCCAAATGAAAGTTGGCCTGGCCTGGCTTCTGAGACGATACACGTTGAAGGAACAAGTGTACAAACCGAAACGTTTTGAGCCCAGCTTTTTCGCATTGAGAGATACTGGAGCTCGGGTTGACTTCATTCCGAGAAGAATTTGAACATGTTAACACTTTATCCTTCTCATTTTATTTCAGAAAAATAAAGATAGATATATTTCTTCTTCTATATTATGTTCTTTATCTATGCCAAATTTCATCGAAATCCATTGGAGCCTACTGTAATCGAAGGTCAAACTTTGAACAGCATTGATTCATGCAGGATCTGCTTATAAAACTAAACAACATGCATATAAATATGTAGAAAACATTTACTAATAATGTCATATATTGAACATTTTCCTGTTCGTCATATGTGATATGTGTAAAAATATATACTAAATAATATAAAGATGGTTCGTTTTTCTTTGATCTGACGACAGTTCGGAAGAGTCTCATTTCCTGTTAGCCTCTAGCTTTGATCTTGTTCCCAATTGTCCTTTTAATGGTACATTTCTGTATTACTATAAATCTATACTTCTATACTATTATAATAAAGCGTAAACACACACTTTGTTGCCTAAGATGTCCGCAATTATAGCATATTTTTGAATAATTCTTTTTTTGATAAAAAGCCCTACACTTATGTCACGCTTTAGGCTATATATTTTCACGCCATTAAACATAGGAGGTAAATATTTTGGATAAAAACCCTCATGTGGGAAAGAGACCACAAGTTGCTGCCAACATCAAGGAAACAAGTTTTGTCATGTCATGTCATTTTGACATTTGCAATTGACAATTTGACATATGTAAATAATAAAATAATTTTATGCAGATGAAATCGCATGGGAACAGCTAGTATAGAATAAAGTATTGATTGTGTTAATAATACTAAACCACTTATTAATAATAAGCAATTATTGCCTCTTGATTACATAGGTACATATCGTTTAAAATAATAAGTTTTAGAAATATATATAGACTAGTTCCCGTGCGGCTTCATCCGCATGTAATTATGAACACTTTATTATATTGTTTACATTTGACAAATTCTTAATTGCAAATTCAAATTACCGTTACCATAATAATACTGCTTCCTTAATGTTGGCAGCTTGTAGTTTATGGTCTCTTTCCCACATGCAGGTTTTTTTCAATATATTTATTCACTAAATGTAATAGCGTGAAAATATATAGTCTAAAGCTCGTCTAAGTGTAGGGCTTTTTATTAAAGAAAGAATTATTCATAAACATGCTATGATTGCTGACATCCTAAGCCACAAAGTATTGTGTGTTTTCGCTTTATTATATTAGTATGAAAGTAGGGATTAAACATCATTGTATTATTCTGATAAAATATAATTTCATCAATCAAGATACATAAAATTATTTCGTAATAATAGTATATTTAAAGCGTTTTGTATTGTTTCATCAAATGTATCTTATTACTTATATAAATAGGAACAATGATTTATCTTGACAAATTCTTATCACATTTGTTTGTAGTGGTCATTAATAATGTTAAAGCAAATTACAAATAAGGTACTTTTCCACTGCAGCTCAGTTTTAATAAATATTTACAGAACATTTTATAAAACTGACGGAACACCATTTCTTATATTGACTTTTTAATCTTTACTTTTTTTAACATCGACATTTTTTTATGATATTCAAATTAGCGGACGACGATTCCGCCTAAAGTTTAATGGTAATGTGGTCGAACGATTATTAAATGAGTATTCATTCACCCTATAAACTAGAAAATAAGAAGAATTTTCTAGTAGAATCTAGGTGTTGCCTGCGACTTCGTCTCCATGGATTTAACAAAATACTAATAAATATAGCTTTTGTTACTCAGGGATAACATAGCTTTTTATTGGTGAAAAATTTGAAACAGCCATGCGATTTTAATTTAATAAAAAAAATCAAATATTTCCTCTTTATAACATCAATAGCATTCGCCCGCGACTTCGTCCGTGCGGAATTAAATAAAAAACAAAATTAAGTACCCTCTGTGTTTTTATAGAATGTCCTCTACATTTCTACCAAATTTCATAGAAATCTAATCAGCCGTTTAAGCTACAAACTCTAACAAACATCCATCTAAACTTTCGTATTTATAATATTACTATTTTTTTTATAACATAAGGTGGCAAACGAGCAAGCGGCCACTTGAATCCGCCAAAATGGCGAAGCGACCGCTGCCCATAGACATCCGCAATTGCAGATGCGCTGCCTACCCTTATACGACGGAGGAGGAGACGCACATAAAGAGGATATTTCCCCTTCCTATGCATCTCCTCCACCGTCAAATCCACTTCCCCTTCCCATCCTCTCCTTATAAGAAAAGGGTGATAAAGAGAAAGGGACTTAAATTTGGCCTCCGGCACCACACTCATCAGACGAAACACGGAATTGCTTCCATTTCACGCCTGTCTTCTGTGTGGTCGTGGTATTACACCGGGCGTGCCAGCCCATTTGTGCTAAGATGTTAAAGCGGGCACTACCACTGTTAAAATGTATGATATGATTATAGAAAACTAGTCACTTAAAGGATCAGCGATACACTCTACACCTTTTTGATCTAATTAGGTAAAAAAAAAAAACTAGTCACTTTATTATTGCCCACTTCTACACAGACTATACCAAAGGTCAAAAACGATTAACCCAGTCCATTATAATGTCACGCCGAACTAACTTCGACACTCCGTCAATTATCAAAAGGGCGGGTAATTTAATAACCCTTGACATGACGTCTACGGACAATGCCGATGTCGACGTGTCTCGCCCCTCGGCAATTACTCGTGAAATTCGCTTATAAACGAAGGACTTTTTAAATTAAAAATTTGAAAAAAAACTTCTTGATTTTGTAATTAACAGAATTGAAATACATTTAAATAGCAAAAATTAAATCATCAAAATCCACTACAATCAAAAACGTTCAAGATTTTTCATTATTATTATAAGGATATTCTTTTTTTTTCTTTGACTTTACTATTCTTCGATTAAATCCAAAATTAAAAATGTAAGTTTAAAAAAAATTACTTCAAGTATATTTTAGTCCCTTTCCCTTTCCACCCTTTTCTTAAGAGGAAAGGATGGAAAGGGTGGGAAGGAAAAGTGGATTTGACGGTGGAGGAGATGCATAGGAAGGGGAAATGTCCTCTTTATGTGCGTCTCCTCCTTCGTCAATTAAGGGTAGGCAACGCATTTGCAATTGCGGATGTTTATGGGCAGCGGTCGCTTTCCATTTCGGTGGATTCAGGTGGCAGCTTGCTCGTTTGCCACCTTATATTAGAAAAAAAAATATAGTATAACCAGCACTTCTTTCATAATTGTCTTATATAGTCATGTTGTATACACCTACTTTGGTTTAAAACCTTGTTTTATTCATTCATTATTCTGATTGGTAATTATAAAGTTTTAGGTTGTTTGGTGAACCTAAAAATATATATAAATAAGATATAACTCCGAGTTTAGTTTATACATGTTGTTTCGGCTGCGAGACGTTAGGCAACACCTAAAAGGCGCTGCCCACCGCTGCCTGGGACAAGCTCCCAATTGGGTGACCG
>NW_013525024.1:2789947-2793221 GCF_000836215.1 Papilio polytes | reverse complement strand
ACCATAAAATATATTGGTACTTATTTTTAACCGTTCGTTTTATTATTGCCCTTCAAAGAATCTTTTGTCCGTGCTTTTAAGTGATATCATATAACATTTTAATTTCGCGTTGGAATTTATTGGCTGTACTTTTTTCTCGCAATGGTGTATACATATTCGTCGCCAACACATGTAGTGTCTACTCGTTTAATACCAGCACAGGCCAATATAATCTAAAATTGAAGTGCATTTAATACAAGTTTTACGCAAATCTGTAAGCTAAGTAACATTCCTTTAACTGAATAAGCTAACTCCTTGGTATTCAGCACAAACTTACCTTGTTACTCAGTCACCTGTGTAATAACTCAGAAACTAGCGTTCACCGAGTTCAACCGAGTGGCAACTGCTTTTGGTGTGGTTGAACAACGTTCCTACTGAAATACTAATGAATACCTTGACTAGATATCATTCCAGTCTAGATGTACTAACGCTACAGATTATTAAATCACTTGCTTTTAATGCAATTTACATTTTAAATTACATCTTTAATGACGTATTCATCTATTCATGTTGGTTTTGCTCTTTGTTAGACTTGATAAGGAAAAAACCTTACGCTAACGTCACAAAACTTTTTCATTTGTAGAGCAATCACTAGAAGGTAACGCTAATATTAAAACACCTCTGTGGTTCAACTATTTTAAATTACATTTTCTAAGCTTCCTTAATCCACACATAAAGAACAATTTACTAATATAATAAGTGCGAAAGTTAGGATGGATTGATGTTTATTAGAGTTTGTAATCTAAACTGTTGGACAGATATCGATGAAATTTGGCATAGATGTAGAGGATAGTCTGGAAAACACATGGGCTACTTAATTTTGAGTTAGTTTTTTAAAATTCTACGCGAACAGAGTCGCGGGTGAAAGCTAGTATATATTATATGGATATATTATTATTTAGTCAAGAGCAACGGATGTTACAAAAGGATGTTTAAATCTTTATCTTGTACGAAAACCTAGTTTTCTTTGCTTCTATAACGTTAAAAGAGTCTAAATTAGGTTCCGACGTTTTCAAAACACGGTCCTATGTGTAACAAGCCGGGCATAGCTCGAGGAGTAGACAAAGGCGTCTCGTAGCAATGCTACGAGGCTATGGTGCTACGCCGTTCCCGGAACTACGCTTGTTACGCAAAGGAACTCTTGGAAAAAATTACATTAAATTCCACATGATATTCTAAAAGAAACGCTGGTACTCTGGTACTTGTTGTTATTTTTATAGACATGTTGATATAATGGCTTTCAAATATTAACTTCAAGTAATGTAATTATTTTACGAAATGACCATTTAAACGAAATTTTTCAATAAAAATAGAACATGTTGATTTCTGTTTTCGTTAGGTCTGGCTCAGTAAAGCCTGAGGGCTTTCTAAAACGAACGAAGGATAGATGCAATTGTTCAAAGTACGCGTGCATCAATTCAGGGAACAATAGTTTTAGTGTTTCGTACTAACTTCAACATTTCGGTCCGTTGAAGTACGTACGCAAAGTACAGATTTGAATTACGTACAATTATTTACTCGAGCGAGTTACGGAAGCGTGAAAGCGCATAACAATCGTTATACACAATCTCAAACGTCTAAGGACGGAACAATTTTGTTAGAAGCACCTTTTCTTAGTCACGCTTTCTCGCGAAACTTCGTGTTAAAGTATAACGTGTTTCTCTTAAGATGTTAAGACTTTAAAAAGCTTCTATTCGTAGATTTATTTGCTAATACTAGTACTTTTATAATTTAATATTACTAACATTATAAATGCAAATGTTTAGAAAGATAGAAGTGTGTAGGTACCTCGGGAACGGCTGAATAGATCTTGTCGTTTGGCACTGACATAGTCGGGAAGAATATATGCTACTTACTAGTATTTATTTAATTATGCGCGGAGGGAGTCGCTGGAAAAAGCTAGTATGCAAATGATTGCGAAGTGGGCATTTATTAATAATGTACTTATCCCAATAAGAGCATGAAAAAATATTAAGAGACCCATTCTTAGGTACTATTTTGTTGGGCAATTTTAATGTAGGCAATTATTTTCTAGATTCATTTTGCTATTTCAAAATGAAAGTTTGAAGAAATCTCGTTGTTCTTCTTCTTAATCTGGTCTTAGTAAACAAGTCGTGGTCGTAAAGTGAGTATTGCACTTACTTTATGACCACAACCAGTTTTTCTAAACGCATCCACTCTTACCAAACTACTGTTCTTTTGGTTCAATTTACTGTGAAGAATATAATATAACTTTCATTATCGTGAGTAATAGTGAGCAGACGAAATGTACAACAATTTTTCACAGCTTTAGTATAATTCCCAAACGCGATACAACTCTAGACTCGGGACGGATTTAGCTGTGCCCCGGGCTTACATAATTCCGCAACGCCACTCGAAAGAAACATCTACGTAATTTGTGCGAGTAATGATTTCTATTTAGAAGAGCAAGCTCGACTCTGTTATACAATTCTGTGAGAATTTTCGAAAGAGGGTAATTCGAATTTCATATGTTTTTATCCGTTTTTCTTACGAATATATTCAGGAATCTTATACATATTTGCGAAGTAATGCAAATCTATACTATTATAATAAAGCGTAAACACACACTTCTTTGTTGCCTAAGATGTCAGCAATCACAGCCTATTTTCGAATAACTCTTTTTTTAATTAAAAGCCCTACAATTATGTCACGCTTTAGGCTATATATGTATTTTCACTCCGTTAAACTTAGGGGTAAATATTTTGGATAAAAACCCTAATGTAGGAAAGAGACCATAAGTTGTTACCAACATGAAGGAAGCAAGGTTACCATGGTTTGACATCATATCATGTCATTTTGACATTTGCAATTGATAATTTGACAAATGTGTACAATAAAAATAAAATTTTCATAATTTTATGCGGATGAAATCGCATGGGAACAGATAGTATGTGGTAAGACAAAATAAAATAAACATGTTTTGTGAAGTCAACCATTCTGCACTGGACCTTTACTTCATTAAATTTACTGTATTTCAATATAAAAACCTGTTAAATAAAAAGATAGTTTAATATAATGTGATAAAAACTTTTTGTATTTTACGTGACGTTATTTAGGTATAATGGTTAAGTTATTCAAATAAAGTATCTTAATGATAATGAGACATTCTGAGTATGTGGCGTGAGATAAACTTTTTAATAAAAAAACAAAACCGACTTCCAAACAAAATACACGAAAAACAAAACAAAATGCACTAAAAACAAAACAAAATACA
>NW_013525024.1:2784943-2788195 GCF_000836215.1 Papilio polytes | reverse complement strand
AAAAAAAAAAAAAAAAAAAAAAAAAAAAAAAAAATAAATATACCGTCGAATTGAATACCTCCTTCTTTTGGGAAGTCGGTCAAAAAAGGTTTACGAAACTAATTTACTGCGGTGGGACTGGAATTTGTTTTAAATGAGAAAATTTGTAGTAAAATTCCGACACATATGTGAATGCGCAGTTCGCTGTTGTGAGATTGTCAATTGTTTCGCAGCCCATTCAACTGTTTAGTTGCACAACTAAAAATCGAGTACTGAGCATATGACTCAAAAGGAGAGTAAACAGTGCAATAGTTTAGTTTCAGGTGTGCACATGCTCTAATTGGTCCCACGATAAACGACAAGTTTATTTTAAAAAAAATTACACACACAATATATTACGGGTTGAATTCTCCCGAGGCAATCATGTTTGATGTTTCCTGTTTATCATCAATTCACGAACTCCCTACATCCCTTCGATGTTATTATAGTGGATGCTTCATTGTTCGATATATCCGGAACCAATTTATAAGTAATTTGATACATCTTCTTTGTTGATTTTCTCAAATATTTACCTGTCACACTTAATGATTGTATATGTAGGTATTGAATTGAATAGGTAATGGAAACTAACAGCGGGTGCATTATGACATGTACTAGAAACATATCGTTATCTCTTTCTTGCTAAAAGAAATGACAATATATCTTTTTACTTAATTTTAAACTCAAGTTCATTTTAATCTTATCTTACAAATAAAGTGAAAGTTTAGATGGATGGTCGTTTGATAGAGTTTGCAGCTAAATGGTTGAACGGATATCGATGTTTGGCATAGATGTAGAGCATAGTCTGGAAGAACACATAGGCTACTTATTTTTGTTTTTAATTTAATTCCACGCCGACGCTGTCGCAGGCGAAAGCTAGTATGTCGTAAGTAATTAGTTAATCACATTGTAAGATTATCACGTCTAAATCTTAAAGCCTAACATCACTTAAACAATAGAATTACGAAACTATTGTGTGCAAGGTTTAAGCTGAAAGCTTGAATACAGCCTGAATAAGTCTCAACTCTATGTATAATAAGTACATAAACCTATGTAATTAATACACACATGAATTATTACAAAAACACTTAACAGCGCTTCTCTCTTATCCACTCTTTTAAATGTTTTCTAATCTTTACATTTCATTTCCCCTTCCTGTACAGGGTGTCCCGTAATAATGTGTTTGGTGTCATCAAAAGCAATAACATATAAATAAAAAATGAAAATAATCGACCAAAACGTCACATTTGTTTAACACACAGTTATTGTGACCATTAAAAACTCTCTTTAATACCTTTTTTACCTTTTAACGCAAGGCTATCTTTTTATCTAATATCAACGCATTAATTGGCAACACAGAGATTCAATTTGCGTTGAATAAAAATTCAATTAAATTTAAGTAAAGGCCTCGCAACACGATCGTGCCGGCAACGTTGGGGCCGCATGTGTTTGTGTACTTTATTAAAAACGCCGGCACCGCCGCACCTGGCGCTTTATCTAGCTCCATTGAATATTAAACAACATACTGTATCTACATCATATTATTCGGAATTATTAATAGTAATTTAATAAATGTTAATAAATGTTACGTTTGTTATATAGCTTACTTCTTCTAACGCTTTAAATTCTAATTTTCGTCTACAAATAACTTCAATCGACGCAACAACCTAGAACACATACAATTAGAATTATTGTTTTTATAAATTACTAGGGATGCGCCCCAACTTCGCCCGAGTGGCAAAGAATATACGTCTCAAATTTTCTATCATATCCTTCCTGTTAATGCCCTATTCATAATATCGAAACGATTTTTAAAATCGAGTTAATAGTTGCTATACAATACAAACAAACAATGAAGTCTTAACCCTTTATAATATTACATTAGTATAGATTGAGGCTTTATTCTAAAACCCTCCAAAGTGATGTTTTATTCTTTTTATTGCGTTGCGCGTTTTTTTTAGCATAGGAAACGGTCATGACCATCATGATTTATGTACTGCCATTTATTTTAATCGTACCTGTAAACAAAATACGTGAACAATATGAGAACAAAAAGCAATACGAGTCACGGTCATGTTCTACTCTGTAATAAATTATTAAATAAAGGAAACAATGTATAAGTGTAAAGAATAGAGTATGACGCAGATAAAATAACAAATTATCATTATTATAACTGGGAAAGTTTGTCGTTAAATTTGTTTAATGTCAGTAAAAAGTCTTAACTATCACCTGTCTACAAAATATAGGTATTGTAAGCACACCTTGTTATGTTAGATATTTCCACAAATGACTTATTGTGGACGGCCATATTAACTTATTAATTATTAATTAATTACTTGTAAATTATTTTAAAACACACAAACTGAACTCGAAAGATATCGAACGTTCCGTGCTGACAACTAGGAAAACACAGAACTTGTTGGCGACTGAGCGAGACTGCAACTGAGCCCTAGGCACTCCTTGCCATATATTTTATAAAACTACCCCCACACTAGTCCTTCCGTTTCCTAATATTTGCCTAACAATATTGTTGTTTTAAGTAAAGATGAATGTATTGATAAATAGCACAGATTACCAAATAACTTTTAAGAATGCAGAATACATCAAAAATAGTTAAAAAGCTAACACTTACATCTCTATCAGTCGTATCTGAATTCACTCCTTAAGCATATCCTCTTTCACACAGTCCATCCTTACGTTATCCAGCCTTCCTCTACTGTTCAATACATATTGAACATGTAAATTTTTTATAGTCTGTGCAATCTTAGTAATTTAAGAGTTTTGTAACATGACAACACTTTCATATTAACACACTTCCTTTTCCAACACGTTGCTTCTTGTCTAAACTTAAAAATGTGTCTGTATCTAACTTTTGGTGGTATTTAATTTCATTAATAGAAATAATATCTAAAATATAAAACTCTACTTTCATTTAATGATCAGATTGTGTGGTCTTACGAATTCCTTTGTAACTTCATATAAACATACAAGTCCATACTTTCCCATACACAGATACACACACACACACACTAACACACACCTACACATACAAACAATCAAAAATGCTATCGCACAAAAAAAAAGTATGCAATTTTCTTTTTCATTTGTTTTTTTATTTGTAATTTTTATAATAAGCAAATTTAATGTTTAATGTCTTTCTTTGTATCTTATTTTTAGACACTTATGAATATGTATTGCTCTTCACAAATGGGGAAAGGGATTGGCTCCTGCTGC